>NC_065516.1:23158472-23237232 GCF_006386435.1 Epinephelus moara | reverse complement strand
TCGGTCCGTCACTCAATTATGTCCGTCGGGGAACTAGATATTTTAAATGGTTCGGCTCGCAAAAACGGAATTAAAATAAAACAAAATAAAATAAAATAATATCCTGCGCCCAATAATTCGGTACAGGGTCGTGCCGAACCGAAAGTCGCGTACCTAACGGTTCGACACAAATACATGTACCGTTACGGCCCTACTGTAAACACTTATGTCAAAGGCATAACAGACAATAGGATAGCAGTAACGTTACTCCTGTGTACCCTGCTGATTGGATTCAGTATAGCTGCAGCCTATTTCAAATCACCTGTGCTGTGGACTGTGTAACAAACCTGATGAAGCCATGGGCGAAACGCGTTGTTTTGTAGGCTGATTAATAAAATAAGAAGCAATTCAGCCCTGTGTGCGGTGAATCCACTTTTGTTATCCTCGGAGGCCACCATAACTTTGCCGACGGGAGGGGTGAGCACAGGCGAGCGAGTGAGCGCTGCAATCTAGAATCTAAACGCTACATGTCACTGTTTTCAACCCATTTTACACACCGGCCCTTTAAGGCCTGATCTCAGAGGGAATCAGAAGCGTTGCACAACACCTGCTATCTGCTAAAAGAAGGGAAAGCCATGAAAAATAGACAAAGATACTAACAGATAGTAAACAATCAAAAGTAAACTGATAATATAAGACTGTAGATACTGCCTGTATCTTTGTATCCACCTGCCATTAGGCTACAGTATTCTCTTTGTTTTGTAGGAGTTCCATTCCTCCTCAGCAAATGAGACTACTCCAAAATATCAAATTCATGGGGCATTAGTATTTAAGTAAGTACTGAATTTCAAATTATATCCTGTAACAGAAATAAGTATTCGCTTTACATTGTAATGTGTTGCTGTCACGGGCAGATTATTAGACAATGGGCCCCTGGGCAAAGATATGCGAAGGGCCCAACAACCTCTCCTACATAGGAGCCACACACACACACACACACACACACACACACACAGACTTGCGTCTTTTTGTAGTTGTTATTTATTGTGTCTCTTTGTAGTCATTCTGTGTCTCTTTGCAGTACTTTTGCATCTGTTTGTGGTCATTTTGACTGACTGGGATATTAATTCTAGAGCTGCCGTCTGAAAGCTGAATCATCAATCATCAGTTGGAGACCCCTCAGTTGTCTGAGGTTGCTTCAAGTTGAGCGGTTGTCAGTGTACTGTGCAGTGTACTTCTCAGGACATTTTGGTCCCTGGATTTTGCTGCAGCATGAGCGCCCTTGGATTTCATGCTACTCTTTAGTTACCGACAGCTGCAGACATGACGCAGAGTATCACAGAGGAAAAGAGACCTTGCACCATAAGGCTTTGAAATAACATTATCTTCTCTTTTCGGCTTAGAAGTGGTGAATTTACAGCTCACAACAACTTAATATGACGCGGTTTTTGGTTTTTGTTTGATATCGAGCGTCAGAAAACACTGCTGTTGCACAGTTCTGATCTGTCGTTAGCGGCATTAGCTTGTTTACTATTTATGTGAATGTCACTGTCACACTGAACGTCCCACTGAGCCCATTTAGACTTTATATGAGAAAAAAAAACTCTGAATCATAGAATATTCGTATTGAACAGCCAAATCTGATTTGACTGAGTCGGGTAAAGGCCCAATTAAATCCCAGATACGGTTTCTCTCTGTCACATGTAAATTACTTGCCTGAATTTTTGAGGACTGTCTCTGCACCTCAGAACCAAAAGATGTAGCCTGAAAATTTCTTTTTCTCCCTGCCATGTTCTGCCAACTGTGTTCTTGGGGCAAAGGCAACAGCTATACTTTGCCACATGCATACTTGCAATCAGACATAAAACAAGGGCAAACTGCACTCAGCTGCAAAACTATTTGCACTGAATCATTAGCCCAAGAGCTTTTGTGGACCGGACCTTGAGATGGGGCAGATAGAGCTTGCACATGATGTGTAATTCATGGTGCTATCAGTGGCCGCAATCAAAACAAATGCTGGCAGTGTATTTCTGCACTCCACAAATACGTTACATTTGTACGTTTTTATGTATTGGATACGTTGAAACTTTATGTTTCATACATCTCAACAATGCTGTAGTTAATGTGTGGCAAGGTTTAGGCACAAAAACCACATGGTTATGGTTTGGAAAAGATCACAGTTTGGCTTTGTTTGGTTTTGGTGGCACTTTCCCAGCAGAAAGTGCAACAATGTCAGAAACAGAAAAATACAACCGCTTCATGGTACTATCTCCAGTGGGAACACAGTGACAACTAACGAAAACAGTAACCAGTTTTGATGTTGGTGAAGGCTCTCAGTCATCCAGGACACGGTAATTCTAAGTGCTGTATCGTAAGCAACTGGACTTGCTGGTGTTTCTTGAAGACGTTCAGTTCTGAACTGAAGAATCCTCATTTGGGTTTATTGCGGCCACTAATAGCACTTTGAATTACGCATCACTTGCAACTGCTACCTGCCCCATTTCAAGAGAGGAGAAACGTCTTCAAGAAACTCAAGCAAGTCCAGTTGCCTATGATACAGCACTTAGGAAAACTGGTTTTGATTGGATTTTTTTTGTGTCAAACAGTGTTCTGCAGGTTGGAAGTTGTCTCGGCATCCAGCATCCCTTCCACCCTCCAATGTATACTACGTCACTTTAAAAACGTTGCTATGATGTATATGAAACATACCAATGTGATGTATTCATGGTTTGGTTAAAAGGCTGGGCTGCTGCAACCCATTCTTTGTGTATTCACCCCTTACTGCTGTATGTGATTGGTACAGCTCAGGGAAAATGGAGTTGGCGACCACTGCAGACACCTGGGTTCAATTAATCGCCATCTGCAGTTGGTGGGAAGCCAGTGTGGGATCATTTTTTGCGTGGTTGTTTGAGAGGTAGCATTGTACCACCAGGCATGTTACGTCACTGTTGAGAAGCACATTGCTATCAGGTGAATAGAAACTACTGGCGTCTCTGGCATGTAGGGATTTACACTGACTGTTATTTACCAGCTATAGCCCCTTAAAATGTCTGCACAGCTTCCTGAGTTTGTCACGTATTTAGATCAAATTTATAGGTCCACTTTGTCCAGTTAGTGTAGAGATTATATACCTGGCTTGCAACTAGAAACGATTTGAAAAGAGCTTTCGAAAGCGAATCAAACAGGAAGAGAGACTTAATGGTTCTGTTGTGGCTTTATGGAGATATCAAGTAAAACCGTCCAGCTTGTCCCTCTGTTTGGCTGGGCTTAAGGTAACGCAGGGACATAAAGCAAAGCAGAAATGATTTTTCCAGGTGTTTTCTTTGATTGCCGGCAGATACATAAGGAATATGGTCCAACTTCCTATGAGATATCCAGACAACTGAATCCTCACTGAAACCTCTCTTAATGACTGCTGCTTTATTGTTTGACCTTGACATTAAGGACACACCAGTAACTTGCATACACAGAATACCATGATACAGTATGATTAAACAGAGATGATCTTAATGAGAGTGTGGCTAGTTTCTGGGTTTATTCAGAGCTTGAAATCTCACACACTGACAATCAATACAGATTTCTACATGCCCAGTTATGATCATATGATAACATTTTCGTGCTCAGAGCTTCAATACCAAAATAGCACTCACTGTGGTTTGAAAAATGTCAGACATCTGCAGTAATCAGTCACTGCTGACAACTCATTTTCGGTGAAACCACATGGTGTTTGGCTTTTCATTTCCTAGAAAGAGGTTGTATTGCCATTTGCTCGAGGAGGAAAAACATGAAATCTGGACACGAGTTATTGTAAGTGGTGTACTTGTTTAAATCCAGCCAATTTGATACTCCGCTGCTGAATATGCAACATGGACACAAACATCATAAAACGACTGATTCATTTGTTGCTGACTTTGTTTCTGCACAAGAGGCAAGTCTCCTCAATCACAGATCAATGAAGCCAGTCATAACATCAGCAGATATGGCTTGCTGCACACATGCATGCAAGCAAGCACTCACTCTGCCCACTGGCCTCTGCTAGATGATTGATTTTGGCACCTGATTTTGTTTTACTCTTAGTCTTTTTGGCAAAAATGTATGTTAGTTTTGGTCAAACTTTAGTCATCTGATATTGTTGGTTTTGCATTCATTTGTGTGTTTTTCAGATTATTGTTAAGTTTTCATTTGTGGGCAACATCAGACCTTTCGCTAAGCCCCGCCCCTTTGTGATGGTCCGTCAAGCTGTCAGAGTAAGAATGGAGCCCACACTGTAACTAACTGCACTCCCTGAAAAAGGTGATTCCAGAGAGAAGCAGACAGAGGGGTCTACAGTCTGTGTTTGAAGGATATATCCAGGATGTCAAACTGACTCAGCAGCAACAACAGGTTAAAAAGACAAAGATAGTTAGAAGCTAAAGCCGAACTATAGGCTACAGATCACAGTGTAAAAGTGAACCACCACATCACTGCTGATCGCCACACAAGACAATGAATATAAAGGGAAACTTCACTGATATCGAACCAACTGTGTGGCACTGATTAACAGTGTTTGGCTTCCCTCTGTGCCACTGCCAGTGCCCGACCTCCGCTGGCAGACAGGCGAGGAGCTCCAAGGGAAGCCAAACATTCATCCGTGCACGCTGCGATGACACACATCTGGTTGAATATCTGTAAAGTTTCCCTTTATATTCCTTGTCATCTGTGTTTTGCCAGTAATGCGGTGGTTCACTTTCACTGAGTGCTGGATATACCCTGCACCTGTGGAGTGACTGCAACAGAGGATAGCTGCACTTTTTATTGTTAAAAATCACCTATACAACCTTCTAAACACAACAGGACATGTTGCAGCTGGAATATGACTTAAAACTGGGGAGAAATTTCACACTGGCAACCAAGTTTACATCTTTCCCTGATGTTAGCATGTAGCTACATGTAGCAGTGTATGCCACCTTAAAACACTTGCAGTAGCATGCATGGAGCAGATAATCATATAAAGAAATCTGGCACAGGATGACATCATACTGTAGTACAAAAACTCCTGAAAACAGAGTGTTCAGAACAGTAAGGGAACCTAAGGTTTTTGCTCACAATTACTTCTACATATGTTTACTTCATTATTTGAAACTGTAGCCAGGTTTAATAAGAACATCCTTCATTGTGACACAAAATATAAGAACAAAAGCACGACAGATCCCCTTTAATCTCTGTTTGAATTAACTTTTATTTAGATTCAGATTTAATTTTACGGTAACATTTTGCTAGCCTTATCAACACAATCTCCATTAGTCAGACCATATCAGTGAAAACACAAATTTGGAATTTCAAGATCAAGGCAGCAAAGAAAACTCACGTCAGGACCCGAATCGATCAAAATCAGCTGAGTCATACTGTTAGTGCTCGAGCAAACAGCTTGTCCTCTATGACCCGACTCAACACGAGACAATCTGACTTTTGTTAGTTGAGGAAAAAAAAATGTTTTCCTGAGGGGAATTTTCTGTGACAATGTGAAGATTTGAAAACAAATCCCCTTTAAGGAGGGTAGTGCATTGTGCCTGTGTGTGTGTGTGTGTGTGTGTGTGTGTGTGTGTGTGTGTGCAAGCTTTGAACTANCATAGAGAGAGCCTGGGTGCGTGTATGTGTGTGTGTGTGTGTGTGTGTGTGTGTGTGTGTGTGTGTGCAAGCTTTGAACTAGTGGTATAGTTCTTTAAATGTCCACATATCTTCAAAGAGACATTCAATTTACCGAGATGGGTCAGAGCTGGAATACTCTCATCGATGTGTCACAAATTCCACGTCTCTGTTACAAACCAACATGCTACTTTCAAGATGGCTGCCAGAAAAGAAGCTTCATTGGGAGCAGAGGATTTAATATTGACACTGCATGAATTTCAAGGCTCGCAGCAGGATTTAAAAAAAAAATCATTAACACTGGATGCACACTGTGCTGCTGCAGATTTTGATAACTAGACTAATTTTGATGCTATGCTAATTAAGCTAATTATGTTAATTAGAGTCTGCTCAGCATTGGTACCTGATGGACAGTTCAACCTTCTCCAAAGTGCAAAGTAAGGTCAAATAATAGTACCCACAGTACTACCAACAAATTGCAGAGGTCACTGGGGACAAACCAAGGAACTCAGAAGATTGTGCTCTGAATCTGAACTTTAAAAAAACAAAACAAAAAGAAAACTTTGAGCTCAATGTTAAAATTAAATTAACTGTACATACATGAAACGACTTTTTCACAGGGTATCAGCCATAGCATAGTTTTAAAAACTTAACAAAGACATGAGAACATGCTGACTTTGTGGATTATCTCTGAGAATGGAGCAGGATAACAGGTGAAACTATATATGGTATTCTAAGCAGGCATTGGAAAGCAGATTTTGCATTGGCAGGAGTTCGGGGGCCTCCTTGCCAAGCACAATACTCGACATAATGAGAAACACTTGTTTCAAAATGAACAATCTGCCGAGCCTCACAGCATTCAAAAGGCAACCGAGGGAGCTCATATTTTACTGTATATCATTAACATTGATTATGTTTGGTGGCCTTGGCTCGGAGCCACTGAAATATTCCCATAAAGATTAAAGGCCTGTCTGCTCTAGAGATGCCTGAGAGGTGTAGATCATGACTGGGGAACAGGAGGTGTGCTGTACAGTATTTTAAGGGAAGTTTGCAAAGGAAATGAAAAGAAAGACGAATATACTAAACAACTGCTGTCTTATTGTGAACACTCTGTCCTCTGGACCCTTCTGGAGTGCGGCAGACACGGCCAAAATGACATACTGTTGTGGAAAGAACACAATCAAACACATCAAAATAACAAAAATCATAACTGCATTGTGGCCTCTGCATGTCGAGTACAGTGGCAAAACGGTAAATGGAAGCAGTGGCATAAGCACAATCACCCTGTCAGTGGGTTTGTGTGATGCCAAAGGTCAACGCTACACTTACCATCTCTGGAACAGTTTACAACACTGGGCTTTCAAAGTTAATTCATCTGCGGGAGAGAGACGAGGAAAATTGCATGGTAATATTCGTCCGACCAGAAACAAAGAGATCCATACACAGCGCGTCTGTGTTTGTTTATTCGATGCCAATTTCAATTCTGTTGACTTGTTAAAAAAAAAAAAGAAAGATAGAAATGCTGCCTCGACTGAAAATAAAATGGCCTTTTAGAGCTTCTCGTTTGGCTGCGTATCTCAGCAGTATTTCACTGTTACAAAGAGAGGCATTAAATGGCAGAGGGTTTTATTGACATGGCTGTATCCATGGAGGATTAGAGAGGTCTGTTTTCTCTGAGTAGCCTGAACCCATTAACACCAGCCTTTTTTTCTCCCCACTGCTTGGACTTCTCAATCCTGAGAGGGAGACAGACTGCTAACTGTGACCTTTTGAGGGCAAGGGAAGTGATAATAATGATTTTGCAGTGAAATTCTTCCTGTAAGTTGCTTTCAGGGAGATTGTGCATATTAGATCAGGCTTGCTGCATCTTATAACTTACTTGGATCAATGGACAAGTGATGAATACCGTGAGTGTCTTTATCTGTTAATGCAGGAGAGACACAAGTGTTGGTGAAGGTTTGTCTTGCTGTGTTAAAGGAGGCATTGTGCTGCTGTAGTTACTGACTAATGGGAGCAAGTATAGGAGCCAAACTACATGGTGGTTTGGTCTGGACTGAAGCGTGCTGAACCAAAGAAGCAGACGTGTATTTCCATATGGCTGCTGATACATCACTCTAGATTGGAGCCACTGCTGTGGCCTCAGGAGAGCATGCATCCTTGAGCTGTCGAGTTAACATCATCACGTCCTCATTCATAATGAAAAGGTGACATGCCGACAAACATCACACTTGCCTCCCATTTTGCACGTCCCCGGCTCCAAACGCCAGCAAGTGCAAACTGAGAATTCTGAACTTTGGCAAGTCAGTGAACTTGACACAGTCAGCTGATTTTCTACAACCAGCCTATTGGTTTTCGCCAAATGACACCACAGGCTGTGGTGTGATGTGGAGACAACTGATGGGCTCCACACAACCTCCAACAGGGAGCAACTGCTGCTGTGTAGAAATGAAGCAGCAATATCTGGGGCTGAAAAATGAAGCCAAAAACTGCAGTTCTTCAAATGGCCACTTGAGGCTGGCACCAAAAGTGAGTCAGTCCCGACAGAGTCCCATGTTAACATGCCTAACTTTACAGCAGAAATAAACATGTTTACAGCCTGATACAGAAAACGTGTTTGGTCTTTATAGCTAAGTTCCCTGTTCATGATAAATGTAGGGGGGGTGAATTTTTATAAAACTCACCTATTTAGATTTTATCAAAATTTAAATTTACATATAATTAAGGGCAAAATTTGAGTGTCTGTGAGGCATCAGCACAGTATATGAGTCAGATCCACCCCTTGCTACACCACAGCTCCACCCTCTCGTCCAAATATGGTCACTTCTGGCTCCAATAATCCGAGATGGCGATAGCCAAAATGCATCTCGAGCCTTCAAAATGGGAGTCCACAAACCAATGGCAGACATCACATGACTAGGTTCATACTTTTATGAAGTCTATTCTAGAAACTGATCTAGGGTGAATACTACTACTGCACTGTTTTCCATTGGTTGAAACTTGTAAGCGTGTTACACTCTGGCCTCAACATAGTTAGTGATGTCACCGGCTCATAGCAGGTGTTTTCCATTAGTTGTCAGTGACAAAGCACATGGCTGTGACATGCTGTGACAGCAATGTTTCAACTGATAAAAGTGTGACAAAATGTGGTACCAACACCTTCTCACTCCGACCTCCTCACACATCACCGCTTGGTTGTGGACTTTCACGTCTACATATGTCCAAGGTAGCCTGTGTGCGTCTGTTGTTGATGTTGTGGGACACCAAGTCAAGCTCTGCCTGTTACATGCAGTGTGTCTTTTCTAAAGACACTTTTGTTTTTACGGGAAATGTACAGTTTGGGTACAGTCTCTTTTAAATTAAATGCACTATGCTGCAAATTTTAGTTAATTTTAGTTGTTGGTTTTTTTCCTTCAATAAATGCACACGGTTAGGTTTAGGCAACAAAAGGATGTGGTTAGTTTTTGGCTTTACATTTATACAGAAAGCAAAGACTGGCTTCCCAGGTGAAAGTTGGAGATTGTTAAAAGAACACCTTTTTTCGTTAGTGTCTAATGCGGATGTCACTGCCAGAGCAACACATTCTCACTCTGACCTCATCACATATTGATGTATGGACTTTCCACGTCCAGATACGACGTGAAAGGTACCCTGGGTGCATTGGTTGTTGACGTTCTGGGGCGCTGTGTCAACTTCAACCTGTTACATGCATTGTCTTCTTTCAAAATGCACATTTTCACAGGAAATTTACCATTTACTTACAGTCTCTTTCAAAATAAAAGCACAATGTCAGTACAACGCAATTGACTTTTTTCCCCCCTCAACAACAAACGCACATGGTTGGGTTTAGGAAAAAAGAACAGGGTTTGGCTTTATAATCTTGCGGGACGCGAACACCAACAATGCTTGGTGAATATCAGTGATTGTTGGAACCATCAAACCACCCCTCCCTCCTGCCCCACTTGTATTTGCGCTGCCTTAACCTTAGTTCTTCTCATGCCAAGTTTCCCCCTGACGCTGATGGCCATGCCGACGTTAAAGGTTGGCCTTTTTCATCAGTGTCTGATGCTGAAAGTCACTGCCAAAGCACCGGATTTCAACAACTTCGGGGCGAGACAGAGCAAGTTAAGCCTGCTCGCTGCTGGCCAACGTTACTGTTGAGGGGCAGAAGTGATCCTACAGAATTAATTAACTGAACAACTACAGAGTTATTGTGAAACATAACGTTAGTTACGCAACCAACAGCAATGACCATGACATAAACATCATTTAGTCAACATCACAAACAGAATGCGTGCAATTTTGTTCGGTGTTTCAGTTAAAAGAGCGAGTGTTATCCAACTATTGACTGTTGTGGTTGCACATAGTGACGACTGCAGTTCAAAACGCAAAACAAACATGTCCTTGTAAGAGCTATCGATTTTACTTTAATCAATTTGAAACACATACCTATCTGTGTTCATTATCTATGCCAACCATTTACATAAGTTACTTCAAACAACCACTGACGCATTCAGCTGAAAATCACCATTTAACACAGCTGTTACACCAAATCACTGGCAGCTCTGTGTTTAGTTGGAGTGATTTGTTTTTTAACCATGGAAAGCTTCACTGTTATTTGTCAGATAGGCAATCGTGTCAACATTTTATGCCAAAGTTCGTCATCAATTAGCTAAGATAATTTAGAAAATCGATGTCACTGCTAGCAGGCAGCAGCAGACACTGCAACTTGCCTCCGCAGTCACAGCGGCGCCGCAAGATGGCAGAACACACAAAGCATTCGCCAGATTCATGTAAGGCCAGAATGTCATGGTCACATGAGACATACTTTATCCAGCAGAGCCAGCAGGACAGTAGTCCCACAAAGCCCCTTTAATCGTCCCATTCATCATATATTTGACATTATGAACACTCTCACAACATTAAACTCTTTATAGATCTTCCACTTTTTATAGCTCTCCTCTATATGCCTCCAGAGAAAATGAGCTGAGCTGAGCTTTGTCTCATTTCCACTCTTATCTGCCAGAAGGAAGCATGGGATACTTCAAGCTGTAAGGAGAGAGTGACTGGGTGGTGGGAAGGCTGTGCAAGGGGAGTCACATGACTTTTAAAGTGAAAGAATACAGTAATTTACGAGATGTGAAATATGGGTTTCACTGCAGCCCCTGGAAAAAAATTAAGCTGCAAGTGTTTCCAGTTGAATTTGGCTGTTTAGCTCGGGCCTCAGCATGATCAAAACGCAGATTAAAAAGTTTTAATGACACTTTAATGTCTCACAGAAATCAGTTGTCAGAGAAACAAATTAGCCATGTGTTCCTGTGTGTTATTACCATGGCATCTGAGGTGAGAAGTGGAAGGCCGCATCGAGGGGCTTTATGCTTTTGGAGGTCTGGTGTGAGGGCTCCATTTCTGGATGGCAGTACTGTACTAACAAACACTTGCACTGATGTGGATTTGCACTGAAACCAACAAACTGTAAATGCAGCGTTTCAGTCCTGTGAGTCAGAGCTCTCAGAAAATAATACACCGCTGCCATCTAAGTCATGCCTCCACACACTGTTGTATTATTCTGCGCGCATTTGGCAAGATCAGCTGGACCTAAACACTGGTGGAAACTCGCTCAGAGATGATATTTAGGAAATGTGACGCTGTGGGATTTCTGTATTTAATAACCAGAACACAGCTGTTAAAAGTGAACGCAAGAGAGGCAATTTGTATTGTCCTTCGACAACGCACATTTGAGCATACATAATGCTGCAATGTGTGTGTTCAAGAGTGTGTGCCCATATCCCCCACTCTTTGAAGGTAGAAGGAATAAAGTCAGATGGGACAAAACAAATATTCTGTTGTTCTTCCCATCCATCAATCCTCTCACCACAGTACTCTGGGACAGAGGAGAAGGAGAAAAGGAAAATAAAATGTACTAAAAGAAAAGGGGAAAAGGGATCATCGATTTTACAGCGAATGAGAAATCCAAACAGTGAAATGTACAGAAAATGATATCAACTTTGCTTTCAAACCAAAAATTCTGCTTGTGTACATTACTGCTTGCGTCAGAGGCTTCTCTACTAAAGTATACTGATGCTAAAGGAAACACAGTTTTCATGTGTTTGTGTAACCATAACTATGACGTGTGTTCCAGGCTCCTTTTATGCACCTCTTAGAGAATATGTTGGCTTGATATATGAGGGGCGATAAAAAAGACACGCACATCTCAGTGCCCAATGGATTGGGTGCTGGATCAAAGAAATGACTGGCAGAGTTGAAACAAAGATTTTAATGCTGTGTAACATTTCAAGCAAATAGCTCTTCCTCAGACTTCTGAGAAATAACAGAGTTGCAATCTTAAAGCCCCTACAAGGAACTTTCATTGTGAGTTGATTTTGGCGACCCTGTGGACAAAAGCGGTAGTGTTTTGCCGGAATGAAGCCTACATTTCCCATGAGCTCTAGCACGTGTTGTCGTAAAGATGCTTACCTGGCTCAGGCATGTGTTTGTTTTGGGGATGAATAAAACAACAAGACGGGAAAACTTTGCCCCCGCTCCTATCGGGGATCCCAGCTCACCTCTGCCGCGCCCCAACTCCACCTCTCCGGCGTAAGCGCCGCCACCACCGGGGTAAACGCATCGGTCAGCTGGTAAGGCTGAAGGCCTGTTTGGCGAGCACTTCCACGGCTTCTTGGACTGAGTATGGAGCGGTGCCTCGCCTCTTTAGTTCTCGGCACTCGCTGGACCCTGTCGACGCCTGGCTGGTACCTGTCGTCGGCCTGGATGAGGTATTCCAGCCCCGCTGCCCCTGCTCTCCTCATCCCCGCTGGCGTGGGGTCAATCTGCGCAACCTGCGGCCTCTGTGTGTGGCTCCCCGGACAGCTAACACCGTGGACCCGCCGGCTCCTGCCAGGATTGTAAATGCTAGATCGCTAGCGAACAAAACGTTTATCCTGAAGGATTTCCTGACTTCCCGAGGATTGGGTTTTCTCTGTGTGACTGAGACGTGGCTGACTGTTGGTGAATCCAGTGCTTTCACAGAACTTTTACCCGATGATTGCTGCTATTTTAACTCCGCGCGGACTTCGGGTCGAGGAGGAGGAATAACGACTATTTATGAGAGTCACTATAAATGTAAGCAGCTAGGTAAGATGACGTGTGCCGTCTGAGTGCTGTAAATCGCTTCGTCCTGGAAGCGACCTGGGGCGGACCCGGAGACAGTTCCCTAAAGGTATGGATATACACTATATAGAAATAGCTTATCTTCACACCGATGGTCTCATTTGCTGTTGTAGGTCAAGCGCAGACATCAGCAGAAACGAGAGACTTTTGCATATCCAGTTAAAAGTTCCTTGTAGTGGCTTTAAGTACATAGAATGCATACAAGCCACATGAAATGCCACACCTGTTGCAGAAATGTAGTTAACTGTTACTATTTCTATTACTAGTAAAGCGTACAAGTGATAACATTATTTTCCCAAGTAACGAGGAGTGTAACGAATTACCAATAAAACTTCAGGAACTGGTTACTGTCAGGCATGCACACCACCGTGTAGCAAGCTAGCTTGAAAGATGGAAACGTTTACATTCAGTGACTGAAAATATTCCCATTACTTTGATTTCATTAGGAGGAATAAAGACAAGAATATTGTTATCAAATGTATCAATGGATCATGTGCAGGTAGCAGTACTAAGACTCCACACAAAGGGAGAGTTCTCTGTGGCAGCAGAGGATGGCTAGGGCCCAAAAATAACTAAATAGCTTAAATAGGATTTTAATCATGGACAGCAGGCTACAGGGCGGCACTGCAGTGGTTAGCAAGAAGGTTCTGGGTTTGGCTGGGGCTCGTCTGTGCGGAGTTTGCATGTTCTCCCTGTGTCAGCGTGGGTCTTCTCTGGGTACTCCAGCTTCCTCCCACAGTCCAAAGACATGCAGGTTAGGTTAATCTGTGACTTTAAATTGGCCCAAGTTGTGAATGTGAGTGTGAATGGTTGTCTGTGTCAGCCCTGTGATAGCCTGGCGACCTGTTCAAGGTGTACCCTTGGTAACCCTCTTGCCCAATGTCAGCTGGGATAGGCTCCAGCCTCCCTGCGAACCTTAATGCATAAGTGGTTACCGATAATGAATGAATGAATGAATGACAGCAGGCTACAAGCGACACAGAACTGGAACTCCATATGTGGTAGATCAAATGTTGCCCATTAGCTCTCTATCTTATTGACAGATCTTTAGGAAAAAACGGTCACAGGCAACAGAAGACCCCACAGGTAAAAAAATAATTTGCAAGCTATTTAGACTTAGCTGCGCTTGCCGGCGATTACTCTGATATTCATATAAAGGTGCACATGTGAAGTTTAAGGTTTGAGGAGAAAGGATGCAACTACCACCTTTGTGTGGTGTAACAGAAAAGCAATGCAACAAGTAATGTGAAATGAAGCTCTAGTAAAAGTTCAGTCAGGAAGACAATAGTTTTTACGCTCAGGCTCTAACTTTCTTTCACTCCTTGAATGTTTGCTCACTCACTATTTCTAGGTTTGTTGTCTGGGTCTGTCAATTCAGTCTTCAGCTGATTAACAATCAACCAATAGCACAGCGACACACCTTCTCTGTCAGCCTATCATCTTACTGCTCCACATTTTAAATATGGCTCTTTCTCTGCCATAGTTCTTTCTTGCTGCAGTCGCCCTCCACCTCCCCATCACCACCTACTCTTTACGGATTCATCAGCCTCAGAGTCATCAGCCACCACCACCACCACCAGTGTCTGGACTCCATGGGAGGGAAATATCTTGCTGCCACTCAAATGTCCTTTGATCACAAAATATCTCCCTCTGGTGTCCAAGTGCCAAAGACTTTCGTTAAATCTTTATCAGCACAAACCATCTGTTGTATTGAAATTACTATTGGCAGGGAGTAATAAGTAAAGTACTACTTCTGAAAAGAGTAACAAGTAATTAGTAATCACTAATATTTTTTGAGTAACAAGCCCAACGCTGCCCAAAGGTAAGTACTTTACGAAGATAAATATTCGTCATATACTACATGCATATAACAGTCACACCTGATAACAAATGTGTGGATCTATTTGCTCAATACATGTAGGGCCAAGAGGAGATGACTTCTTCTGACTGGCCGCAAAGGAAGAGTGTGTGAAACTGAATGAATGAAAAGAAGGGCTTTTGTATGGAAGAGCATTTATAAAAAAATTCATTGAATCGGAATCAACCCACAGGCAGGCAGACAGGGGAGGAGCAATAGTAATACTCTCACCCACACCTCACACTCTGGCTTTTAAGTTCAGTCGTGCAGACAGATTCCGTTTTTGACCACTGCTTGTTCCAGCCCTGCCCTGCTATGCTATGCCCATCCCAGGCCAATCCAGGCTAGACTCAGCCCAACATAGACTATAACCGCCGCCTCCTGCCCAGCCATCGCAGGTCAAGTGTCCTTAAGCTCACCTAGACTGCAGCATCAGGCCGACTAGCAGCAGGAGCTGTGCCTGTAGCAGTGTGCCAGGGCACGGGCCAAAGCAAAATAAACCCCATCATCAACTGAACAAGGTGAAACTCAAACACTTTAGATAAACAAAAGGAAACGCCCACACAGTTGGACGGTATTTTTATCTTAGAGGGGGAATCCACGTCTTTTTTAGGAGAGTAAAACTGGACAACCAAGAGGTAAAATGAGGTAAGGGAGGGATTGTATATCAGGCAATTAAAGCTGTGTCTGGCTTTATTTGGCCCAAAATGTGGCTAACCATTATTTTGATTTGAGGTGGATGATGTATTGTGCTGGATAATTTTATTTCCATTCCACTCAAGCACACTGGCTTAGTGAATAGATTATTACTGTTCAAATATAACCATGTCCTCAGCAGCAACCTACTCCGTGAGTTTCACTTTCTCTCAATGAAGAGTTCATACTACAATTGGAGAGGTCAGAGGGGGCACACTGTGTGAAGAGGCCACCAAATTAGAGAGTATTAATGGGGTTCAAAGGGAAGTTTGTGGAACGTGACTGACTTGTTGCAATAAAGGCTGTATAATGATCCAATCCAAATGTTTTTCCTAACAGTAAATGGCAATAATGTCAATTTTGGGGGCAGCAGTAACTCAGTCCATAGGGACTTGGCTTGGGATCTGGAGCTCAAGTCCCCGCTCGGACCAAGTATGGGGCATGGACTGGTAGCTGGAGGGGTGCCAGTTCACCTCCTGGGTACTGCTGAGGTGCCCTCGAGCAAGGCACCGAACCCCCAACTGCTCAGGCTCCTATTCAAGGCAGCCTCATCTCTCCGACATCTCTCCATTTAATGCATGTATAGGTCCTGTTTGTGCATGTGTGTATGTTTAATATATTGATTTTCCTCTCAGGGATTAATAAAGTAAGTCTTCTTCTTCTAATACTTTCATTTTTGGATTTCAGTGCCTCCAAATGTCATAAATATGCAATAAACTGGTTTCAACTGTCAACAGAAACAATGTAGCTTCAAATGATTTGGTTTTTTATAAATTAAAAAGACTTCTTTGAAAAAGAAATGTATTCTGCCAATGATGTGAGATGTTGACACCAAACTTGTCTGAATGATGATTCAGCTCACATCCCAGCCACATCAACTGATCTAAAGCAGCGACATCAACTGATGGAGCAGCTGATTGATGGAAGGGAGTCAGCTGATAGATCACATGATTCCTTTCTATGCAACCAATTGGTGAATCTCATTCAGGACGCCCTATTTAAACTGCTTTAGCCTGCCTACTCTTGCTGCTTCCTCTGCAAGCCGTTTAGAAACCCGCCTCCACCCCAGCTCCTTTTCGTGTTGTGTCTGACTTATCAACGTCATTTGTGTTTGTCATTGATACTGCTCTGTTCTGCTCGCGGAGGGGGGTCTCTCTGCCTTAGGCTTTCCATATAGGCGCATGGAAGGGCAGAGAGGTGTGCTCTCTCTATCTTAAATTTTTCCACGTAGGCGTGTGGAAGAGGCTTTCTGTGTAGGCCTAGCAACGGCAGAGAAGACCCACAACAGAGCCATACCGCCAAATGTAATACTGCAAAAGGAAATACAGTTTTGTTTGACTAAGGTGATCCTGACTGAATTCTGGTTTAGCCCTCAGCCAACTTGATTGATGACGAAAATGATTTATCCGTGCAGCTTTTCTAGACTTTCAAAATGTTAGCAGACCAAATGGACCAAATCCAGACAGCAAAATGAGTTTTTTTGCAGGGGTTGTGACGCTCAAAAAAATGTATCCCCTGATTCAAGGACGTGTCTCTACCAATGTAAGTTCATGGGAAAATGTCTTTTTGGGCCCAATAGCATCACGTGATGGACCTGGAGGTTGTAGTTACACAGTTTGGCCACTGTGTCAAATTGGCTTTCAAGTCTGGAACACTTCCTGAGGGTCTAGGAAGACCATGGAAGCACTGACCAATCAGAGTAGACTGAGCTTTTTCAGGAAGGGCAGTTAAAGAGACAGGCGCTGAAATATTTCAGAGGGTGAATACAGGTGTTCCAGCACAAACAGTATGTGGAAAGTAAAGTGTTTTTTAATATTATAGCATGTAAACATGTTCTAGTAGAAACCCAAAACACACGTATGAACCTGAAACTGAGCGTAATAGACCTCCTTTAAAGCTGTGAGGGGGTTAAAGAAACCAGCTCAAGATAAGAGAGAGAATTATTCTTATTGGTCACAATTACAACAAAACCACAAATCCACCAACTCATTACATAAAATCTGTTACTTCACAAACCTGCACAGTGGACTGCACATGCCAACATGGGCACGTGTCCACACACTTATCATCTGACATGTAATTCATTTTTTTTACTCCCCCTCTGCTTTAAGGGAGTTCTGCCAACAATTCCCACAGGTCTATTTAACAATCTCCTTCTCTCGCTGTACATAATATGCCCTGTTGTGTGTGTGTGTGTGTGCGCGTGTGTGTGTGAAACTCCTCTGCGATTTGCACTTATTTTACTACACCAACATTTGTGCCAGGCTGCGTCATCTCTCTAATGGCTCTTTGCAATAACACTGGCAGAGTTACGTCAGTTACATCCACTGGGAATCACACAGATTTGGGAAAAGAACCAGTCAGCGGTACACTTGGGTTCACTAACAGCCCAATAACAAGACACTGTGAAGCAGCTGTTGTAGTTAACGTTCATGCAAAGAAACATTATCTGTGCCAGTCTAATATTACTCTTATGTGAAAATACAAAAACTAATGATGGTCCTGATGATCTGTCTTGTTGAGAAGTGAATCTATGTGATGCGGTGCGCTGGAAAGAAACGTGACTGAGGTGAGCTCAGATTCACACCCGTGACATCCATCCTGTTTAACTCCTCTGAGTCATTTCCTTGAAGCACATGCTTAAACATAAGGGCAGACAACACACCTAGCATAGAGCAAACTGGACAGAAGCCTCCTGATATGTCCAACCTGCGAGGCACAGATGAGCGGTAAAGCAGAGAAGAAGGGAATGTTGTTTGGGGGTCTTAATAGTACGTTCTTTGAGCATGTTTTACGTCACTACCACCCACTGCTTTTCCTCCACATGTGGTTGGGTTCCAGGAATGTGTTTCCTTAGCCTGTTCTTGATGACATGGGTCAGCTCACTGACACTGCACATGCTGGGGAGAGATGGACCGACAACTCGAGGCTTGGAGCACTTGAAGGATGGATTCTGTTTTCAGCGTTGTTAGATAGTAACCTTGAATTTCCAAAGAGTCAGGTTTTCTGACTGATGGTGAGACACTTTTGGAGCACTGGTTTCAAAAAGTAAAGACTTAGGCTCAGATCACGAGCATGATTTAGCATTCTGGGGTGGTATTTTGTAACAGTTTTCAATGAGAGGGAAGCGCTTTGCTCTCTACTTTTGCATTGTTGAACACATCACGTTTTTCTGCTCTATGCACCTTTTTGCAGGAGCACCCTGAATGCCTCAAGTTGAAAATAACTCAACTAAAAGCAGAAAAAACACCCAACATTTGTGTTTTTTCCACATTGTCCAATCAGATGAAATGAGAGACTCTGTGGTGATGACGACAACAACTTAGAGGAACACTGTACATGGTTTGTGTTAAGATTACTTGAGCTCACTTTCATCATTGTCCTGGGCAAGCTGCAAGACATATCTGAACAAACTGACCTTTCGCTAAGCCCCGCCTGTTTGTAATAATCCAACAAGCTGTCAGAGTAAGCATGGAGCCCACACTGTAACTAACTGCACTCCCTGAAGAAATATTATCATACATTTGGAAAAAACAGTGATTCCAGAGAGAAGCAGACAGAGGGGTCTACAGTCTGTGTTTGAAGGATATATCCAGGATGTCAAACTGACTCAGCAGCAACAACAGGTTAAAAAGACAAAGATAGTTAGAAGCTAAAGCCGAACTATAGACTACAGGTCACAGTGTAAAAGTGAACCACCACATCACTGCTGATCGCCACACAACACAATGAATATAAAGGGAAACTTTGCTAATATTGAACCAGCTGTGTGGCATCGCAGTGTGTGCAGATGAACAGTGTTTGGCTTCGCCCCGTGCTGCTGCCAGCACCCGACCTCCACTGCCAGACAGGCAGGGATCTCTGGGGGAAGTCAAACAACGTTCATCTGCACACAATGTGATGACACACAGCTGGTTGAATATCAGCAAAGTTTCCCTGCTTCCCTTCACTGGTTCCTGTACAGCAGGGTCGGTCTTTGTTTCACTGTTATAATCATTAAAAAGCAAAAGCAGCATGTGTATACATTCAGTAGGCTATATCTTCAGTAGCTAGCTAGCTAACCCTACACTTTTCAGGGTTTGATTTTGGTTTTGGAACAGGGAAGAAACGTATATCTTTTTCCAACCTCTCCAGGTAACGAGTATCATTAATACACGACGTGCCCCAGGCACAACATTTAGCTCCAAATCCACAAAACCAGCCTGAAAATGAAGGAAATCTGAAACGACTGCATTACAGTCAAAGGAGCACAGCTGTGTTGTTGTCGGACCCTGGTCTGAGCTGACCTGATGCTACGTTATGATTGGCCAGTCTGTGTCCAGGGGCGGGACTTAACAAAGGGTCAATTTTAGCCTCAACTACTTTCTATCATTTTACCAACTGTAATTTGGCCAGGCGATTGACAGCATATTGTCAGACTGTCTCCGAATCATCCTACAGTAAGCCTTGAACTGACCGTCATTCAGGCGAAGCTCCTGGACCAGCTGGTGGTACTCCCGTTATTTCTCACCTTTCTGAGGGTCTCATATCTCCAAACAGAGCCCCTTTCACTGTGACCAACTACTTTTTGGGAACATTCTGTTACCCTCAATTAGAGCCTGTCCATGTTATATGCAGCTTTTAATGTATCTGTGGGTTTGCTTCTTATAGCAGTTAAGCTAAGGACATGTGAGTCGGACTGAATGGCAACAAAAAAAAAGAGATGAGGCAAGCTGCAAAAAGCACTCTGTCTGATCAGGGCAGGTTTCAACAACCTATATTAACACATTATATGTCTTTTTTTTTGCTGAAATGTCTCAGAAATGAAAGGATGGATTGCCGTTAAATGTAGTGCAGATATTGATGGTGGCCAGAGGACGAATCTTAATGACTTAAAAGTCCAGTGTGTAGTCTCTAGAGACAGCTGTTGGCAGAAATGGAATATAATCTTCTTAACTATGTTTTAGACATTTTGGGTAAAGCACTTATTTGTTTATTCAAGGGCTAGATGAGAAGACTGACACCAAACTCATGTCTCTTGTCGCCAGTTAGCTTAGCTCAGGAAAAAGTCTGTTCAAAGGTTACAAAATCTGTCTAAATCTCGCACATTAACACATTATATGTCGTTTGTTTAATCCAGCAGCACTGAGGTATGAAACATAAAGTTGTGGTAAAGTCTTGTCATCACTGTGAGGTTGCCATGCAACCAGCAGAGACTTCAAGAAGTCACTCCCCTCGGCCAAGAAATAGTCTGGCACATAACCCCCGTAAAAACACAAGAAAGAGAGTAAGCCGATTTCCTAAAATGGTGAACTATTCCTTTAAAATCTGTATTCATGATTAAAAAATAATAAAACACCCTAAAGCTGGAATTTCATTCAAGTCTTAATCTCGGAGCAGTGATGTGGCAGTGTAGTGGCTCCTGGGTTGAAACAGATTTACCATTTCAGTTTCTTTCCATGACAGTTCAATAAATGAGAGCGATGGAAGAAGACCAGGCCAGGTCCGTCTCCCACTGGCAGGGTGGCTGACTTTACTTTTGTTGGCTAGACAGCTTATTTTTTTTCACTCCATATGATGAATATGTTACACTCTGTAAAAATTACTGGAAGTCCCAGAATGAGGGACACCCACACAATAAAACTCACAAATTGTGGAAGGCTGGAAATCCCCAATTTAGTGTGCTTTAAACCAAATCCAAACATACCATTCGACAGCATCTGACTCTTTCCCGTACTGCAGCATTATCTCTGAGCCGGGGAGAATCTTGGATAGACAGCATATGTAAAGTAAAGAAATCTTTATTAAATAATCCATTTCACACCCAGTGGCGCTTGGTGTAAAGGCTGCCTCTGTGTCCAGCTGGAGGGGATTTGAGGCAAATCTGAAGCTCAAAGTCTTCCAGTTAAAACAGCGAGCGGCAGCCTGTGGATTCCCACTTAGATGCCACTTGGATGCAGTTGAATGCTAAATTGAGATATTTATGTACAGTTGGCCTGTGTTTACATACTGTGGTGTCTGAACTCTCCAAGATTCTGCACCACATTTATAGGATCAACTAATGTGAGGGGTAAGCGTTCAAAAAGTAACGTCTTCCTGGTCGCAAAAAGACAATTTGGAAAATACTTTCACAGTGATATATGTCTGCTCTAGTTAACTGCAGAGGCTCACAGTGAGCAATAGAATAATTAAGCAGTGATTTAGGGTGGTTTTGAATAATTTAAAATCAGTTGGTTGGTCCACCGCTAGACTGAAATATATTAACAACTACTGAATTGACTGCCATGGAAATTAGTACAGACGTTAATGGTCCTAATGACTGTGGTGATCTCTTGGGCTTTACTCTGGTGCCACCATGAAGTTGACTTGTTCTTTTGTGAAATGTCTCAGAAATGACTGGATGGATTGCCACTAAATGTGGTGCAGCCAATAATGGTGGCTGGAGGATGAATCCTAAAGACTTAAAACTCCACTGTGTAGGATTTAGAGACATCTTTTGGCAGAAATGGAATATAATATTCATAACTATGTTTTCATTAGTTTATAAACACCTGAAAATAGGGATCATTGCGTTTTCGTTACCATGGAATGAGCCATTTAATTTACACACGCAGCAGGTCTTCTTCCACGGAGTCTGCCATGTTGTTCTACAGTAGCCCAGAATGGACAAATCAAACACTGGCTCTAGATAGGGCCATTTCACATCGGCCACCGTAGCTCTCAAACACGCTTGGCACACAGGAAAAGCCATTTCGTTGTCGGTGTGGGTTTGTTGGTACCATTTCAAGGCTCAGTGCTGGATGTTAGCCATTTCTGCTGTGTTAGCTTGTGCTAACCAGTGTTTCAGATTAATGAGTGATCCTGTTAACTAGTGACTTTCAGTTGAATGTGTTGAAGTGACAACAGCTTCTGAAAACCAACACATTCTCACTCCGACGACAACAGCTTCTGAAAACCAACACATTCTCACTCCGACCTCGTCACATATTGACGTTTGGTCATAAACTTTCCACGTCCACATACAAGGTACCCTGGGTGCGTTAGCTGTTGACGTTCTGGGACACCGTATCAAGTTCTGTCTGTTACATGCATTGTCTTCTTTCAAAATACACTTCCATTTTCGTCTCTTTCAAAATAAACGCACTACATCTGTACAACAAAGCGTGATGTTTTTTTTTCCTTCAACACCAAACACACATGGTTAGGTTTAGGAAAAAAGAAGAGTTTGGCTTTAAAATAATACGGGATGCGAACACTGCTCTATTGGGGGAAAATCAGTGTTTGTTGGACCCATTCACCGCACCTTCCGCACGCCCAAGTCGGACTTTCGCCACCTTAACTTTCATCCTTGTCCCACCGTGTTTCCACCTGATGCAGCTATAGTGCCAATATGACAGCAACCGGCCGTATGTCATGCTGATGTTAAAGGATGTCTTTTTTTGTTGGTTTCTGATGCCACAAGTCACTGCCCAAGCGCTGGATTTCGATGACTTCGGAGTGAGACTGGACTCTGAAAACAGGAAGGAAATATGTAGCTGTCCCTGTGAATGCTTCTTTTTTTTGTTTTTCATTTGAATGTGAAAACATACTGGGCAGACATTCAGCTGGGAGGAGAGTGGCTCCGGAGACTGCATCAATAGAAAGTTTGCTGTTCCGGCCAGGAGTTCGGTTAGGGACGGTCTGGGATCAGATCCCCCTCCCAGTGTAAAATGATCGAACCTAGGAATTGTTTGACTGGAGACGTTTCAATACTACTTGGTATGGGGTTATTTCGGTTGATACCTTAAAGTATCGAGTGCCGATACCCAGCCCTGGCAGCAGATTATCTTTTCTTAGCCTAAAGACTAGAAACAGGGGAAACAGATAGCCTTGCTCTGTGAGATGACAAAATTTAATACATCATATCTTTTTCTAATCCATACAAAACTGAACTGTAAAAGTGACAAGCTTTAGTTTCACATGCTAAGCTAAGCTATGCTAATTTCCTGCTGGCTGTAGTTTCATTTGTACCTTACTTGACATGAGAGCCGTATTGATCTTCTCATCTAACACTTGGCAACACAATGAATAAGCATATATAACCATTCCTGTATCCCAGAAGAGACATAAATCCTCAACCTCTTCAACTTCTACCTCAAATATATACCCAATCTAGCCGGCTCAGCCCGCCCAGGAGCAAAAAGTAATCCAGCTGGTGTGTGATTCATGGAAACGTTGGTAACTCGGAGTGCGTTAAGAAAAGCCATTTAAAAAGAAAAAGACATTTTGCCAACTGATCTCACTGACAAATTTTAAGAGTAGGTAATATTACATAATTTGTTGAGCATATGCGTCCTCACTGCAGTCGACACCAGCTGCATCTGAGTTCAAAAAAGACCTTTTCCCAGTGATTTCGGCAGCCAAACATGAGAGAATGAGAGTGAGAACGTGACTGCTCCAGATTGAATGATCACTCTCGAGACTGACCACTAAAGCTTTTTTGGATATGTCTCTTCCTCCCAAAGGTCACCAGGGTGTGGGACCACCTCTTCCTCCTACCGACCACAATCATGGCAGCCGACGTGCATCCTGACATGTGAATGGAGCGCGTTTGAGAGAGCACCTGTTTTTCTTATTGATGGGCTTGTTTATACCATTAGCGAATCCACACTTGTTGGACTGCAGTTTGAGGTTTTGAAGTTCACAGACTGCGTTATTGGCACAGGGGAAATGTAACTGGGTGAGAAGTCATTCGATAGCGTGGACTCACCAAACTCCTTAAACACACACACAGTACTGCACATTGATTGGAATGACTTTCACAGAAGCTATAAAGCTTTGAGAGGAAAAGGAAAATCGGCTCTCGTACATATAACACCTGGTACTGTTTTAAGTAATGGATTTGATTGTCAGCAGGTCTGCATCAATCAAACAGGTGACACTGAAAAATGGAAACTGCTTTTTAAATAGAAACTGTTAAAGGCAAGTTGGGGCATAACACTGAATCTGAATTCGCACTCATAACCTCTATGGTCACTGGTTTTACTGGGGTTGGGATTGTAACCTGAAATTGTGGCGATGACGCTCTAACAGCGACGCCTTTTCTACCACAGACTCACTCCATCTGGAATCACTCTGCTACTGTGTGTCTGGGGACTGAGCTCAGTGGGTCAGAGGGCAGAGAAAGGTTTGTCATTACAACAGTGCTGAGAAATACCTCAGCAGGACACTGCTACTCTGCTGAACTATGATCCATCCAACAATAACAATAGACATAGAGGAGGAGGTGTAATGCAAGCTGATGGGAATGGCAGTCGCTGTGAACAGTGTCATAGAATAAAAACATGACCTTTGTTAACAATAATAAAAGATAAATAAATAAAATGAGAGAGACAAGTTTTCGCACTATCAAAGACTTAATGTGAAGGAGACAAAAGTGGGCAGTCTCACTTGGAAGAATAGCGGCTTGTTGCTTCTGAAAATGACGCTATGAGAACAGGAAAGTTGAGGGATGGGCAGCCAAATGGAGCCTAAGGTTAAATTGTCACATTGTCATAAGATACATTGTTGTTACAGAAATATGGATTATAGGCGCTTCAACTAACCTTAAGGTCCAGTGTGTTTCGTAACTATATTTTCAATAGTGTACAATCACCTGAAACCAGGAATCGCTGCATTTTCATTACTTAAGGGGGCCATCACACCTACAAGGAGCATTTGATTGATTCCCTATGATACGGTGCATCTGACTGGTTTTCAAGCATTTTCAGTGACGAGCGTCTTTCTGGAGTCTTTTTAGACGCGCGTTTGTAGATACTGAAAGTCGAAATAGTCTCAACTTTTGGGCGTCAGGCGCCAGTAGCACCATAGCTCCGTCTTGGGTCCATTTTCAATGTTTTGATCGCCCGGTTGCGCACGCACCCCCGCTCTACAGGCGCTCCTCGTAAGGAGCGCTCATTGAAAGGGAGTTTCAGGCATTTCAAGCGTCTTTGAAGCGTCCGCGTTTCAAGCGCCACCTGTAGGTGTGATCGGCCCCTTAGAATGAACCATTTTTATCTGTGTACAAAGTGGGTCCTCTTCCATGGAGTCTGCCATCTACAGTAGCTCAGAACGGACAAATAAAACACTGGCTCTACTGGGTTGCATTTCTGTGTCGGCCACCTTAGTTCTCCTACAAGTTTGGCACAAAGAAGTTTCAGTTGGCTGCAATATGCAACCTCACCACTAGATGCCATT
Organism: Epinephelus moara; assembly: GCF_006386435.1. Taxonomy (NCBI): domain Eukaryota; kingdom Metazoa; phylum Chordata; class Actinopteri; order Perciformes; family Serranidae; genus Epinephelus; species Epinephelus moara. The sequence continues at coordinate 23,211,713 of NC_065516.1, read as the reverse complement.
AAACTCTACACACTAGACCTTCAATCTAAGTTATTTTAGTTGCCTAAACCTGACTGCTTAACTTTGGATAAAATGAACAGGTAAAACTGTGGGTTTTATTCATGCTTCTGTTATGTGAAGGAATAAAATACTCATTTCTGTCTGCATTTTATCTGAATTTCAAGGCAAGTAAAGCCAACTTTATTAACACCCCAACACCACATACAGTACAAAGTGGGCTTTGCAGGCCTACAACAGTGACAGTTCCTAACCACAAGTGTTCTACTGCCTCATTTCTATAGCATGGTTCACTCAACTCCCTTTTGGTACCAGGTCCTTTTCTTTATTTCATCTTCCACAGTGGAAAGTACCCCCTCAGTGTGATGCCCAGTTTAGTCCAAAGATTCACAATGAGACGAGTTGAAACAAGCAACTACTTGCAACCTGCTGGTTCATACCAATGCAACTAGATGAGACGGTGTATCATCTCTGTGCAACAACTCTCTATACTTCCGCTCTGTATTTCCAGCTTTTCAGGTTGGCTGAATTTTGTAGCTTCTTAAAATATGAATGAGGATAGTGATAGTGAGATACTGGCTACAGGTGCATTTGTAGTAGTGATGAAATGGCGCCAATTAATCAGTGCAGGACAGAAACAGAGGACTCGGTGGGGACGGAGCACCTGCTACAGCAAGCAAACACGCCGTCTGCCGTCATTTTGACTTGACCAGCCGACTTCACTGCAAGCTGATTGGATGTTGAAACATGTCACAAGCTTTACGTTCTAAAACCACCTGCTGGTGATTTGACCAGAGGAGTTGCAGATGGCACCATCAGCCAGCTTGAGTCAAGCTCAGATTGGCCAGTTCACACAACTGCAACTTTTCTCTGCAACAATCTGTTTGTCTGAACTGGCCTTGAGTGTAGATTCTCGGCTGATCGCCATGACGATGGTGCATGAAATTGCAGTGACATCAAGTTCAACACAACACTTGCTGAATCCTGGCACAAAGGAGCATCTGCACTTTGTCAATTGTATGGCATAGTGTACACAAAGTACAGCATACCTTTGCAGGCTGCCACTTTTTAAAATCTGAGTCGAGTGAATCAAACAACTGCAGTCGCTGTTGACGGTAGCTTGGCTAGGATGTCTCATGTTGTGCAAGTGACAATGCTAGTGATGAAATCTCTGATCAGACGGTGGTTTGCAGTGTTTTAACTCCACCTTCTTGGAGCTCAAAGAAAATTCAAAAGGAATCCAATAAACTGCGTCCAAGGAACGGTCTATTCTTTACAGTGTACTAAGTCCAAGGTGCCAGGTAGGTAGGGGTTGGAAGGAAGGGTCAGTGCACCGGGAAGCTGGAAGTTTGGACTCAGGGACGAGGAAACTTGAAATATGGAAGAGGCTCAGCGCTTCCAGACAGAGAGGAGCAGCAGCACAGGGTGTTCTAACCTAAGGAGGCCAGCAGGGCACATGGCAGTAAGTGGTAGACCAGCAGACCGGCTGAACTTCACAACCTTGATACACACTTTATTTCAAAGAAAACAAGCAGTGGTGCCTCAGGATTTGTTCTTACTTCTGGGGCCAATCTAAAGGACAGCCTGCTGGGATCTTAAAGCATGAGATAGGACATGTGAGGTTATGGGTTTATCATGTATAGCAAACTAAGATCATGTAATATTTAAATTTACAAATGCTCACAAGACTTTATAATCAGTTCTTGCATATGGGGAGGTGTGAAGATTCAGACTCAGATTCAGACAGCTTTATTAATCCCACCAGGGGCAATTTGTTTGAACAGCTTGCCTTGCACATATACTATAACATACTGTAATATGTATGGCAGGTAGGGGGCTATGTATGGGGGTGGGGTATTGTATAGCGTCAGACTTCCTGATGAGCTGTGAGGACAGTTGTGGTTATTTTGGCTGGAAGGAAAGGAAATCACCGTTGCACATCTGTCAACCAAATCACAGTTTTTTTCTCCTCTTTCTTGTCATTTTTGGACAAATCTCAGCTTATAAAATGACGGACAGTTTGATTTACTGCAGTGAAAAACGAGCATGGCTTTGAATTCTCTGCCTTTTCATATTTCATTGAATCCTACCACTGTGAGTTTGTCTCATTGAGCTGACAGCTGTAGGTTTTTCAATACATTCACACCGCTGTTCCAAGGACTACAAATTCTTCGGTGTCCTTTGCCAGCAATCCCAGAAAGCAACGTATCTGCATTTTAGGTTTGCTCTATTTTCATTCCTCCTGTGGCCTCAATTTCAGTCTTATATTCTGAGATGATGCTCATCTGGTTAAAGGCAACAAAAACAGACAATAAGACGAGAAAAGACCTTGCACTAATTGTAACCATGTGCAGCTCGTGGGAACACTGACCGCTTGTGCAGCAGCAGTGTCTGCTGATGAGTCTCTATAGCACTTTGATACTCAACAGGAAACAGGGACAGGAAATGTGCATTGGCTTGGGGATGCTGGGATACATCTTATGCGCTCACCGACGAACAAACTAGAGCAGAAATCCAGCAGCTGGTTGGATTTGTTTTGGCCCAGGGCTGACCAATCCAGGGCCTAGCAAGACCCAGACAAATTTCCTGGTTGATAACAAGCAATTTCTGTCACAACATGCAGCACAGCTTTGGGAAGATTGACTCTGAATGCTATTTAAACATTTCAGAAGGGCGTGTAAAGGAAAAGTCTACCCCTAAAGGAACACTTCACCTACAAAATGATCATTTGTATGTCAGTTATTCATCCTGTTACCTTGAATTTGTAAAGACAACTTTTTTTTTCTCGCATGCCGCCACAATGACGAGATACTCTAAAAATTGAGAAAATTCTTGATAAATTAAAGGGAGGTCGCATTAAACAGCAAAATTACACTGCTCAAAAAATAATTAGGGAACACTTAATTGTCACATTATAACACCAAGTCAGTTACACTTCAGGGCTATCAATCTGTCCATCTAGGAAGCACAAGGGATTGTGAATCAGTTTCAGCTGCTTTGGTGCAAATGAAAGTGACAACAGGTGCAATGGAGAGGCAAAAACAAGACAACCCCCAAAAAGGAAATGGTTTTACATGTGGTGGCCACAGACAGTTGCTCTCTCCTTATCCTTCCTGACTGATTCTCCTTTTGCTACTGTTGTTTACAAATAAATGACCTTAAAGTTGTTTCAATCAATATTTTTTTGTAATATTTCTATTTTAGTTTAGAGAATTGTCACTTTGTAGTTCCCCTCAGCTCTTTGGAGCATCTTAAGCCTCATTTCCACCAAGCAGTACAGTACAGTTCGGTTGAGTTCAGTACGCTTTTTTCCATTCCCACTAAGAGAAGTTGTGGATGGTACCAATGGAACTGGTCCTTGTCATCCCCATTTTTGGTCCCCCCTCTGTTGGGGTACCTAGCACACAGATCTGGTACTAAAAGGTGGAGCTAACACTGCAGTCTGTTGATTAGTCAATAGAGGACGGTCACTCTGCTCAGGGCTGAGTTGTGGCTGGTTTTGCATCTCCTGTTCATACCGTGGAGAGTTTTACATACATTGTTAAACTATAACTATAAAATGAAAGGATGTTTTGCTGCCTCTTGCAGCAGCTGGAGTCTGAAGAAAAAATAACTTCATTCACTGGGTTGACTGCCGGCGACTTTTAAGGTGGAACGTCTATTGTTATTTTACTCAATGTACGAGCTGACCATGTAAATATATCAACACACCTTAAATTTCAATGTGACAACTGTATCTCTTGGATAACATTCACTTTTAGTAATGAGTGGATCTTCAGGCGTTTAAAAATATATATTAATTTCGACGGGATTATGTGAACTGCATATATTCTAATCCTCAATTAGAGGGAAAAAAAAGGGTCACAGAGCGTTGTTCCCGTGGGCTCTGGCAACACTAAACCCCTGAGCTTGCCTGAGAAGGACTAAATGCCCATTATTTTAAAATATCCCATGGAGAGAGACTCTCACTGCAGCCTGTTCTATTTTGTTCTGAAAATGTTGGTGTGCAACTCTGTTCTGTGGACGATAAACGAGGAGCAAACTGATAAAAGAGGAAATACAGTGAGTGCTGGACGGAGCAGTGAGCGACAACAACCTCGCCCACTTTTAAGAGTACTGTTTGCAGTGGAATCACTAGGGTCTGGTACCATGTCTGAAGGGTTACTTTTGGTTCCAAAGGTACCATACTGAAAATGTTTGGAAGAAACAGGGCTTTAGCATCTTTCAACATAGTGTTTTGGTTTAACAGCTCACGACTTAACGGTTTTGATTCAGCCCCATGGCTCTCATCATTAGCAGAAACACATAGGTATACCCACTGTATGCTCCCTGCCTAGCACCAAATACAGTCAAACAACAATGGCGGTGACTAACTGGTGAACATAAAAGAGATCTTAACTGCTGAAGACACCGATATGATATGCTGGTGAACATAGTGGAGCATTTAGCGGCTAAAGAGCCAGATATTTTTTTTAGGAGCTGTTGGAATGCAGAGCAGAGCTGAAAGGTGGGGTGAATATGGGACGTACATTTGTTTGGTGGCCACACACACAACTCCAAATAAAAGCTTATGTTGCTCCATATGTGTAAATAAGAAGATGTTCCCAAACTGGTTTGCTAGTTGTGTACAAGCGGGCGTTTGGGGATAAATAAATCTACTTTTGTCATATGCTGCAAAGTGTATCTATAGTAGTAGAATATGAAGGCTGAATTAGTCGACTTGTTCACAAAATAACACCTGAAATAAAGGGAAACATCACAAACTGAGGACATTCAATAGTTTAAACCTAACCGAGTCGGGGACTTTCCTTCAGCAGCAGTAACACAGTAAGGTTAAAACTCCTGCCAAGCACATCAAAGGCAAAAACTCATACATTAAGCATTACTGAATATGCTGCTCAGGTCAGGATCGGGGCAGAATTATAGGAGCGGCCCTTAGTTACTCAACAATGATGTGAAAAATAATGATGACCTTTGGATGGTCTTCACACTAACCTGGCTTTGGTTTCTAAGAAATTTGGATGTTCAGCGTTACAGCAGAGGGACATGTGAATATCTGCCGCCAATCTATTAACTAGGTCAAAAACTGGAAAAGCTTGATAGGAAGTGAAGTAATGATGTGTTGTTTTCTAGAAACTTAGCGATCATTTACATACACCACAGACTGAATGTCAGTGAAAGGGTCACTCCTTTGATGATCTATACATGTGCATCCAAAGGATGATTTGGGATTGGCTGTTTTCAGTGCTCTGCTCAGATGATTAAACCTCCGTCTGCGGGGTGTGAAGCTATTTGGCAGATGGGATTACTGTGAGACGAACTTGGAAAGCTACCAAGCTGCAGAGAGGAGTCAAAACACTTGCTGATGCAAAGCAGGTTAAAACCACCACGCAATCCACAACAGTCAGACGCACACCGGCATATTTACGCCACATGGGTCATAGGTTTATGGAAACAAAGAGAAAGTTTACTATGTGGAAAGATTCAAAGGGATAGAATTGCAAAACAGCCCTCGCATGATGTAAGGCTTTGAATAAAAGTTTGACAGAGCTCATTAATATGAGTATTTTTCACCCGGGCTCGGGACGATGTTGATTAAAAGCTACTCTAGGTCATATTCATGTAAACAGCAGAAATTGGACGGGGGGAAGAACCTATCTACACAAACATGACAAATGAAAGGGATGATTGATTTATTTTTATTTTTTTAAAGAGTACAGGGAAATATAATACGCTATGAACTCCCATCACTCTCCTGTAGACAAACAAGCTTTCAACAGTCTCAGCTCACTCATTAATGGAGTAGCTTATTCCCCTCTACCTTAGACCTCTGCTCTTATCCAAAAACTATTAACACATCCGTGAGCGGACCCATTGCACCGGATGACATGTTCCTTCGTTACGAGGAACATGGCCACTGTAATTTATTTTGAGCTGGTTCCAGAAACACTTCTGTGATGGCTGCTCCCTCCACCAAACGGTGGATTTAAAGGTTGGTAACCCTCCTGCTCACACCATAGTTTCCCACTTAATAGTTAATTTTCTCCTCACTGAGACTGTTGACCTTTTGACCTCAAGCACATACATCGACAGATATGTGACACACAGCTTTTGTTTCATACATTGTGCTCATTATTTAGCATTGTTTGCACTAAATAAGTTTCTGTTTGTGGTGCACACATTTAGTTACCGTCTGTACAGTCACCATTAAGTTTGTCTTTAGATAAGTTTGCCTAAAAAAGAGGTCTGTAGCAGTGGTTCCCAACTGGTGGGTCATGAGTCCATTCTGAATGGACCACAAGTAACTCATGAACATGTCAAATTTGTAAAAAAAAACACAGAGGTTTTATTTTGAAGTGCCATTTCTCACTGTAGAGTGAGTGACTAATGGACAGCTACTTAACAGAGACAGCAAACTAGCTGGACGACATGGCCAAACGCAAGCATGATGCTAAATGTAGGCTATTAAACTGTTTGGACCTTGAACTAGTGACTGAGGACAAATCTGGACCCTGTGGCTGGACCAGTTGGGAACCACTGCTCTATAGCACAACATTCAGAGCATATCTATGATTCAGAGATTGCCTGCACACGGCTCTCAACATGGAGGTGGCTGAAGCGGTGGCTAGCAGCTAACAGCAATAGCAGGCATGTGAGCACTGCGCAAACTAGCTAACCAGTGTTTATAAACACACAAGGACTCACATGCACTCACATGCATTCACAGCTGGGCCATCGACCACAACAAAGAACAGAGAAGCTCAGATTACAACACACACAGTGAGAGCGTGACTCAGTTCTCTGCTTAGGGAGCCATTACTCCACTTTACTGTACATAGCTAATAGCTAGTGATGTTACACTTGAGCCAGTTTGCTCGACACAGTGTCGATCTTTTGAAGCGCAAGTGTTCCAAGACAGTGTTTCGAGCCCTGCTTCGGCACGCCCACAATCACGAGACTACCCAGAGCGAGGCCTCGTTTACAGGCAGTCTTGAGGCTTTTTCAGGTCTTCCACTTAGATGCAGTTCTGACACACAGCCAGGAGATGTCACTCTTCTGACTGTATGAAATGCTTCGAAGCAGTTGTGTCAAAGTGGTTCACTGGTTAATGAAGGTTCGATTTCACCATTACTACAAATAGCTGTTTGCTGCTATATTAATGCTGTGAATGTCATATACTGAACCTTTGTGCAATTCTTATTTCTATTTATTTGAGTTACCTGTGCTGATGGTGAATCTGCTGCTGCTGGAGGGACATCTTGGCATGCTAGAGCAAAACATGGCCCCCTAAAGCTGAACTCTTAAATACAGGAAGTGTCCAATCAGAATGTACCAAGTGCCTGCCACATCATGGGGGAGTTGGGATGTATAGCTGAGATTTTGTTAATTTCTTTACACTGTATTAGTGTGCGAAAATGTTTATACTGAAACTAATGTGTAGGTTTGTAGTTTCTGTGGTAGTGTTTGTGTTACTCCTTTGTTTCAAACATGGTCTGATCAGCCATTATCGTATATGTTCCCCTTTGTGTTTAGACTGTTATATCAGTTTGGACAGTTCATGTTTATGAATGTTAAGTCAGCATACCCTGATTTAAGTTCTGTTTAGTTCAGGGATTGGCAGCCATTACTATCAAAAGAGCCATTTTGGCCAAAGAAGAAAAATAAAAATCTGTTTGGAGCCGCAAACCATATTTGAGCCTCTTGATAAAGGTAACACAGCCCTTTAAGTCAAATTTAGCTTGTCAACATTACTAATAGATCTAAATGAGCATTCATTTCATATGTTTTAGCACAAAGTGGCTTATCTGCAGTGGACTATTTATGATTATTTGGTACTTTAACTTTGCAGCATTGCCAATAAAAGCAAAAAATTTGTCCACATACTATTGAATCATCTATTTTCCCCTGTGACTTTTCCCTTTTCGGAGTTGAAATCCACAGCTAGCCCAGCTAGGGAGACTCAGGACTACTGTAGCCATCGCTAATGATGTTGATGAAGAGGAAAAGGCGCCAGTCCCGACATGTGACGCACATTTTAGTTACGAAAGTCGGTTTAAATCGGTGTATGGCTACGCATTTGTACAGTTAAAGAATGTAAGAATCACTTTAGGCCTACAACAATAAATGAAAATTAAACTGTTGTTAAAGCCACAGGGAGCCACTTGAGAGGGGCTGCATGTTGCCTATCCCTGGTTTGTTCATCTCTTGTGTGGGCCCTGAACTTTATTACATATTTTGTGAATTGTTTTCTCCCTTTTTGGGTGAATAAACCCTCTTCTCTGACACCTTATGCCTGCCAGCTCGGTTCCTCACAGCTTCCAAGGGCATTACATAAAGAAAATAGTGCCCTACAAATGCACCATTTTCTCATGATTGAGGAATGTTTGCTAAAAACTACAATGCCCAGCTCTTTAGGAAATGACCTTTTTTTAAATTTAATTTAGAAAGTGTATCTTAAGTAAATGATTTGGAGGCTTTTGATGGCTACGTAGCACTTATGGATTTTGGCTTCTACTTTACAGTATGTCTTTACAACATGCTTATGTAAATATGTGAGTGGCCATGCTTGTTTTTTATGATATGATTGAATTAAAATAATTGTAAAACTGAAGTTTAGAAATCCTGAAAGCATCTCACAGGTACCACAAGATAAATGAAGCCAGGTTTTTCTGTCATGATACAATCAAGCTGCAGGGACCATGACCTCTCAGTATTTGCTCCATAAAACTTGGTTTGTTTGCATTGAACCAGAAGAACCAAGCCGTAAATTCTTACGAGGGATGCCACCTGCCGCAGCGGGTTCAAGCCTCACAAAGGGGGGCGCAGTGCAAAACATCTGAGGTCACCTTGTTTGGAGAGAGAGGAAGACCAAGAGGGAGAAACCAGTCTAAATGGGTTATTTTCAAAAACTTTGACCGATCAAATAAACAAAAAATACTGTGACAAACATGTCCCCAACCTTGACCCCAAACAACAAGATTGTTCTGGCTCAGCATTTGGGAAATATTCAATGAAGTATGAGACACTTTGACTAGTCACATCAACTGTAGTTGGGAAAACCTAGAAACTGCATAAAGCCAAGTGCAAGGATGACGAAGACAAGAGGCCAAAAGGGGGACTCCCAGAAACCCTCAGACAGTTTGCTTCATCTTAACTTGAAATCCATCACTTCCATGGAACACAGAGCACAAGAAAGCTTGAGCTCTCCTGATAAGCCGGATCCAACGAAAACACTGATGTCATCACAAGTACAGCCTGGGCAAGAACCTGCTAACAACAGATTGATGATTATTCCTTCGACGTCATTGACCCAAACACAAGTGAGATAGATACGCAAGAAGCCTGTCTGATTCGGGACATCTTACATTTCTTTTGTGATATCATATTACTCACAAATCAAATGTGAATTGAATTGTTGTTGCTGTTTTTGTACGTAGCCTTCTGAACTCTCGTCATCTCAGGCCTGATTCCCAGATTTCTGTCTTCCTCAAAGGCCAAAATCAAGAGAGCAAACAACAACTGTGGAAGACTGAAAGAAACACAGGAAAAAATCAGAATAACATTTTCTTGTTTTAACTCTGTTTAAGGTCTAATTGTGGCCTCATTTGCTCCTGAGCTAACACTCTAGATTAGCACACAGCATCGCATCAAGTGATACTGTATACTGGAACACAACGTTTCTCTCCATCACACTGCACAATATTTTGAAACATGTTGCAGCTGGAAAATGTCCCGGCTAGATTTGGCATGTCGAATCAACTTACAACACACTTAACACAACAAAGACCAAGCTTTAGTAACATCTTGTTGAATCCACTGTGCCAAATCCATAGTGCAGAAATCCACTTTTAAACGTAACCACTGTGAGATGAAGTTTTTCCTGTAACAATGGTGTCTACTGAGATCACGAAAGGAGCAACCAACGGTGTAACAATGGTATCACTTGTGTTATTGTACTTTGCTGCACGGTTTTCTGGCAGGTAGCTGCTTGAACGGGCCCTAATAGGATCAAGGAAGAAAAGCTGACATAAAAAATAATCCGACATAACAATTTGCATATTCTTTACCGATGAATGGTACGGTTCACCAGATGTCACCGCTGCACTCTGGACGCAAATTCTGCAAGTTGCAGCGCTCGCCTGTGCTTTGCAGCCACACAAAAGCTCTTACCAGGTGCCAAGTAAGCAAAGATCAAGTATTAAACCACCCAAGTAGGGATCGGGACTGAAGCTTTTCTTTCACTTCATGATAATGGCCACTTCTTCAGGAGGAGTAGTGAAAGTTTCAGCCGAATCATAAATCATGCGCAAAATTTTGATCATAGGAAAAACAGATTTTAGCAGAAGCGGGATCAGAGGGTATAAAAGTGGACTGAGGCAGCTAGTTTATGATCTGTTTCACTTTTGCATCAGTTACAAGCATGTATTAGAATTACAAAGACTAGGGCGCCTTGACCTCAGAATAGTTCAATGCATCTCTGCCAGGGAGAGGAGTCCCAGAGGCCCTGCCCTGCCCTGCCCGAGAGAGTCCCAGCCACAGGGCCTGTCTGCCAGGGCCCAGCTCATTGCTCATCTGCTGTCTAGACTGCCTCCAGGCCTACCCAGCCACAACCTGATCCAGCCAGCGTGCATCTCACCATCTCTTCTGCTCCCAACTGGCCGAGGCAGGTCACAAAAAATCCACGTTTATCAGAATAAGTAGCCAATCTGCATTCAGTAGAGCTCTATACGTGTGCAAAAAGGAACTCTGTATAGGTTGTTGTGGTTTTGGCAGCTCACTCCTGAGTCCCAGGTGATATTTTTTGTTACCTGCTGTCATGAAGATACATCATAAAACGCCTCAGCTCTAACTTTAGGTCCTGCTGGATTTTTCATGTTTGCCTGTCTCGTTCTCGTAGCTGACATCTGAACCTCTTGAGAAATGTCTGTGTGTGACCACAGCCCCGTCTCTGTGCAGTCTTACAAGGCCCGAGCATCAAAGATGGTTGTAAATGTCTTATAGATGGGTGAGAATATCTGGGGGCAAAGGAATGTAACATGTCAAAAATAGATGCACAAGCTGAGCTACTTATTCCTGACGAAAAAGAAAAGCCCCCCCCCCTCCTCTAGTAATCCCTCAGGTTTTTCCCACAGTTTAAGCAGTGTTTCGGGGAAAGGGGTGTTTAATTGTGTATGTTCTGCCGGCATAATGTTTGTTAAGATTGTTTGAAGCAGTTTACAGGCCCTTGCATAACGCTAATGGCGCAGCAACTTGCTAGTTCTGTTGTTTTCCCTTATGTTTCTTACCTTTTGTCATCTTCCTCTAGGAATTATCCTTTGATTCATTATCCACAAACAATAATAATTTTTAGAATCCTTCCCAATCTGACCCTGAATGTCTCCCACTGTTTACTCTTTATGCTGCCTTAATGGTCTTTATAGTCTGTTTCCTTCCTGTGACCGAGGTTGGCGACAAAGTCACCTTAGATTCCACTGAGCAGCCAAACAACAGCCAGACTTGTATCTAGACAACAGGGAGAAAACATCCAGTCTGGAACAGATTCTCTACGGTCATGTTTGTGGAGGTCGCTCTTCAGTAAACACAAGACAATGTAGCTTTGAGTTATATTGGGTGATCTCTCAGCAGTAAGTACTGTAGGTACAGTACCAGCTGGCATTGCAGTCCGTCTCTTGCCAGTTCTGTGAGAGAAAAAACGTATTTTATCAGTGTTGTTATATTCTCACCTTGGTGTATATACACTCTAAACACAGCAGGAATTTAATTTTGAATTAAATTGAAGCTCAGCGAGGGCACTCTTTGATCAGGAGACTCGGATATTTATTGACTTAATTACTGTGCTTGTTACTCTTTGGACAAGGGAGGAGTAATAATCCACTCCTGAACTTCTGACGGGGACACAGGGTTGAAGCTTTCTCACCCGCAGGTTTTTTTCACTGTCAACAAGCCTTCGCCCCGTTGTAAGTTAGCAGACTGTGTGAAACATACAGTATTTGCTATGTAACTGCATATTCCACTGATACAATGTTTAACAGCTGTGTGTGGAAGAAAGCAGCCTGGACAGCTTGAAATTTAGAGACTGGGCTTCTTACCAATATAAACCACTCTTGAAATGTCACTTTTTCTTGTTGCAACCACGCCAACAAAAACCAAACTCATGACATAACAACTTCCCAGCTGCCCCAACACAATTGCCTTTCAAAAAGCCAATATACAGTAAGACTTATTTTCGTAGTAATGAGTAGTCTCTTTTATCAAACTCCCTATATTTGCATTACTTGGCACGGACGATTAAAAGAAAAGTCAGACAGTTTGGGAAATACGTTTTGCTTCTTTGCTGAGAGTTAGATGAGAAGATTGATACAACTTTCATGTGTATATGGTAAATATACTGAAGCTCCAGCCAGCAGGTGGTTAGCTTAGCTTAGCTTAGCTTAGCTTAGCTTAGCATAAGGTGTAGAAACAGGGGGAAACAGTTAGCATGAATGTGTCCAAAGGTAAGAAAAGTAGGGAACTAATTAACATGTGGTATTCGTCATTGGTTTTATCTGTACAACAACATTTTGTGGTTTTAAACGGGCCTTCAGAAAGCACGTCGGCTGTGGCTCAGAGGTAGAGTGGGTCGTCCACCAATCAGAGGATCGGCGGTTCGATCCTTAAGCTCCTCCAGTCTGCATACCAAAGTTTCCTTGGGCAAGACACTGAACCCAAATTGCTCCCGATGGCTGTTCCATTGGTGTGCGAATGTGTGTGAATGGTTACCATGTGGCACCATGTACGGTAGCCACAGCCACCAGTGTGTGAATGTGACATGTAGTGTAAAAAGTGCTTTGATTGGTCGTAGGACTAGAAAAGCACTATACAAGTGCAGTCCATTTACTTTGAGGCCAATTTGACATAGAGGCCAAATTGTGTAACAACAAATAGGTCCAGGTCTGTCACATGATGCCATGGGGCCCAAAAAGACTAACCCAAAGACATACACTGGGAAAGAGATATCTGTAAATCAATGGATACATTTTTTGAGCATCACAAGTCCTGCAAAATGACTCGTTTCACTATCGGGATTTGAACCATCCAGTCTGATAACATTTCTAAAGTCCTGAAGTGAGCAGGACGATAAACAGGAAGTTAGCTGCTCAGTCGGTGAAAGCCTCCAGTGTGCTTGCTCTATGGGCCCAACAATGTGGAAGATCTGGGTTACAGCCAAAATACATGGCATAAGGACGCGGCGTGTCACGTAGGCGGAGCGGAATGAGGGTTTCTACCTGCTACACTGACTCCATCTCTGTAGCATTTGCTTGCTGCCAGCTTCACTGTGTGTGTTGACTTTGCAAAGTGGTAATGCAGTTGGTTATGGAGGGTTTGGATGCATATAGACTACATTAACTGGTACTGAATTAATTACCTGGATCATTTTAACTACAGGATGCATTGATTTGAAATGTTAAAACACACTCATTGCTCTGCTGCTTTGCATTTCCTTTGGTCCAATGAGTTATTCATTTTTGTCATTTTTAAACAGATTGTTCTCGTTGTTTTACAGTTCTATGTAGGTTTTACCTGTGGGAGGGCCAAGGGGCCATGAGCAGACAGTTGAGCAGCATGGTGCCCGTGCAGGCAAGTGTGGCTTTTGTGTTCAGTGGAGCAGCTTCAGCTCATTGTAATGGTTGCAGTGTGCTGCAGGCATGCTGCGGCTGATGTGTCGCACTGCGCCCATGTCCCATGTATATTTGCTGTTATTTCATACCCAGCAAGTCAAACTATTTTGGCTTCATGTACTACTGAGCAACTTTTATAGGAATGAATGGGGCCCCGCCATGTATCCATTTCTCGCCATAGATGCATAATTATAACTAGATACTGGATGCCAAGATGGCGTCTATTCAGTTCCATTAAATTGCCGTCCTGGGGCATACATGAAATTTTGGATTTAATTCAGGTTTAGTTCAAGATGTCCTGTCAGTTTTTCGAGGTGTCCTGTCAACAGTTTATACAACATCTTTTTTGTAATGGTGGTGAATGGGAAAGATGCTTTTTGGGCCACAGAGTATTTTTTTTCGCTGTAATGCTGCGAGTGGCCACTAGGGAAAAATTAGAAGCGGAGCTCAGGCTCCCTCAGGCAGATCCATCCCTCGCTCCTCCACAGCTCCACCCTCCAAAAATGTGCATGTCTGGTTGCAAAAATCCTAGATGGTGACGGCCGTAATGCCTAACTCGAGGCTTCAAAACAGTCGTCCACAAACCAATGGGTCACGTCACAGTGGCTACGTCCATTATGTTTACAGTCTATGAAGCAGAGCTGAGTTACATATTTTTCAAAAAGACAAGAGTGGTGTTAATCGTCTCATCTACCTCTTAGCAACAAAGCAATTAGCTGAAAAGTTGAGCTTTTCCCTTTAACAAATTTATAATGACACAGAATAAATGCAAATCAAAACATACAAACCACTATGACCACCCTGTGAACAACTTAATCTGCTTGTGAACAACTTAAATTTGGTCTTTCATCTCACATTAGACGCCTTTATTTTTTTTCATCCATCCATTCACATGCTGCTGATCTCTTAGTGACTTTCCCATGCGCCGTGGATTCTGCCAGCGCAGTAACAATAGCCTTTGGGTGGAGTGCACAGCTGAGCTGGAGTCTACAGCATGTGCTTTGATTGCTGGAATAGTGGACAGAGCGAAGAGCCATCCTGAGGAGATTTTGTTTCTTATTGAATAGTCCAGGTCAGTACGCTATCCTCCAGACCTGGGTCAAAAAACTGTCCAATAACACTTATCTGCTTTGCATGAAAAACAGATGATTGGTTGTTTTGTCTTGGATTTACTGCACAAATGCACATGATGCTCCATACGAGCCAAAACCATGGAAATTCTATTTACTCAGAATCTTATAGTTTTGAATTCCTCTGCCTTGATTGGATGCATCTAGAATCATAATCACTGCAACACTTGTTGAGTCTGTCTATTGTCCATATGCTATTCCTCTTTCCTGCTTTCCCTCTTGCTCACCACTGCACCTCATTCTCTCTGCTGTACTGGCATCAACACTGGGCTTTGAGAGGCCTCCGGAGAGGGGGGAACGCACGGGGGAAACTTGGAACAATATATTGTAGGTAAATAAATGTTCTGTCTGAAAAAGAATGCCTTTCCAAAACAGACCCAAGGCCACTCACAGCAGCATGTGCCCCAAATAATGCCCTAATTACTCTGATAATATGATAATAATGCTTCGACCTCTTCGAAGTCACTGGGTTCACTGTGCAAACAAGTACCAGCACTCTGAGACTGAGGGAATATCATCTGGGGCCTTGAGGAGACTGCACGTGAAGAAACTGTGTGTGTGTGTGTTTGTGTCGGGGAGAGGGAGCGAGGGAGCGAAGGAGCGAAGGAGCGAGGGAGAGAGACACATACAGTGGAAGTACAGTATTCTATTAAATCCTGATTTTCCACAATGAAACTAAACTTCTGACTCCATTGTTAAGTCTTGGATCAGAAGCCTCAGGCCAAATAAACATAAAGATAGTGTGAAATGCTGTGAAACAGGTGTATGTTAAGCTAATCTGATAATACGGACAATAATATGGCTATAAAGCACGGGGATAGGATCTCAGCGCCGTGTCGATCTGAATCTTTGGCCGGCGGGCCATGTTGGCTGGAGAGTGGCCTGACTATTGATACCAGATGAGAGGATGAGTCAAAATACTGAGCAGATGTGATGCTGCATAGTCATAACAGGAAAAAAAGACAGCAAAATCACATCACATCTCAAAATATACTTAAATTGTTAAATAAATCTGTTGCTTGAGTCTAGTTCTGTGGAAATAGATTAAAAATATTATTTGAAAAAGCACTTTTTTGTTTAAAAAAGATGCCCCGTAGTAGCTCCGTTCAACTCGTATCTTACACGGCAAGAATTCAGAGTTCACTCAGAGGTAGCTGATGGTCTATTTGAGTTTGGAATTAATGCTGAAGACTTATGCTTTCTCATTGTGCACCACCTTTTCCTCTCTGGCTGCCCACAAAGGTGTCTCCTGTGTTATTTTAGCTGAGAGTAAATAAGGTCAACATCACATCTCCAATCCTCACGGGTGCAATACCTTTAAATATTTGACGTTTGTCCTTAAAATTCAAGTCAGGACCTTCTGCTTAGTGTCTTGGCATTCAGCACAGCCCTGGATCAGGTATAGGAAGTCAAAATATTCAGCTAATCTGTCATGATTTATCTAACTCTGACAACTTTCCATCCCAGTGGAACCGTCAGTCTGTTGAGGAAGAGCAGCAGCGGAGAGTAGGAGCTCAAATGTATGGATGGAGTGAAACGGAGGAGAAAATCTTCGCCGTGCACCGCTCTTGAGTGATATATCCCTTTCACCAATTCCAGCACCTGAGAAGTCCATCACTTCCAAGAAGGTTTTTTTGGGAAAGCACCAGTTGTCGGCAACTAGAGAGGAGGAGGGAAAGAGCAAGAGAGAAGCAGAAGAAAAAAGGGGGGGAGGAAAATTGTTCCTGCGTCACGTTTCTTTAATTTGTTCACCAGCTGCCAATGAAAATGATGACCTGCAGAGGGATTTTTTCCCCTCTTGGCTCTGCATCTGCACTGGCAAACCACACAGCTGGAGCTACGCACTGAACAAGTGTAATCTTTATAGTATAATGAATACGAC
Source organism: Epinephelus moara (assembly GCF_006386435.1). NCBI lineage: Eukaryota > Metazoa > Chordata > Actinopteri > Perciformes > Serranidae > Epinephelus > Epinephelus moara. Next base: position 23,195,046 of record NC_065516.1, on the reverse strand, counting down.
AAAGAAGACTGATAGGACACATGGACTCGGCTTTCACACTGATTTGACTCATAAAACTGCTGGCTTCCTCCCACCCATGAGTTTATGTGGATGTCCTGATCAGTGACCAGGGGAGCTTTGGGAAGTGAATGTTAGGAGCTTCAATCAATCAAGTTAATACAGTCAATATTGTGAGAATATTGTGAGCTAGTGAGAGGCATGGGTGTAGGTTTCGTTTCAACACTGGGGGTGACCCATGTGAAACTGGGGTTGGGGTCTTCCATCAGAAAATTTTGAGCTCAAACACTTTTTTTATGCATGTATTTGTGCATTTTCTGCATCAGTTGATGATGGAAATGTCTTTAACTTCAACAAAATAAAAGTCCTTTGCTACTTACTTCTACATATTGAGGGGGACGTGTCCCCTGCGTCCCCCTTGAAATCTACGCCCATGGATTGAGGGTTCATATTGCAAGATAAGAATTAAAATATTAACATAAATTATAAGCATATTAACAACATACTTCACACCAACAACATCCATGATAAAGACCTGCTTTTAAGAACCCAAACGAAGTCATTAGTAGTCATTTAATATGCTCTATCAACCTTCATGTACTTCATTAATTAAATGCTCTCCCACATCCTGCAGCTGCGCAAATGTTACGCAGATGTCATGATGAAACTGACCAACATCTGCCAGGAACGAGTTCGGGAAAACCAAACTGTGTTTCAGGTGACAAGGAGGGGCTGCGCGTCTACCTCCGAGGCAGGCGCACTTCCTGCATCGTCCACTGCCATAGCCTATATAAACCCCCAAAGACGGACTTCTCCTGAAGCACTCACAAAGTTTGCAAAGCGCAAAAACTGCTCACTTGCAGCCCTCCCTCTCTCTCCAATCCATTACTGAGGCGTTGGAGGTGACACAGCCTTGGCAACGCAGGCACAAGGCACCGCTGCGCAAGAAAAGGTAAGACCAAAGACTGTGTGGAGGAATGTCAGCAGTATTTCTGTCCCGTATTGGACGTTTGACGCTTGGTTTATACATGTCTGAACTGTAATGCGCCTCATTTGCGCGCACCAAGACAGCACTTTAATTTCGTCTTCTTTCTTTTCAGATCACTCCAAGACGCGGGATATTTCGTCTGCAGTTACCTAAAAAAGCAAACATGAAAAGTCAATTATTTGCCGTAGACTTGATACTTCTGTGCATATCTTGCGGAGCAAGTGCATTGGCCACGACTATTCCTGCTGTCTCCTTGCCAGCCGCCAATTTCACCAATCTTGGCGCAGCGCACAGCTATGGAACAGACACCACGGCTACTTCTAAAACCAGGAGGAAGCGTTATATTAGTCAGAACGACATGCTGGCCATTCTTGACTACCATAACAAAGTAAGAGGGAAGGTGTTTCCACCGGCGTCCAATATGGAATACATGGTAAGTGAAACCTTTCATTCATATTTGATTCATTTTTATCTATTTGCGTAATAATCCTGGAGCCATGTACTGTATGCCTCCTTAATGTTTTATGTTCATATGCATGTTCTGCTAGTGGCCAAACTGCATGCAACAAGTAAAATAATTTGTCATAGGAAGTGATGGAGAATCTGATTTAATAGCTGTGGTTTTGTGAGGAAGTAAAGTGACAGATGTCTTGAAGTTTGTTGGCAGCTTCAGCTGTTGAGCAGATTGCACTGCAGGAGACCACCAAAGTAGTCACTTCTGAGGGAACAGGGGTCATGTATGGTGCCATTAGCCCACGAGCAGTGTTATTTGGAGAGAGCAGCAGTGGTCACTTCATGGCAAAGTGGGAAAAATTTTGAATCAGACTTTTAATTTCATCTATATGTTATTTTTTCAGCTATAAATAAAATGGTGTGAAGCAGTATAAGGCTCATTTTATTTTGAAAGGGTATTCCAGCAGCTCTCTGGGCCAAAAATAGCAACTGAGCTGACACATTTCCATTTTTAAAATCTCCATCCTCCATTGTTGCACTGGTAAAGGTGCAATGAGGGCGTCTATTGACAAAACTACTGTAGAATGATGTAATCGGAGAAAGTCTCTCCTCAGTGCTCTAGACACAATCCATTCCCAGTGACACCGTACAGGAGTGTGGCTGTTGACAAGTGTGGATAGATATCTGGTATTCCTAACTTCAAGCTGTCCAAGTCCCTGTCTATTCAGTGAAAGAGTTACATTAGACACTGGGCAACAAACTTTCTCCGCTTACGTAACTGATTTGATGGATGACTTCTGCGTCTCGCCATGGCAACACCTGTAACAGTGCTATGAACCCAAGCGCGGACTCTTATCTCACATCTCACTGCTGAATGAAGATCTAGTGTTGATATTTTCCGTCAGTTATGTAATGGGTTTCCAAGTTCCCACCTGTGTCCCTGTGTGTTTAGGTGTGGGACGACACCCTGGCTAAGACGGCCGAGGACTGGGCTCATGCCTGCCTGTGGGAGCACGGGCCACCTCACCTCCTCAGGTTCCTGGGTCAGAACCTCTCCGTCAGGACAGGACGGTGAGTGACCTTTGACTCCCCTCCCCCTCCCTGACATCTGCTGCTCCTCTCGGGGATTACTCTCGCTCTCTCTCTGTCTCTCAGCAGTCATGGTCGTTGCCTCGCTGCCCCCTTCTTCTTTTCTCCTAAAGCTTTTTGCACTGTGACCCGGTGACTGCTTGAGGAATGCTCCTGTGACCCTTCAGATAAACAAAAGTTGTGTTTGCAGCCATGACCCCTGAGGACAAAGGCGCATCCCTTTAGTGGGTCTTGACTTTCCATTTGGAAACACAGGGCACCTTCACGTCTTCCTACAACTTTTAGATTTTACTGAGGAGCAACATGAGACTCAAGGGAATACAGCTTATTCTGACTGTTTCTTGTGACTCGCAGAGAGAGTTCTACAGTAAAGTTATTTCCCAAAAACGTAATAGATCTAAGTAGCATTACCATTCTGTTGACTTGCAGAAAACAATCCAAAAATTATACTTGAGGTTTTTTTTAGTAAGAAATAATGTTAATAATTAAACTTGATAAACGTTTCCCTTAATGGGAGATCATGTGCCGGGGTTCAGATCTTTGATAATTATTATTATCTGATTTTTCAGAGGACCTGGGCCATGATGAAACCAAATCATTCAAGTTGCCTTTAAACTCTGAATTAAACAAGTGCAGAAAGCATTATAAACACGCTTCGTTTCTATTTATTTACAATCAGGGTCATGGCGGCATGGAGCCATTTGGCTTTGTCAGACCAATGTACCTCTTAACACAGAAATGGATTGAACTCTACGCTTCATTGTACTGCAGTAGGGCTGGGTATTGTTACTCGATATGTTAAAGGTATTGACCAAAATAACCCAGTACCAAGTAGTGTCAAAACATCTCAAGTCAAACAATACCTGCATTCAATCATTTTTGTGCCGGGGGTCTGATCCTAGACCATGCCGGCTCCCTGCTGGATCAGCAAACTTTCTGTTGCTGCCATCTCCAGGCAACTTCAATGTGCCTAGTTAGCACGAGCTAACTGAGGAGCAGTGGCTAATATCCAATACCGAGCCATTAAATGGCCCCAACAAAATCACACTGACACCAGCATGGCTCAACTCTGTTATTAAACCCCTTAAAAAACGTTACGTGACATTAGCTATGTGATGCTAACAGTTAGCCCTGTCATTGTGTGTGCACAGCCACACGGACTCCCTCAACTCTCCCCGGCACAGAGGTCATACTTCTGCAGCAGTAGCTACAGTCCATATGGTCTGTGGTGATGTCAAGCCCAGTAGAGTTGGCAGTTCAGCATGCCAAGATGGCACTAAAACATTTGAAAGTATGGCTATACTACACGCCACTCCATAGGAGTATCGAATGAAATACTCGACTGTGTGTATCAATTCAAGGGTACTAGTATCATAATCTTTAAATGATAATCAGCCCTACACCAAAGAACATGTTTGAATACCGTACAAATCAACCTGGTAGTTGTGAAAACAATTATGAGAATTCAATCATTGTTAAGCGTTAAAAAATGCTGCCGTTCAGCTTCAAACTGAAGCTCTAGCACTTCTACAACATGTCCTTTTTGACTTTGGCCAGTTTGTGAATGTGGTTTTGATATTGCAGACAGTGCATATTGTGTTTCAGAACCTCAGGTCGCTTCATTGTTACTGTGGTCACAGTGGTTTGAAATATGTAGTAGATGTACTAAACACCACCACCAACAACAATTACAACCATTCATGGTAACTTGCAGTCGGTGATGGCCCGGTCCACAATGTGACAACATTTTAGATCTTCCCACTACCTGACCTGCATGTAATGAAACACCAAAAATTGCTCTGAAGCAAGAATCACAGATCCAAGTCTGTGTCTTCAAGTTTGTTGTGTTCTGAATAATGACATGTACAGTGTAGTTTACTGAGCACGTCTGTTTTCTGTTTGCAGCTATCGATCCATTCTCCAGCTGGTGAAGCCATGGTATGATGAGGTCAAAGACTACTCCTTTCCATACCCTCGTGACTGCAACCCTCGATGCCCTCTCAGATGCTATGGACCCATGTGCACCCACTACACACAGGTACACTGATAAAACCAGTATAACATAATATGAATCGGTGTAACAGTGGCATTAACGGGCTGCTGATCTGTCTTATTTTATAGATGGTGTGGGCAACATCCAACAAAGTGGGCTGTGCTGTTCACACGTGCCATAACATGAACGTATGGGGCTCAGTGTGGAAACGGGCAACGTATTTAGTTTGCAACTACTCACCCAAGTAAGTATACTGTACTGTAATGCCAACGAACCTGTTAACCTAATGACGATAGGGTGACGACAGGCTTAATCCTGACACAGACGGCTCTGTTCTGTGCTGAGTTGTGAAATGCCACCCATGGTGTTGGGGAGATTCAAGTAACCTCGATACAAGCCTGTGAAGCGGTACCACATTACCAAAGCCACGACACAGAAGAGAAATTCTCAAACAAATTCCAAGAATCAAAGCCCGTTTGGACTTGTGACTGACTTGTGACCCAGGTTCTTTAATCCCACTGGTTTGGGACATATGTAAGAGTAACACGCTCAGGACACTGATGACCTATTTTAGCTACTTGGTATTTTAAACATGGCTTCTCTTCTGTGAGTCTTGGATCAGGCTTCCTGCTCTGCAGAGGTCACTGTGTGTCAAAAACTGGAGGCTGCTTTAACATCAGCTGGCATCTTGAATCTGGATGGTGTCAAGATTGCATTTAGCTGTTTTCCATTTACACAAGCTGTCACTGATACACATGCTTCTTTCTTATTTGCTCACAAAGTACGGATTTTTATGTCATCTGAAAGTTTGTTCATTTCTGGAGCTTTCAGTCATATCACATGATCTTCCTCACCAGATAGATGTGCAGCCCAGTTTGTCATGAAATTATAGATGTTCAATTTTCCATTTTTTTCAGAGCGCTGTACAGGCTTTTGGGTAAACTTAATTTTTAGATGAATACCATGTCATATGAGTGAGAACACCAGAATAGCCACTAAATGGACATTAAGATTAGATTGTTTTGAACATCATTATTTGCCTCTTTGAAACAATATATTGTATATGGCAGCAGCCATATCTCTTCTGGATATGGCTGCTGCCATCTTGTGCTGGTGACATCACAAGCTAGGCAGTAGTGATCTCGATAGTACAGAGTTCCCGATCCAACCAATTGTAAGCAGCACCACTGATCAAGAGCACACCGCTTGGCACACATGACGTTTAACCCCTTTTTTTATAGCATCAAATAACTAATTAAAACAGAGCATAACCTGAGCACAGCGTAAAAAGAACTACCTAAAATAACAGAAACCACCTTTGGTAAAATTTATTTGACATGTACTTTGATTTTTTTAGTTTAGCCCATGCCCTGTTCGCTAATATGGAGGGGGCGAGGTTTATGAGCAAAACTGCAGCCAGCCAGCAGGGGGCGATAGAGGTGTTTTGGCTACTTTAAGAGAGTCATTACCCCGTTGTCTTATTTTGTGCTTATCTGCACTCGACACCAAGTCCCAAGCTCCGAGGATGGCTGAAGTGCCTGCTTCACCATAATTTGTAGAGTGCCCTCACCTGTGACCCACATATTGCGTGAACACCTTGAGCACTGCGAGGGGACCACCCTGTGACAGGTAGCAGGTCTTGCTGAAGTGCGAGACACAAGAGGCAGCCAGAACTTTACCACACGCTTGACACACCCATATGCACGCCAGCCCTCTTGGTTCTAGCCAACTAAGACATCAGGTCCGGCATACATTCCCCGAACGTAGGGTCTGGAGATCAGGCAGAACACCCTAACCCTCCAAGTCCAACTCTAGATCCAGAGTCGGGTAACCATGGTTAATTACGCCGTGGGTGGGCGCTCGAGACAGCCACCCGAGTTTAAATAAGCTGTCACGTTGTCCATCTTAATTATACAGTTTATGTTTGAAACTGATAATAAACAGTTTCCCTGGTTTGTTCTTTATGATAAGTATATTGACAATCCATATTTATTCATTCATCATCGTTTACCCTCCATTTTAGGTGTTTTTAGACAGAAATCATTTACTGATTTAAGTTCAAATCTTATGAAAAAAAAAGGAATGAACTTCTCCAGTCATCCCTGACTCCATTGACACTGTCTGTATATTCCTGTCTTTCAGGGGCAACTGGATTGGAGAGGCTCCCTACAAAGTAGGCGTGCCTTGCTCCGCCTGCCCTCCCAGCTACGGGGGCTCCTGCAGCAACAACATGTGCTTCCCCGCTCTCAAGACAAACTACCTGCACTGGTTCAAATAAACACAGGTTTCCTCTCGACATAAGCTGACAACCGACAGTACCACAGAGACACTATTTTAATCCCGTAAGGATTTGCACAACAGTCGTGGACCACACTATTTTGTATATATGGGCTTATTTAAAGACACAAACACACATTTGAAGGCAGCAGAAGATTTTTGATGACTTGTAAATAAACTGTAAATTAATTTGTTACATTTGAATTGATGAAATATAATTTATGTGTAGGATGGGTCCTTAAACACAGTCGATACTGTATGTGGTGCTGCATGTTTCACTCGTTACCACTGACAATGTGGTAATTAAGGACACAACAAGATCATGGCTGCTCATACCTGCTCACTTTGGTGCTACGGGCATCACACCTTCATGTTGTGTGCTCTGCCTTCACAGGAATGTTGTGATATAAAGATCAAAGCTCTTGACCTCAGAGGGTAAAACCTACACAGGCGGTGTCAGCTTGGTGATGTAGCTGCTGTAGGTACAACACACCTCAGACTCAAACTCTATTGCAATTTCCATTTGTGACAAAAGTACTCTTACTGTAAGGTCTTTTTTGAAGGCCTGATGGTGGCTTAGATCAGTGGTTCCCAAGTGTTCCAGCCAGGGGGTCCAGATTCGTTCTTAGTGATTAGTTCAAGGTCCTCACAGTTTCATATATTCAGCGTCATACTTGCATTTGGCCATGTTGTTAAGCTAGTTTGCTGGCTCTGTCAAGTAGCTGTCCATAAGTCACTCACTCTACAGCAGGAAACGGCACTTCAAAATAAAAGCTCTGTGCCGGAAATTCACTGTACCTAAAAATAAAACGTGTATTAGTCCATTCAGAATGGACCTGTGACCCACTTTTGGACCCCAAACCACCAGTTGGGAACCACTGGACACCTCTGTTGTGTCAATAGCCCTGCTTGTTTCAACATTCACACAGTGCATCTGCAGTTTTTACCTGCACTGATTAGGTTTTGTTTCATTACAGAATTCATGCTTTCACAGGTTATTTATGCAGAACAGAGCACATATGACCCACACATCTGTTTTATAATCACATTTGTATATTACACACCAATATATTGATATATTGGACAAATCCATTGTTTATATTTTGTTATGATCACTGATGTAGTTTGTGGCGTTAGGCACTCAAGTGCACCTTAATTTTGTTCTAAATTTCAAAAAATACCAGGAAATTGTTATTATTTGTACATGTAGATAATCATTATACCTTGACTATCCTTAAAACAAGTATACTGTAAGTTATTCATTTTTATATGGGAAAAAATATTTAATTGATACTCATTTTTTTTATTGTTTTTGTAAAAGGACTGTAAATATATCTGAACGATTAAAAAGTACTGAATATGGTTCATTTGCATGTCAACTTTTATGATGTTGAAGGAAATTTACTATAAAGAAACTTGGTACATTTCTATGAACTAAGCACTAGCATAATATTGGCAACACTTTTGACTTTGGCAAGTGTGTCAGTATTTCCCTACAAATTGGGGCAGTTCAGCAGTGTAATGGAGACATGAAAAAAATGTTGCCGTTGACGCAGACCTTAGTGGGAAATAATGCATTACAGAATAGGAACATTTTCCGCACTGACTGTATTTAAATGAACATTCACAACAAGCTATTTATGCAATGAACTGGGCTTTTTTTTTGTATTTGTAATAAAATGCTCTATTTTGAATGTGTCTTTTTTTTTTTTTTTGCACAGTTCAACCCGTGCCTTGCCCCTGGCTTAAACGGTATCATTGTCCATTGTCTGTGGCTGCATTTGTCTGAGCCCTTCCTCATGTCTGATACTGATTAGAGGTTCTGCCCACAGTACCAATGCGGCGCTTTGATTCTCAGCTTTCGCTTTCAATTAAAACGGTGCCATTGCAAAGTCCCACATCCTGCGTATCAAAGGCGGAGAGGGAGAAGAGAAAACACGCTGGGACTACATCTGAATCCTAATAAGAGAAGGTTGACTTTGGCCCCGTCCGTCCATGTCTACACAAATGAACAGACAGCTGATAGGGTTTCAGGGGACCCTCTTGTTTGAGTTTGTCCAATGAAACCATTGACCTCAGAGGGAGAGACAGGCAGCAGGGTGGAATGCTCGAAGAGGAAAGACGGAGAATGTGTGTCACTACCATGCATAGAGACTAAATCAAAATGTGGGCACGGAAAAAGACAGACAGGCTTAAAGAAGTTGACATTTTCTTGCTCTCCAGCTTTAAAATGTTATGCAGAGGACGATGGAGAAAGTAGAGAGTTGGTAAGAGGTAAGGACAAACATAGAGGGAGAGCCATAAATGTTCTGATGTGTTGGGCAGATGCTGCAGTCTTTGCTCTTTTCTCCAGCTGGGATTTCAGGATGTGGTTCTGGGCCAGCCTGCATCAAAGATATATGCATTTGATCAACAGATCATCAAGCAACAAATTAGCAAATGAGACTACCAACATCTGCGTTTCTTCAAGTGCAAACTGTGCTGCAGAAAACACCTTTACAGACGTTTGCTGCACTGCAACGCACTTTGGCAGGTTAGAAGACAACGCTATACATTTTCATGCGGAACTCTGCATAGCGTGAGGTTTTCAAACCGCTTCCTGCACTTTATTAAGAAACTACATCTGTGCAGACAGCCCTAAAAGACCAGCACACTCCCTGGAATCAACCATCAGAGAGTTTTCGAGGAACACATTAGTATGCATGGGAAAAATCCCTCTGTCTGAGCAAATGCCTGACCCGCAGCCAAACAGATGATTGGTGGATGTTTAAAAGGCACATCATCGGGATGGGGAGCAAGATGCTATGATGAGTTAGACAACCTGCAGCTGACATTTACCTGGCTTATCCATCAGTAGCGGAGGCAGAGCAAAGGTTAAGGATATGGATTTGGGTTGGGATAAAAAGCAGCCTCTGATGGTCGAGAGATAAGAACAGAAAACACCTGCAAATGGAGTGTAAAGATTCAACTGTCCCATTAAATCACAATTTCAAATGAAATGTCAACAGCTTTCATCACTTACACTTTCGCTGACCCACCCACCATGATGTTAATGACACTTGAACTTATTTTTATTCCTCAGCTGACACTTCAACTGCTTTCAGATGTTACACGTCACCTGCATTTTTTTACTCTCTACTCTTACTACTCTAACGCAGCTTCCACTGATCATACACAGTTCATTTTAACAGCTTACAGCAACTGTTTTCAATGCTTTACATCAACTGACATGGCAGCTGCTTCAGGCTGCTCTTGTTTACTGTTTGTATTTATACCTACAAAAAGTAATGCACTATAATTCGAATATTACCCATGTCATCATGAGCCAGGAGACTGTGATCACGTGATGTACTGTGCGTGCCAAAGGCTGTTATCGATCATATGATGGGAGCAAAGGAGGAGCGTCATGACCTGCCCCGCTGTGCCTTACTCTGCCTCTGATTGGCTCACCCTGACATTCACACTCTAACCAATCTCACTCCACTTGCTTGAACTCAACCAACTAAGCTAATGAAGTACTTGCCAATCTGAGTAGGGCAAGTCATGCCTCCATCATCCTAAGAAAAAAAATGTGTGGATGGGTCAAATAAACACAGGACTTTAACCCTAGGAGACCAGGGTTTGTGTCGTGTTGAAACCAAAAGTTAACGGTGAGTTATTTTAAGTTACATAAGCATGTGAGGTGACGTTACTTTGGCAACACCCAACCATGATTCTTTTCCTGAACCTAACTTGTCTGGTAGGGGTGCTAACTTGCAGGCGTGGGCGACTCAAGTCACATAAATTCAAGTTCAAGTTAGGGCTGCCCCCAACGACAAATTTTCCCAGTCAACCAATAGTCGTCATTTAGGGCCATTAGTCGACTAGTCGCCTGCATGTTTACAATATTAATGTAATTAAATGATATATTTTGGGCGGGGCAACAGAATGGTTTGAGTTGAAGGTGTGAGAAAGAATAGTATCAGTAACATTGTTAACACTGTGCTACATTACAGAGAAATACAAAACCGTACTAATGAACCTTCATTAATATAGGCCTATATTTTATCTACAAGTGCACGTCACACACTGAGCGAGCCGCCTGTTAATGACGCTGTGGGCTAATGGGCATGTAGCTACTTCCATGTTTCAGATGATACGTCATGTTTGTAGTCGACCAATGAAGATGAGTTTACATATCACCTTGGGTTCGTCCTTCACCTTCTCAAAATGATCCCACACTTTGGATTTCCTGCCCGACATGTTATTAACTAGCCTGTGGAATAACCACAGGTACCAGCCCTGGAAACTAACATGCGTGGCCTCTTCCTGTGTCTTGGACAAAGACTTGACTTTTTTAAAATAAATATTTGCAGTGGTCAAGATATTGATAAGTCATGAAACATGACTGGGTGATTTCTAGTGCAATGCATGCAAACTATCACACTTTACTAGGATGCGGTAGATGGGAAGAGGCCAGTGCTCAAGGCAGCTATCAGGGAGGAGGCTAGTCAAAAAATGACAAAATTTGGATTCAAAAATGATGTTGTCCATGAAGGTAGGTAAGGTCTACAGCTCAAAAATCACAAACAGGACCACTACAACATCCAACTTCATCTGTCACCACAAATCCATAAAGAAAGGTGTGAGAATGTGTCTTTAAGCTAACTTGAATTTCTTATGCCTTGACTTGACTTGCTTGATTCTCTTCACTGTAACTTGGGACTTGACTGACACTTGAAGGTTAAGACATGAGACTTCATATCATATGAACCATTGTATCAGGATATATTGATACGACAGGTATTTCAAATTCTTTAATCTTGTTCTTTTCAAATGGCATTTCAACTGCTTTTACCACTTACATGTCACCTGAGATTTTGACCATATCCATTTCATTGTCTACAGCTGAAATTTCAACTTCTTACACATAGACGACTCTTCGAACCTCTTTAGGCTTCAACAAAAAACCTTAAGTTCTTTTAACTCACGCTATTTCCACTGTTCATACACAATTTATTTCAACCGTTTGCAGTGATTACGCTGCAGCTGACTCTTAAAGTGACATCATCTATCAACTCCTTCCAGGTCCTCCACTTCCAACTCAATTTATCACCCACAATTCGACATACATTTCATCTCCTTTCAGTGCTTGAACTTCAACTGAACTTTCAACAGCTTTATTTAAACTGTCACTTAGATTTGAATCAAGTACTGACGCTTCAACTTCATTCAGGGCTTTCACTTAACTTAAACGTCACCGTCTCTCACCACATTCATGTTTACTGCTATGTGTGCTTATAACAGTATCTGTATTTCAACTGCAGCTGTAACTGTTTCCGTACTTGAGCAGCAAGCATACTTAATTTTCCTCAGAAAAATTTGCCTCCTCTAATTTGTACTAATATTGTTCTTTATTTCATGAATTCCTCACCCAACCAAAGGTAGTTAAATAAGAAAGATACAATCTAGAGTTCACCTGAAGACCAAGAGGAGAGAGAAAGAAACATAAACAGGAAGACACAGAGAAGAAACAGAGATCCTCAGTCTCCAGTTGCTGCAGCAATAAATCCTATCCAACTGGCATATGCTATCAGCCAGTGCCAACACCTACTGAAGCCACGATGACGCATCTGTAAGCTCATCCGAAGGTGCGCCACTTTTCCTAATAACACACGTGAATTACTGACTTGTCAGATAAACTGTTATTGCTAAAACAGTTTCACCTCCCTCAAGTGTGAAGGTGGTGAAACGTTTATTTGGAAAGAAGATGGAGACTTCATAGGGACCATGGCAGGGGGATAGATTATTAACAGGGAGAGGGTGAGGTCGGAGGAGTCAGTTTCCAAAATGTGCAAGCAGCTATCCAACTCCAATAATGGAGAGAGGTATGAAAAAGAGTTTGAGTGAGTACAGTACTGAGAAAGCAGGATAAATCTTTTGTGGAGGGGAGCTTGCTAATGGTTTGGAGGTTTTCTGGTGTTTGTTGTGCAGCTGCAGGAACTCTCCTCTCCTCTATCGTCTCTGTACTCTACAACCTCTCTGCCCTCCCTGACATCAAGCACTGCATGGTTGAAAACTTGGCTTCTCTGCGCCTCGAGGGGGATATTGGGACAGACTTCTTTCTAATTCATTGTATTTTTTTTTTCTTTTTTTCCTGTCTCTGTTGGAAGAGCAACAACTATGTTTATTTTGCTCCCCTTGCAGTTCAACCATCGGAAATGCAGCCTGTGTCTGGTCCAGGGCTCGCTCTGTCCTCAAATCTCCCCAGAGTCTACCACTGCCACCGCAACTTGAAGACATTAGAGTGAGGCTGGAGTTAATGCTCAATGTAGAAACACAATACTGTAAATTTAATCATACACAATATCAATATTCACATCATAATCCAAGCATAAACACTTTAACCCAAGCTCCTCTTACTTACTTGCTCTGGAGCTTTGGGCCATACAACACACTCTTTGGCTGCAGATGGAGTTTGATAAAGAGAAATTATCATGTACTTTGAATTTAACTTTGGCTTTGAATTTCTAAAACTATGGTGCAAATAGTAAATAAACCACTGTGAACCACAGTGTCTTGCCAAGGCAACTAACTCACATATCTTTTGTGATGGCAGGAGTTTGCAGGCATAACAGGAAACTGAGCCAGTCGACGTCAAGTAAAGTACAGTAGCCATTTCCTTGGCACAATTTGGTTGTTTTGGAGATGGCAATAAAGTAAATCGCTGGTGAAAGAGCAAGTAAAGACTCCATTACTGATGCATGATATCTGGCAGCCCAGAATTGGAAGGCTGCAGGCCCTCCTGGATCGCGTACTCCGTAGTCTCTATATACATTCAGTGAATGTAGAGTCTGTAGGCAAACCCCGGAGATCTTGCCTCTGGAAGAAGAGCGGAAGAGCCCTGGTTTCCGGTTGTAGGCTGTTTGTAGTCCGCGTGATATTGATCAATCACGTTTGAGCTGGCTGCAGTTGTTGCCAGGTTAAACGGTCAGTGCGGTGAACTAACGAGGCGGAACATAATTGGCGTCACTGCAATGAACTAACGAGGCGGAACATAATTGGCGTCACTGCAAACTCTGAATCCATCACAATGGTTCAGCGTATTTACTTATATATAAACGGAAGTCGGAAACGGAAATTTGCCTCCTCCGCCCAAATCAAACCGGAATGCCAAAAAATCGGGGGTCTGCCCCCAGAGGCTGTGTTGCCGTCTGCCGGAAGTCAGACGCCGAATACAGCCGAAGGGTTCCGAGAATGCGTACTCCATAACAGGCCCCCGCAGTGTGGGATCTGAGGGGAGCATAAAAGCTTGCAGTCTCAACAGGCAATCCGTCAGCAATTCCCTCAAAGGCTGTGCTCACAACAGGGCCATTGCTACAAGGGCTTCACGCTGTCCTGGCTGCTTTCGACGGTAGAACAAATGTCATGGCTGAAGTAGCAGAGCTGTTGTCATTGCTAGTAGCTGCCTTTGCAGAGCAGCTGTTGACAGAAGTGAAGAAACCACCCATTTTCTGTGTCTCTATCCTTTTATAATTTTCGTTTAGTGCTCCCATTCAGCTGCCCTCCAGGTTTTTCCATTTTGTCATGTTTCTTTGCAGGCTATGTGACTGTTGCTGACGTCACCTGCGTCATCATCTTGACGTTGATTTGGCATCACCTTTTACCTTTTTAACTTGCATCAACATGATGTGACGCAGGCTAAACCAATGAGGGGAGGGTCTGTACATCAGATCGCAGTCACACTGTTACAAGCAGCACCAATGAACAGGCTAACATAAAACCAGATCTAACCAGATATTTTACTTTTGTCCTGGCGCTTTAGAGCTCTTGGGCCCCTGGACGATTGTCCCATTGCCCTTATGTTTAACCTGGCCCAGTTCCTTCCTGATCTTGGAAACAGCAGCTGACAATACAGTTTCAATTCAGGGTCTTCTCATTGCTTGTTTTTGACCATATCGAACAGTATCACGTCATCTTGTGACCCTGAGTCGTCATACAGTATGAGGACATTACATTTTGGGTTTGTTGCCTTTATACGTCAGTCAGCCTAACTTCAATCTGGAAATCCATCGGTAAAAAAAAAAAAAAAAAACGACTAACGGAAGTGCAGGAGCCTCGGCTATCACTCACGCCCTTCACTTCCGGCGGTGCCCCCAGGGAATTGCCGTGTTGTTTACAAATACTTCGGGTAGACAACCAGCAGAGTTTAGCTATATATCACATTTTTCACGTCACTATATCACCGTGTAGACTAATCTGATGTTTGTTAAGTCTATAAACACAATGATTGAACAAACATTACTATTTCTGTGTGTTTTGTAATTAACATGGTTATCGTAGATTAGCTAGGCTAACCGTTAGCTGTTAACGTTAGCCGTGTCTGTAATAACCATAGACTGTGTAAAAATAAAGTAATAACTCAATAAACGGTCCGTGAATAAAATATCTTTTCCAGCGGATATCTTAGTTATAACATGAGTGAGCTAGCAAAGCAGTTTTGCGTTGCTATGTGTGGTATTTATTCAGTTATGGGAAATCACAATGTCTAGAAAGCATCAGTGGCTGTAGCTGACAGGGACAGTTAGCAAAGCTAACATCAGGACGTCATCTGTTAAAAGCCTCCCGATGTCGGATACGACATGAAACTACTCCAGTTTGCTCAATCATGTTGTAACTCAGACATCCGCTGGAAAAAATATTTTTTTTCACGTTGATGAGACGGCGTTTTGGGTGGAGCGGTCGCTATGGACGCGGAGCTTGCTGTTTCTGTAGGTACACATTTCCTGGGGACACCTGCACATCTCGGCCACGCCCCCTCCATTGTGATTGGCTAAAGCGCAGCATCGTTCAAACTCAAAGCTTGCTGTTAATTAGAAAGTGCTCGTTTGAGTCTCAGTTATTAATGCAACATTTCACCCAGGCCATTAAGTGTGACGGACTGTTCCTACGGACAAAAAAGACATTCGTAACTTGGAGTACAGAGCAAGGAAAATTCCAAGTTACAAAAGGAAAGAAACACAAGGCTATTCGATATGTTGCACTGTTGGCGATTTTGTTTTTATTCAGCCATGTTCAGGCAGTGACCCCAACCTCTCAAAGTTACAAAATTGAGGTCTCAGGAGTCCATAGCTGCCCAAAATCTCAAAATAATTGGAATAACTGGAATATTCAGGATGCTTATTTGATATTATTTATAACATTATGTTTATTATGTTTACGTATTGGCAGGACTATGTTACCTCCATTATAATCATTATTATTATGGCCACTTGGACACATTTTCACATACTGCACAGAAACCATCCTCACATATTTGGAATATAACTTCTAAACTATAGCAGTCTTGCTGTCTTCATACCTCTGACATGTGCTTCGGTCAGACGGGAGTGTGTTGACATATGTGTTTCCCAGAGGCTGATGTCAGCTACTTGAAGCATGTTTTGGGATCTCCTCAAATGTTGGCATGTAGCTGTTAAAACCCTTTAGCGACTATAAATCTCTCGGGGCAGCAGAGTTAACAGCAGGGCTCGTTTTTGCACTCCTTTCGTCTTTGGAGCTGGATGCCCTTACTTCAAACAAAAATAAAGTTTTTTAGGTACACAAATCATTTGCGGTGTCTCAGGTGTCTATTTTGGTCCATAATGGTGTTTGTTTAGGAGAGTGCCGCCATGACATGTAGGGATTTCATTTCTCCCAGGTTTTCACGGCTGAATTTACATGTTCTCCCTATGCTAGCAACGTGCTGATGCTTCATTCATCAGCCACAATGAAATAAGACACCAGTTCAGTTTATGTTATGGTCACTTTTCTCGTCTGGTGACTTTTCCTTGGCAAAGTAAGCTCCTCACATGGTCTAGTAAAATATAAATAAAGCATATCTGGCATACCTCAGTATAGATATTCCATTTTATGACGAAGGACATAAGCTGGTGTCATGCAGTAAAACTGTATAGTCTGCATTCATCTCATATGTGACATTAAAAGTAATGACATGTTGTCAGCCCAACACGTCAGACCCTGGCACTGTTTATCCCCACCACAGTGGCTATACGAGTAAATCTACAGTACGTCCAGCCCTGAGGCAGACTAGACTTGACCCTTCTGCTTCAGTCTAAGAACACAAACCGAGGCAAAGGCAGCCCGCGTTCTGTGTTTGCCCTCCATATCCTACCGTCGTCTTTGTCTTGGACGGGGCCACGTTAGCCTCCTCGCGGGGCCTCGCAGGGACCTCAGACGAGCGACATCCTGCAGCTGCAAGATGTGGGCCAAAATCAATGTCCTCTCAGGAGCACAGTGCTGGGAAAGCACTGCACAATCAGATGGGCTTCCCTCCTTCACTCTCAACTCTGTTATACCTGTAAACAAGCTCACGGAGGCTTTGATGCTAAAACTGGCTCCTACGGTAGTTCACTGACCTCTTCAGTCTCAAGGTGTATTGCTGCATTACATGACTCCCAATGTAATATTCTGTATCAAGACAAGAAATTCACAAAATGTCTTCTGTTACATCAAATCATAAAAGCAACTACAGCAAAGTTACTCTTCACATATAAAAGACAAAGTGTGTCGACATCCCATGTGGTAAACCAACCCACATATCAAATTCGAGAGAATGCATGATTATTACATTCTCTCAAGAACACAGTCTACATGTATTGTGAAATTTCTCGGTTTGCACCACAAGCAGCAATCCATTCAACACACAGTGTAATAGGAGCTCCTGGAAGAATTACTTAATTGGGAGCTCCATAAAATTCGACATAAAACAAAGAGAATTTGGGTACCCACAATTCCCCAGCTCCCAGTCTCTCTACAGCATCGGTTTACCAAAGTTTTAGTCTTTTTGTTGGCTGAAGGTCGTACTGTAACAGACGTGGAGATGGATATGTGCCCCAGTCTTGCAAGAAAACTGCCTTTGAGGTACAAAACAGGAGAACCTGAAACATTTTAGTTTCAACTAGTTATATGTTTTTTGTGTTAATTTCCAACCTGATCCTTAAAGAGATGCACTCTGAAAGTTACAGCATGCTAATTGTATGTTGAAGGACACTGACACCTGGTGGTTATCTGAACAGTGTGTTATTAGTCTGAATCCATACAAAGCCACTGCTGTCCAGTGTCATACATTGAGCTGCTGTATGTCGTATGACTCTGTGGAACGCAGTCAATGTTTTTATGTTATTGCGAAAAGAAATGCAGAAGACCACCTGTATATTTTTAGCTCATTAAACATAGTGAATCTTAGTTCAGGCTTTTTTTGTCTGCTGTATAACTAAGTATTTATATGCAAGACTTAGGCCTTATGTTTCTGTGTACATAAAGCATATGGGGGAACATATGGAAGATGCCATGGATGTTTTCTTCGGCTTGTGACAGACAACACTGGGGTAAACACACAGGAGTATAAATGCTAAAAACACACACACACACACACACACACACACACACACACACACAGTGCCAGCAGGAATACCTGAGGAGGATTATGTGTTGAAAGAAATACACATAAAGTGGAGGAAAGCAAAAAGGAAAGACTTTACACATAAAGATCAGCTTAATATCAACCTAAGCCACCAGCTGCAAATGGTGGTACACCAGCATGCAGCAAGATTTCCAGCATGTAGGACAGCCTAAATGGCTCTGCATCCCATTTTCTCCATTTTGAGGCCATCCTAGAGGGGTGTTTTCTCTACTGGAAAGGCATTTGATGTTGGTGTCAGTGGCGGACTCAGGCTGTTTGAGGAACAAGGATTAAACAAATGAAAAGGGCACAAGCTGCATGCAGTGTGGAACCAGCATGCAGAGAGTTTTAAATCAGGCCACCCAAGGAGGCACTTCAGTGTGTTTTCTCCACTGGAAGGGCACTCGAGGGGGCACTTCATTTTCTCTACTGAAAGGGCATCAAAGGGGGTACTACAACATGTTTTCTCTACTGAAAGGGCAGCCTAAAGGCTACTTTATCATGTTTCCTTCATTTAAGGGCATCCAAGGCAGAGAGTTTCAAAGCATTAGGCCACCCTAGGGGGCACTTCAGTGTGTTTTCTCCACTGGAGGGGCACTCGAGGGGGCACCTTGTCAAATTTTCTCTACTGAAAGTGCACCCTAGAGGACAGTTTTTTATGTTTTCTCCATTTATGAGCACCCAAGAGGATACCTCATCATGTTTCCTCGACTGGAAGGGCACCCTAGGTGGCACTTTGTTACATTTTCTCTACTGGAAGGGCAGTCTAGATGTCACTTCATCGTGTTTTCTCCATTTAGGGGCACCCTAGAGGGCCCCCTCATCACATTTCCTTGACTGGAAGGGCATCCAAGAGGGCACTTCATCACGTTTCCCTCAACTGAAAGGGCACTTGGTCACATTTTATCTACTGGAAGGACAGCCTAGAGGGCATTTTCTATCATGTTTTCTCAATTTAAGGGCACCATAGAGGGCACTTTGTTGTATTTTCTCATCTTGGAGGGCACCCTAGAGGACACTTGATCACATTTTCTCTACTAGCAACTCTTGTTTTCTTTACTAAAAGGGCACCCAAGAGGGCACTTCATCATGTTTTCTCCACTGAAAGGGCACCCAAGAGGGCACTTCATCATGTTTTCTCCACTGAAAGGGCACCCAGGCGGGCACTTTTTCATGTTTTCTTGATTTAAGGACTCCCTAGAGTTCACCTCATCACACTTTCTTGACTGAAAGGGCACCCAAGGGGGCACTTCATCACATTTTCTCTACTGGAATGGCAGCTTAGGAGGCATTTTATCATGTTTTCTCCACTGAAGGGCACCGTAGAGGGCACTTTGTTGTATTATCTCATCTAGGATGGCACCCCAGAGGACACTTGATCACATTTTCTGTACTAGCTAGTGTTGTTTTCATCACTAAAAGGGCACCCTAAAGGGCACTTCATCACGTCTCCTCGACTGGAAAGGCACCCTGGACGACACTTGATCGTGTTTTCTCCACTTAAAGGGCACTAAAGCGGGTGCTTTCTCACGTTTCTCTGCTGGAAGGGCAGCCTAGTGGTCACTTAAACATGTTTTCTTAATATAAGGGCTGTCTAGAGTGCACTTCATAACATCTTCTTCTACTGAAAGGGCACCCAGGGGGGCACTTCATCATATTTTCTCTACTGGTAGGGCAGCCTAGAGGGCACTTTATCATGTGTAACTACCATAAGGGATATCCAAGAGGGCACTTTTACTGTGGTTTTTTTTTTTCAAACATGGGGGTAGTGTAATATCAGCTATATACAACCCTGGTGCAACACCTGAGAACCAAACACAGAGACATTTTCAGTACAGTATGATGTATTCAGTGCTCACAGATGTGTTGGCTTCTCTTCACCACAAGGGGGTAGAGGCAGACAAACAAAGCCAAACTGACCTGAAGTAGATATCTAAGGCCGCCTTCTGCTGAACACTGCTGATAATGTCACAAAAGCAATGATGTAGAACGTCTGCCAAATGACCTTGATGCTCTTTACTCCCATTCTCACCCCGACGCCGGTCCAGCACTCTGACCTCAATTCAGCTCAACCAGAACCATTAGGGAGCAACGTGCCAGATAACGTGGGCCAACAAAAAGTGTTCTTCGAGAGTGTTTGTGTGGTTTGCTGTTGTGTCCAGAGGCTACTGTTGTGTTGATGCAGAGTCTGGCACGGCTGATGCATTCTGTTGGGTTCACGGGGTTTCTCACAAGACCACATGCTGAATGGAGGAGGTACCGAATAGAGCATCTGGACCCGTGGCTTAACAATGACTGTGTGGGTGAGATAGAGAGAGCAAAGGGGGGGAGAAACAGCAAGAACAGAGAGAGGAAGACAAGCAGACGGCTGGAAAATGAATGTGTGTAGACAGAAGCGTACAGATAGAGAAGAGGTCAGGTATAAAGGGAGGTAAAAATGTGAAATATTAAGACGGACAGTGCACCAGGAAGCAATAGAGAACAATAGATGCAATAAAAAAGGAGGGATGATACGGAGAACTCTCATGAAAGGCTGCTAACACAAGAAGCCCAGGCATGAAATCATTTATATTGCTCTACCGCAGGCACAAATAGTGTATATTTACTGGCAGGCATTGTAATAAACATTAATCAGAGAATGTCTCCTCTGTTACAGATGGCTTGACCTAAATTACCACACTGTAAATCACAGAAATCCCTGAGCAGTTGGTAAATATTTCCTTTATCCACACAATTTCATTTTATAGTCAGGGTCAGAGACATGCTCTTACAGTCGGTCTTTGTGTATTTCAGCCTTAACCTTAATGTATTATAAGTCATTTCATATCCCAGGCCCATAAAACTTATTCTGAGTGTTTAAAATAATTGCATGTTTTATGTATTGACTCATATATTTATGTTATGAAGCCACGTGTACCAACACACACACACACACACATGCACCCTGTCACTCCTTTGCTGCCTCACCTCGAACTCTCACTCTCTTACTGTCAAACACACACACACACACACACACATGCACTCTCCTCCTCCCTGTCACACACACATCTAAATGTAGAGCAGCATTAATTCTGTAGCAGATGAATGAGTGTTTTCGGTGGCGCTTCCCTCCAGGGAGTTGGAGAGTTGCTATTTCAGCTGCGGTGTAAGGGAAGGTGGGGTGGGGGGTGGGGGTGAGGGGGGACTGTTGGGTTTGACCACAGAGAGAGGACCGCTGCTGGGGCTGTGGCCGAGGCCCCTGCTACTGACCCAAGGAGCAGACAGTAAACCCTGGGTTTATGGAAGTTCAGAATGCGGTGGGTCCTAAATGTGAGAGCTCTTGTATCACATTCTGTGCATATACAGAAGTAGGTTGGACAGCAGAGGCGCCCTGGGAGAGGGGCAGGGGGGGTTATATGCATGTACAGTGCTCTGTACACACTGATCTGGTGTATCTTGATGTAGGGCTGTGGTGGCATGTAACTAAGTACATCAAGTACTGTACATAAGTACAATTTTGAGGTACTTGCACTTGGGTATTTCCATTTTATGTTACTTCAAAGTTATAATTTACTACATTTCAAAGTATAATATTCTAGTTTTTATGCTTCTACATTTACAGTCAGTGGTTACCTTCTAGATTCTCCATTAAAAAACATATGACAAGCATCTAAAATGCAATGTATTACTAAAGACTAAGTGATTCCCAACCTTCATGGCTTGTGATTCTTTACAAACAAGCCATCACATAAGAGTTTAGATGCCCATAATTTGTTAGCAATTCCACAAATGAGACATTTCCCCTCCATACCCCTCAGGTTGTTTAATTCAAATAACTGCTTGAGGCTTAAAGAGGTCAAATTATCCATTATTTTATTAAAAAAGCAAGGACTGGAGAATCATTCAAATTGTGAATACAAACTTCACAGTCACTGTCGTGTTTTAGGGAGTCGTTGCTGTGTTTTCAGCCTCCAATCTTGGATGCTTTTCAGTGACTTGCCTCTGTTTTTCCACGAGGGATACTGCCACAAAAAGCAGTTGTTTTTTATACAGAGACATTGCTACACTTCCAGCGGGCATTGTGCCCCCAAAACTGGGTATTTTAAACCAAAAAAATGATCTTTTTCTAATCCAAACCAAGTGGTTTTTGTGCTTAAACCTACCCACACGTTAACCACAGCGTTGATGAGACACAAAGTTTCAAAAAATGCAAATGCAAATGCATCATATCCGTGGTTTGCATTAATCATTTCAGATTTATCTTGTGACCCAGTGGAGGGAGCCAGACCCCGAGGATGGAAACAGCTGGACTAAAGTAGCTGTCAATAGTAAGTAAAACTAGCTCCATCACAAGCAACTACACCAGCAAAATGCTACTTATTCATGCATCAATAATAACAACCCTTGTACTGTAATATTTGATAATATATCAGTCACAGGAGACATTTATCTGCAGGATGAGAACTTCTCTTGATAGTTACAATTTGCTGAGTATTCCTCTGAACTTTAACGTAAGTAAGATTTTGAATGTGACTTTACCTTAAGTGATGGGAGCTTCTTCAACTACAGATTGAAAGGTTCTTAAAATGTAGGCTGTAATGTCAGTTTCAAGAGCAATAGTGTGTCCTCTCACACCATGTCTTGCCCAGGCTCCAGTAACCGTGTTGAATCTGACACATATTATGAATCACAAAGCTAAAGTGTATCTCTAACCGAGAGACACAACTGTCCATTCAGCCCCTGACTCACCTGATGGGTAAGGGCGATGGGCCAAAAACAAAGCATGAAAACATCAGGGAGCCATGGAAACAAGGGGATTTACTGAAAAAGACAGAGCAAAAGCACTGCCGGGCACATGTTCTGCTTGGCCAGCATTTGGTTTATTATGTTTGTCAGGTAAAATACAAGAAGATTGTGTCTCCACTTGTGGAAAGTAAGTCTGCACAGGGGGCAAACACACACACACACACACAGAGGCCTGGTGATTAGCTACTGTTTCCACATGTGCCACAGCTACCACTGAAAATGACCAGATGACAAAAGACAAAACCTGCCTGTTTCCATTATGGAATTTGTACTGTGTTGTGGCGGGAGGGGAAACAGTGACGACAAGTTGGGGGTTTGGAATTAACAGAGAGTTGGTTTGTGTTTTAATCCCCCCAAAGGAGTCACCTGTGAACAGTTAGACCACAGGAGAATGGGGCCACTTTTGCTGGCTGGCCCCACAGAGGAGGAAGATCTGGTTTACATTAATGTATTTTTGACCAAAGCGGTAACCAGGTAAGAGGGCAACAGTCAGACAACAATCCTTAAGTGCATGTTACTGTTCTGTGGATGAAACATTGTCAAAGAATGACAGAAATCCAGATACAAGATACAAATCTTATCAGTATTATAATACTTCAGATTATAGAGATATATTGAAGATCTAGTACCAGAACCAATATGCATGGATGGATCACTACCAGGCACATGCCCAGGGACCCAAAGTGTCAGCGCATCCCCCCTTCACCTGCAAAATGTTACTCAAATTACCATGTACCAACCAGGAAGAGACTCAGAGTGACCACAAAGAGACACAATAAGGACATAAAGACATGCAAAGGAACTGCAAAGAGACCCAGAAAAATTAAAAAGGGGGAAAAACAACCTCAGTAAGACACAATATGACTACAAAGAGACATAAAACAACCAAAAAAGACACAAAATTACCTTAAAGAGATGCAAAAAAAACGCATAAAGGGACACAAAATTACGATGAAGAGACATACAAAAACCAACATGAGACACAAAATGACTACAAAGAGACACAAGACGTGCAAAGGAACTACAAAGAGACACAAGATGTGCAAAATAACTGTAGAAATGGGCAAAACAACCAAGAAGAGACACGAGTTGACCACAAAGAGCCACAAAACAACCTCAAAGGTACACAAAATGACCTCAGTAAGACACAACATTAACTCAAAGAGACGCAAATGACTACAAAACGACACAAAACAACCACAAGGAGACACAAAATGACCTCAATAAGACACAACATTATCTCAAAGGGACCCAAAAGACACACAATGACCTCAGATATACACAAAATGACATCAAAGATACATGAAATGACCTCAAAAAGACACAACTTTACACAAAACAACCACAAAGAGACACAAAATGACCTCAAAAAGCCAAAAAAACAACCAGAGGGAGACACAAAATGACCTCTGTAAGACACAACATTACCTCAATAAGACACAACATTACCACAAAGAGAACCAAATAACTACAAAATGACAGAAAACATGACAATGAGCCACAAAACAACCAGAGGTAGACACAAAGTGACCTCAGAGACACAAAATGGGACACCACAGAGACCCACACAACTACAAAACAAAACAAAATAACCACAAGGAGACACAAAATGACTTAAAAGATACACAAATTGACCTCAAAGACACATAAAATGACCTCTCTACATTACCACAAAGACACCCAGACAGCTACAAAAAGACACAAACGACTACAAAAATACACAAAACATCAGCGAGGAGAAACAAATTGACCTCAAAGAACCACAAAACAACCACAAGGAGACACAAAATGACCTCAAAGAGACACAACGTTACCTCAAAGAGACCCAAATGACTACAAAATGACACAAAACATCCACAAAGACACACAAAACAACCAGAGGGAGATACAAAATGACCGCAAAGACACATAAAATGACCTCTGTAAGACACAACATCACCACAAAGAGACCCAAACAACTACAAAATGACACAATACAACGACAAGTGACCACAAAATGACCTCAAAGAGACACAGAACAACCCAAGGGAGACACAGGATGATCTCAACAAGACACCTTACCTCAGAGATCTAAACAACTACACAATAACAGCAAGGAGACACAAAAACACCACAAAGAGACACAAACCCACAAAACATCCATGACGGCTAAAAAGATACAGAAAACCATCACAGAGTCTGTGTGTCTTGCTACTGTGTAGGAGAGGTGGTGGGGCCCTTTGTATGTCTGTGCCCAGGAGCCCATTGTCTCATGATCCGCCCATGCAAATAAGTGCAATAACGTCACTATTAAACTCTAAAAGTTTCTGCAGGAATATTACAGACTTGTCTGTTTTTGCATTGGACATAGAGACTGGGTTTCAGAGGTTAACTTGTACAACACTGGGGAGGAAAAAAAGTTTCTGCTCACACTGAACATACGCACGACCCCGGACGCGCACAGAGGTCTTGGCATGACCGAGTGGGCCGTTTCACCCTGTTGCAGAGGCGTGGTCAGGGGCGGCTCTCTCAAAGCGCAGCCAAGTTGAGAATAAAATGTGGATAAGTGATGCTTTAGCGGCTTTGGTGCAAGAATCCCGAAAGAAGAAAGAGCCACTCTCTCTTTACTCAAACGGAGCGAAGCGACCACAACACATCTTTGATTGATGTCATATGGCAGCCAGCGACAGTCATCACCGCTCCACCTGAGCTCTGCAACTTTCTCTCAAGGCGGACTTTGCTTTTTTCCTCCTCTACTTGCTGCTGAAGTTTCCTCACAGCCAGATCTCTGTCAAGATCTCAAGAAGCGGGCTGCATTCCAATTCATTAAAGGTAAATTATTTCCAAAGTCTACATTAAATCACAACACTCCATTTCTATTTCAATATGCATTACTCTTCACGTTTTCCATTAGGTATTGGCACGTTATATCAGCTTCTGTCAGCACTGCAGTGTGCATACCAAAAAGTCCAGCTGGAAATATATGTCTACATACAGTATTGTGAATGCATTAGCTACATTATGCATCACTCTGTGCACTTTTATTACAGCTGCACTGCTTAATGTGATCTGAGATTTATTTTGAGCAGCTCCCAAGCTTGTCTGTACTTTTTTTATTTTGAGGGGAAAAAAGTTGTAAAAATCTTCAAGGAAGTTCAACACCAGTAGTCATTTCTTTAATCCACACCCTCACTAGTCATTCCCAGTCTGCCAGCTTTCCCCCAGTGAACTCCATGAGGTTACCCGTGGCTCTGCACCAAACCAAGTGTCTGCACGCCAATGCGCTGTCCTCACCAAGTTCAATATTGACCCAAGTTATTCAGCAAATTTGATACAGAACACCAGTTCCAATCCGTCCAATAATCCTGTTTTGCTCTCTCCTCCCGGCTCTTCTGCCAGCTAACACTGTCGACGAAGAAGAAGAGTGTCTTTCTGTGCTGGCCCGCTCCCCGTTTCACCCCGTCCACCCTGCCTGAGTCTGAGAGGATCATCACCATCTCCAGGATGAGGCGTGCATCTCCGAATTTGCTGAGGGGCGTGTCCCTGCTCCTGCTGCTCCAGACGACCGCGTCCATGGTGATGCTTCCGAACTCCACTGGCTGGGGGCAGATTCTGGACAAGTATCTGGACGAGGACGGGGACTGGTGGGAGGCCAAGCAGAGGGGGAAGAGGGCCATTACGGACAGTGACGCTCAGCTCATCCTGGACCTTCACAACAAGCTCAGAGGCCAGGTTTACCCTCCGTCTTCCAACATGGAGTACATGGTAGGTGGAAGGATGGAGGATGGAGGATGCATATGTGTTAAAGCGCTTTGACCCCGTTCTGAACTCCCTAAGAGTCTTGCACACTTGTCGACCATATAGCTTAGTGACCTGACCCAGTCACCAGACCGGCTGGCACTTGTCCCTCTTGGCTCGCACACAAGCAGCATGCCAGCATCTAAGCACCTACACACACGGGCCCCCCCTTCCCCACACACACACACACACACACACACAAATCTGTACCCATGTGACTTTGGTTGTTTTGCCAGAAGAAAAGAATTCCACCAACCTGCCAATGATCACATTACTACCACGTTTTTTTTGGGTTTTTTTTAAACTCATGCTCGGAGATTTGTTTGACTTTATCCGTTGGCCATCACGTGTGTGTACAGCGCCAGATCACTTTTCACAGTGCAATTAGAATCAGAGCACGGCACCGTGGCTTGTTTTACCAGCTGTCTACCCCCCACTAAACACACGTACACACACACACACACACACATGCATACCACGCCTTTTCAAAGTCGGCAGATCTGGAACTTCTCCAGATACACTACGTGTAGGCACTGCTTGACCGCCACAGTGCGTTGCCACCAACAGTACTTAGGAGGTTAAAAATCAATACAGTGTGCAGAAAGTAATGAGGTTTTATCATCCTTTCATCTCCACTTAAAGAGCTACAGAACAAAAGGCAGCATTATTCGGTGGTAAAGGCAAATAAACAGTTCCTGCTGGGGGCAATTGCTGGACTGTGTAATTGTATAATTGAGAGGTTGGACTTGAGGACCCCTTGTGTGTGTGTGTACGTGTGTGAAAGCAAAACTCTGCCTGGCAGGCTTCTGGTTGAGGCACACTCTAGTGGAGAAATGCTGAGCCAGCAGCACACAGCTCCTTTCTACTGTCTCCTGTTACAGTTGGCTGAGTATTTTTTTTTTTTTAAAGCTCCAGGGGCACCCAGGGGTGAAATATGGAGAGGCATGCAACAAGAGGACGTGAGGTGAGAGAAAGAGAGTGAAAGCTGGCAAAGAATACGGCAAGTAAATAAAAACAGAGGTGTAAAAATGATAAAGGAGAGTCGCATGTAGAAACGAGAGGCAGAGCGACGGACGGAATTTAAAAAAAAAAAAAAAGGTGTCAGAATAATTGAAAAGAAGACGAGGAGGAGGTTGAGTAAGAGTGAGGCAAGAGTAAAAGAGAGATGGAGACATTTTGAAGGGGCGCAAAGTAAAAAGAGACAATGACTTGTAAGGATCGCGCTGAAATCTTATTTGCAGTCCTGTAGATGTCGATATCTTTCAGGCAAGACGCTGCTCGGGTCACATGTAAAGTGGATTTTCAGTGATTTTCTGCGCTTTATTTTGAAAGGGGCTCCATATTTCTCAGATTTTCTCTCTGTCTGTGTTGAACCGCTGTCACCTTTCAGAAACCTCACAGCTTCACTGTACTGGAAGACTTCATAGACATGCTCCCCTGCTCTCCCTACACACTCATGCATGCAGATGCACACACACACACACACATACACACACACACACAAGCGCACATACATCGCCATTTGCCCATCAGCTCTGTTATTGTCTGCCATTGTATTAAACCATAACCCGGCTGACCCTCTGTGGCAGTCATCACAGAGACTCTGAGATAACATCAATTCAAATCCTCCCCTCTTTCCTCCCCCCCTTCATCTGTTTCCTTTTCTTGCCCCCTCTCTCTCTCTGCCTCCCGCTCCCTTATCCCTGTGGCTCCGTTCCCATTCTGTCATTATCCAACACAGAGGCCCAAAAAATTCCCTGGATAAGCATTCACACTCCGTAGCGATCCACAAAGCTTCATTGCGCCTTCAGTAGGGGTGGGGATCTAGGAGTTGGGGGGGGGCAGCGGTTCTGCCTCTCACTCAAATGTTGACCCACAGGTATAAACAGAGAAGTGTCAGTGTTTGAAGCGCTGCAAGACAAACAGATGGCATCTTGGGAGAAAGGGCTCTACCTGCCTTGATGTTTAACTTGGCTTTGCTGGGCTGCACTCAGGCTCTGAGGTGGCGGCGATGTTAGTGGTTTAAGATAAAGCTGTATTGACAGTTTTCTGCCGGGGATGAGTCAGAGATGTGCTGCGAGCATCAGCCATTTTAATTCATTGTTGGATAATGTGGCTGTCCAATCAGACAATAATTAGGGTCTAGACGAATAAATTAGCCCTGAATTAACTTTACCCAAGATGTTTAATTATGGTAATGTGTACAAGCATGTGAAACAGACAGCTTCAATGTTAGGAGAAACTGGCAAGGAATAATAAAAACGCCAAGTACATTAACTTTAAAGTAATTATTAGCGACCAGTGGCAACTTTCTGCAGTTTCTCCTGCAGATTACCTCAGAGCTCACAGGCCAGTCTCCTTAGTGTGTTGTGGGTTTGCCCCTGGGGCTGGTCAGCTGGTTGCACCCTGGGAAAGTGCCAATGTCTACTAGCCTCTCTAGTCTCTACAGCAGCTGAATACCATAGTATGAAAATGAGGAAAAGTTGGTGCTCATACTAGTTTCAGTAAACTGAACTGAACAATTGAATTGTGGAGAAGCTAACCGAGCTAATGATGTGTAGCATCTCCATATTGACAAAAGTTTAAACTATATATTTGTATGTGCGCTAGAAGCAGCTAACCCATGTAAGCTCCGGTTTGTAGCCAACAACTTGTTTTATACATCCAAAGAACTTCTATAAAAATGAACTGCTTGGCAACCAGACCAGGCCTCTAATTGAGACAGGCGTTTGTTTGTCAAAATATGTTGCCACACCGGGCTAATAAAAGGGACTGGCCGTTTAATTCGGACAAGGCTTTTTATTGAAGTTTCATGGTAAATGCCCACATTGTTAAAGAAGAAGTCCGGTATTTTGTACTTTGAGCCCCATTTCTGGGTTGTTTATGATGAAATCGAGCGGTTAGGACCAAAATTTTGACGATTGGTCCTTCTCTGAGAATTTGGCTCTCCCCTGCCTGGCTTAACAGTTCTGTCTATGGCCATGTGTGAACCTGTGAACTGAGTGGTCAGTGGTGTTCGTTGATGTTCTGACATAAAAATCGCAGCAAACTGTGGTTTCCGTGATGATTTATTTGACATTTTGTCTAATCCATTGATTTTCCATAGTAGGCTTCATTGTCTGTTGGTAGTAATCCGCCAACGTAAACGGAAAGGGGGTTGTTTACGACAAGGATGTAGTCACTGTAGTCTTTTAGCTTAGCGAAAGTGCCGGCTCGACAGTGCTGTGTCATTGACCGCACAAAACTTGCCCATTATTACTCGCTTGCAAACAGCCTTCGCAGTATGATGTCTTTGAACACAACGCCAACCTTCTTCTCCTGCTTCTTTTCTGCGTCCCATTACATTGCAACGGTTTCCTGCCGGTTGGCAACACTCACGTAAAGAAGCATTATCGCCATCAAGTGGGCTGGAGTGTATAACGCTTCAGGGTCAAACGAACGATCAAGCAGAAGTTTACACACGGGTGTGAGGCAGCTGAAAAAATAGTTCAACAATCGAGATGAATCGCGAAAACACGCATGGAAACCACAGTTTGCTACGATTTTTATGTCAGAACATCAACAAACACCACTGACCACTCTGTGAGTTTCATGGCTTTGAAAATGAACATTTCGGGTGGTTTTAGGACAGGTACACACGTGGCTATAGGCAGCACTGTTGAGCCAGGCAGGGGAAAGCCAAATTCTTAACCACTCTATTTCATCATAAACAACCCAGAAATGGGGCTCAAAGTGCAAAATACCAGACTTATCCTTTAATTCTACGATGCTATTCCCTAAATAAACCTACTATAATTGAGTAAATGTTCTTCTGTCGGCCAAATATTCAGCTCAGAGTATTGTTTGGGATCCTTAATTTGCAATTAGCTCAGCCCAGATTATTATAGCATGGATTTAAATGTGGCAGATTTGTCAGCTAAACATTCACTCTGAACTCTGCAGTAAAACTAAAATAGCTTTTAAGATTAGTAATGCTGTTTACGCCAAATTCCCACCTCACCTGTGTTATGTAACTTAAAAATACAAACAGATAATTTTTGCCTGCTTTTAGGTGTCAGGAGTGAAAATTAGTCACACTTGACATTTGTTGTGTTATGGTTTCACAATGATGAAGACAGCTGGAGAACAATTAGATACAGAATAGGATGATGGCACAACAGAAGGATTTTTTTCTTTGGCAACCATCGTGTTTTTCTCAAATGATAGACTTATTTTCAGGCTTTCTATTCACTTAAATGACTTGGAAAATAGTGCATGTAGCTGCTGTAAAAGGGGAAAAAAATGTCCGCAGGGGAACATGTTTGGACTGAGCCCCGAATGTTTACAACATCTGGCTCCGCCCCCTCGGTCCTCCAAAATAACCGCAGCTCCTAAGAGTGTTCCCGTTTGCATCCAAGGTCACGCTCCAGTGAAGCCAAAAGGACAACGCTATCCCAAAAATAGCAAAGATGCCACCTTTACACCCCAAAGCTGGACACTCTCACAGCCTCACCTGCACCGGCTGTATCCTGTCCAGTAACAGTGGAGCCAACAAGGCGTATCCTTGCGGGATTCCAGTGCTCACACTGAACCTGCTTGATCTGATGCCAGGAATGTAAACATAGCTCTTGCTCCAAATGCACTTAGAAAGAACGGCCTGCTGTAGCAGATTTCACAGATACTTCAGGGAGCATCGTCAAAATAACTTTGCAGAGATGCAAAACACATGTACATCAAATGGCTACTCC
The DNA here is from genome assembly GCF_006386435.1 of Epinephelus moara. Taxonomy (NCBI): domain Eukaryota; kingdom Metazoa; phylum Chordata; class Actinopteri; order Perciformes; family Serranidae; genus Epinephelus; species Epinephelus moara. The sequence continues at coordinate 23,163,517 of NC_065516.1, read as the reverse complement.
TACCACTCCCCTGTCTGACTAATGAGGCCCAGTGAGTGAGACTACTTTCTGTTCAAGTCAAGCCTGTAATATGTGGTTATGCTGCTCTGGTCAAACTGTTATAACATGATAATGGGAGACAATGGTGAGACCCAGGACCTCTGATGTGAGTGGATGTCAGCTGGAATGCACTGCGTGAAACACTTTATGGTCTTTATTGCTGTGGGAAATGATAGTGGTAGTTTGGGCAGGCAATTTAACTATTGATCACTTTCACTAGTCACCCTTTTGCCTCGCTGTATTCTCTGTCACACAGTCTCATCGCCTCTTCTCCTCTGCTCTCTGTCAGGTCATTATTTCATGTATCTCAACTCAGCTTCCCATATCTGCAGTTCCCATATCTTTCCCCTGCTTTTTCAGTGTTTCTCTACATGCACCATTGATTATGAACAGGAAACCCAAACTTGCAAAGGAGCTACACCTCTATACCCTTTGGAATGCAGCCAGATGACCAAGGAAGAGAACACCCCCCCCCCCTCACCTAAAAAACCTGGCTGCAAATGAAGTGTTAAGCGAAATACACAATGCTGTGTGCACTGTGCTGAAAGACTTTAGCAGGGGACGTGTTTTTCTTTACGGGCCCCTGCAGAAGTGTGGTCAGGGTGGATGGTGGGTGGTGTGGGAGGGAGGGAGGCGGGGGGGTTCTTGGTTATGAGGCCTCCCCTGCTGGGCTAACTGTGCAAACAACAGCAGCCTGACAAGCCGGCTGCGCTCTGCACCAGATACAACAGCTGAAAAATATGTGTCTCGGTCGACACTTTGTGAGCCTGCCTTTTTTTGTTTGTTGCAAATTTGGGGATGATAGAATGAGTTCCTCCGCTGGAAGGGTGCTGCTTGTATTTATGATTATTTAAGACATGCTTCCAGAGCAACACAAATCATAGAAACTGTAATCACCCCCCCTCCCGACACACTGTAGCCACTGAGAGAGTTTTGGTCATTTTTGGCTTGAGAGCTACTGTACTTGTGGCCACACTTAAACGTTTTCAGACCCATAACCGCTCATTAATGGTCAAAAACACTGTGCTGTCCCCGCTCAAGCACAGAATGTCCTGTACTGTGGTTTGCAGATCGTTTGGCTATTACCACAGCTCAATGCAACGTGTTTCAATCTCCTTATCAGTGTAAACATTGATTATTTTCCCTGCAAGGAGGTCACTTGTCGAGAAAATTGAAGAGGAAAATGACAGACAGAAACTGAACGGCTTCCATCTGCATTCTTCCACTGCTTAACTCTCTTAAGTGTTTCTGTTTCAGCATTGTAAGCTATTATAATTGCGAAGAGGGATACCAGATATGACAATACTGACATTTATTTGCACTTCGCTGCCAATAGAGGTCATTTCTGAGCAGGGACAGAATTCCAGGTAAACAATTTCTCGGTGCTGTTCTAGCCCCGACTCTGTCAGTCATCATTTCGCCTTACTGTGCAAGACAAACCACAGGCAGCTACAAAATGAGGCTGTTGCAACACCGATATGCTCCCTCTTTGCACGTGTAGAGATGAATGAAAAATAAACTCCACACCTCCAACGGTTTATTTGTTCTTGCAAGTTATGCAACATTTCTGCGAGGCTTTGTGTTGAAATCTGACACTGAAGAGTCAGCCAATATTACCTTGGCGATGCTGATTTAAACATATACAGTAGGTCCTCTCGGCCGCCCGCTGGATTCCCAGAAAGAGCTGAAAAGAGTGCTCAGAGTTAAGAGTTAATTTGCAGCGCTGCCAGACATCCTGTTGTTAGGTAGGTGTGTGTGTTTCGGGAATAATGCAGAGAACAGCAGTTGTTTCTGGTGGGACTGAAAGTGGGTGACGGACGATGGAGGAGGAGGCGGCGGTGGAAGTGGGGTAGTTATTTTAGTGTCTGTTAGCGGATGAGATTTCAGTGAGGGTAAGCTATGACTTCCAGGGCCCAATGTGTGAAATGGGAAAACTTCTGACACCTCCGCTGGTGTACTAATGGTAACACACACACACACACACACACACACACACACAAACTAATAGCCTTTCCCGTAGAAACCTGTTCGATATCCCACACTGAAGGTGAGAGTGAAGGTGTGCAATTAAAGGAACATGCAGTGTCCTTCAGAGGAATTACAGCTGGTGTTATTCTAACTTTTTTTTAATGGTAGAATGTAGGTCAGCCGAGAGGAAGGACACTCTTTGCATTCCCAGAAAACCCAGAATGGGAATATGATCCCTTAGTATCCAACCAGAGCCAAACTTAACTTAGAGGGCAATCCAGGGAGAGGTAAAGTGAAACAAAAGCTTGCACCCAGACATCTCACCAGAGACATATGGAAGGTATTACTTAAGGAAAAACAGCTTTTGCATTTTTTGAACAACACCCGATCCTACGGGAAAACCCATCTGGGGAAAGTCAGCTGTGCAGCAATAAGAGAGTCAGAAAGCTCTTTATACAGCAGCAGCAACACACCAACATGGTGCTGCACTTGGTTTAGAGATTAGTGCAGTTACTTAGCTGTAGCAGCTCCAAGTCCCTATTACTTATCATGGTGTATGATAAGTAATCCCTGTTCAGTGTGTGTTAATACATCCTCACATCATTGACAGCTGAACAAACCATGAATATCTTCAGTTTCACACTAGCTGTTCTCTGACGTGACACTGGTATATCTTATCACCCATTAGAGGAAGTATAAGCAGCTTTGCTTTGCACTGGGTCAATTTATAATCCAGAAAACAACTTCATATTGTTTCTCCATCTCATCTCCTGTGCAGGTGTGGGATACAGAGTTGGAGCGTACGGCAGAGGAGTGGGCCGAGACCTGTCTGTGGGAGCATGGACCTGCCGGTTTATTGCCACAGATCGGACAGAACCTAGGAGCACACTGGGGAAGGTAATCAGTAATTTAGTATATGTACTCTCTGCACATACAGAGATAGACTTGGGTTGAGGGTAGAAATTGCCTTGCTAAAAACATTTAAGGTCTTTAAAGTCTGCATGTGTGTGTTTGTGATGTGATGACAGATACCAAGCAGCCCCTTGACTCTGCGTTTTGTTGTGTCTAAGCCTGTGCTGCCTTTTATTGTATGTGGATAAGAACAGAATAAACCTGTATGGGTCATACAGTTGGCTTGCCATGGTTGGCTAAGGCCCAGCAAACTCAGGCCTATCTTTAATTAACTGGCAACGTTACACAGTAGAAATTACATTACAATGACACGAACAGAGACAAAGCTGATGAAAAACATCTGGAACAGGCAGGTAACAGAAAGTCCAAATGACAGAAGAACCAAAACTAAACTGAAAACCAACTGCGATAATATGATGAGCTCAGGTAAAACAAAATCGAAACACAACACAAGGAACCAGGCAGCAAAGACACCAAGAACACAGGGATGAGCACAGGAATGAACAGACAAAATGACAAAGAACAAAGAGAAGCACAGGTATATATACACAGAAAACTGATCACAAGAACAAGACACAGCTGGAGTAAGTGGACACAGGCAAAAGGAAGGAAATGGGGATTGGCCTACAACAAGGGTGTGGAGGGGGACACTAGGGTGGAGCAAACAAGGCCAATACAGAACAGGTGTGAGGGGAAGACCCTGGGAACAGGGAAGGACTAACGAGACAGGTGTGATGGAAAACAGGCGGGAAAACACACAGACAGGAAGTAAAACCAGACATGACACATGAGGAGACAATCTACAAAATAAAACAGGAAGCAGATTAAACACAAATGAATAAGAAAACAAGAAAGAGCACAAACAGAAAATCCCAAAACGAAGTCCAAAAGATAACATAATATTAACAAAAACCCAAGATCATGACAGCGGATGCTTTTTTCGTCAACTACAAATACACCAAAATGAAAATATTTGCCTGCTGGTCAATCATACAACTTTAGAGGTTATGATTAGAAGTTATTCCAGTGAGTTTAGCACATCTGCTAGCTTTTTTTCTGAGTGTTTTATTCATATGACTCATATTTACGCACTGTAAAAAGCAGGAAATCTACTCATCACGCACCATAAAACCACAACTCGTGTTTGGATTAAACAAACAGTAGATAACATCTTAGTACAACTTCTCGCTAGCTTGTCTGCCATGTGTAAAGTTTTACCTTTTATGGATTCATATGAACAAACAAACTGGTTCAGGGAATATGACAAGGACGGAGTCCATGCAAGAGATTTACTTGAAACAAATCCACTTGTTGTCAGTTTAAATGAACAATGAAGTGTGTGGTACCAGCAATATTAACAGTGCAAGTCAATGCATGGACATGTGGCATGTGTGCTGTTAAAGGTACTGACAGTGCAAAACCAAAGACAATGCAAGGTGTAATCCAGCTGTAGAAAGGGAGAGACAGAATGTACACTTGGACCAGTGTTTATCGTCTGGAAGGCCCAGGTGAAGTAGATCAAACTGACGACCCTCCCATATGTCAGCCACTTGACTGCTGAAGTTGGCCAGGACACCCTCCAAGACCAGTTTAACACTATAAGTGCATTAAATCCACTCGTTATCCTACCCATAAAACTTTCTAACATTTTTTATTGAGTACGGATTAAACATACAATATACATTTACTGGCCACTTTATTAGGTACACCTGTTAAACTGTTCATTACTGCAAATAGCCAATCAGCCAGTCATCTGGCAATAACTCAGTGCATCTAGACATGTGGGCATGGTCAAAACGAACTGCTGAAGTTCAAACCGAGCATCAGAATGGGGAAGAAAGGTGATTTGAAAGATGGTAGAAGACAAAAGTAACTCAAATAACCACTGGTTACAACCAAGGTCTGCAGAAGACCATCTCTGAACCAATGACACGTCCAACCTTGAAGCAGATGGGCTACAGCAGCAGAAGACCACACCAGGTGCCACTCCTGTCAGCTAACAACAGGAAACTGAGGCTACAGTTCACACAGGCTCACCAAAACTGGACAATAGAAGATTGGAGAAACGTTGCCTGGTCTGATGAGTCTGGATTTCTGCTGCCACATTCAGATGGTAGGGTCAGAAT
>NC_065516.1:23073123-23158467 GCF_006386435.1 Epinephelus moara | reverse complement strand
ACTGTACTCCAATGGCCTCCACAGTCACCAGATCTCAATCCAATAGAGCACCTTTGGGATGTGGTGGAACGGGAGATTCACATCATGGATGTGCAGCCGACAAATCTGCAGCAACTGTGTGACGCTATCATGTCAATATGGACCAAAATCTCTGAGGAATGTTTCCAGCACCTTGTTGAATCTATGACACCAAGAATTAAGGTGTACCTAATAAAGTGGCTGGTCAACAATTAAGCAGCCTTAAATGTAATACATCCACTCATTAAATTGTGTGGTAGCATTTCAATACGTCCCCCAAATTCATATGAATTTGCCACATCTGTTACATGTGTTCATTTGTTTGTTCATTTGTCCACTCAGTCCCCCATAGAGCAAACAGCACCACTTCACAAAAGAGCCTCTCGTTCCAAATCTAATCATATCACTTCACAGTCAAGATGTCCGCCTGATTCTAATCAGATTAACTGGCAGCACCTGGTGCCAAATCAGTGTCAGCCCTTGGTCACTGCAATTAATTCAGAGAGCGCAAATGTTTGATTGCCAGCTAGAAGCTTAATGGCAGCAGATGTGTTTACATTACTGTAGTTACCGGTGGGTGCTAACTGCAGATGGTAACTGCATATGCTGTATAGCTGGGTGTAGTATGAATTAATGTTCTTATAGGGTTTTGAGTCCCCTTGTCAGGCCTTACTTTAAAGTAGTGACGCTCTTAAGCTCCCACCTGTATCTCAGAACACATTTTGAAGTGTAAAGTATGTATAAAGTATGTAAAGAAAGAAGAATATTTTTAATACATTTCGTGGTTTTGTAAATGTACATGATTGATAAACATTCACATGTATATTTTCCAAGATTGCTGTGTTGCTCTAATAAACTGTATGTGTATTGTTATATATGCATTTGATTGTACTTGAAAGAGGATTTGCAGTCAGCAGAAACCAGCATTGACGCGTAACACCAACTCCTACACCAACAGAGACACGACAATAGAAATGTTTTTTTGGGAACACTGTCATCAAAGGTACGCTTACTCATCTCTCCAGGTATCGTCCTCCCACGTTCCATGTGCAGGCCTGGTATGATGAAGTGAAAGACTACACCTTTCCGTACCCTCAGGAGTGTAACCCCTATTGCCCCTTCAGATGCTCTGGCCCAGTTTGCACTCATTATACACAGGTAGCTAGGTCTGGATCATACCATTTCTTCACCCTTTATTCTCTTCAGACTTCATGCTTTAGTGATTACAATGTTTTTCATGAGCTGTCTTGTTATTCTTTTGCAGCTGGTATGGGCCACCAGCAGTCGGATCGGCTGTGCCATCAACATGTGCTACAATATGAATGTGTGGGGACAGATTTGGGCCAAAGCTGTCTATCTCGTTTGCAACTATTCACCAAAGTAAGCAAACTTGTTGCGATGTTCTTAGCTTCATGAGTGACACACAGGTTGAAACAGAATTTATAATCATTTGCTGCTGAATTTTAAACATTTTTCCACTCATTGTTGAAGTTCATATCATCACACAAAGGGGTTAGAAAGAAATATCAGTTATACATGTTGCTTAAAGGAACACTTTATCCCTCAAGTGACCATTTGTATATCAGTCAATCACCCTGTGTTGTGTTGAATTCTTGAAGAATACTTTGTTTTCCTCCGATGCCTCCATGCTGAACAAAGACTCCAAAATGGGAAAAATTCTGGATGAGTTGAAGTCATAGGGGTCCACGTTTAATTACAGCAAAACTATATCAGAACTTTCATTTAAAAACTCACACACAACTTATACAGTGTAATCCAAGTCTCTAGTATCCAGTCATATGCTCAATGCTTCCCATACAGACAGTCCTTTTGGACAGGAAACGGAATGCACAGTGAAAGTTAATATATGCTCTCTTCAGCGCCAGACTCCATTGACAAAAATACTAATTTTACCTTGCTGAACACAGAAGCTGCTGGTCTACTGCTGCCTCCATCAGTTAGTTTGTGTTACTGTGTGACGTTGGTGTTTTAAAGGGTTAGTTCAGATTCACCAAAGTCACACAACAGACGCTTTTAGGGCCGACATCACAATGACATAATTGCATTAGCTGGAGGCAAAACACGACTCACCACCTCAGGGCTGTAGGCTACATACGAGTGTTAAAATGTCATCTTGTTGTGTTATTGGGAGCCAGAATAGAAGGAGTCATGACTCAAAACTTAAATTTGATCACATACCAGCCGCACAAACAACAACAAAATCAAAGACAAAAACAAATATTGGATTTCTATTTTAGCGCATTAGCTAACATTAGCCTCGATAGCAAAGCAAACCGGTGGAAATCAAGTGTCGTCCACCTTTCTATGATTGGCACAGTAATCAACCACAAGGCTGGCCATCCCACCTTCGGCAATCCTGTCAAATAATCCATCCACTGAGTGAGAGCATACGGGTCGGCCAGTCTGGTCCTGTTGGTCAGTGTTTACTTATTTAAGTAACGCTTGTGGTCCCAGAGAGTGAGTGACCTGACATGGTGCGTTTGTAGATTCAGTCTGACGCTCGACACTAAAATGAGAGCCCTGTTGGTTGAAGAATGGAGCGTTACATTTCTACATGAATTAACGAACAGTTAAGTTCATCACACATTCACCCCGCTTGGCACACTGTGCTACTCTAACAGTGCGGTGCTCTGTATAACCAAACGATACATTCCAACAGCGGTCCGAATTTACCAACGGTCCAGTTTGTATCAGAGTGCGCTCCGACTCTTGGAATGAGTATTTCTGAACGCACCACTCACATCATCTTCCTCCACTGTCTAAAACAAGCCAACAGAACTTGCTATCATCTTCCTCCACTGTCTAAAACAAGCCAACAGAACTTGCTAGCTAGCGCTGGCTAATGTCTGTTGAGAATTGTTTTGCCTCCAGCTAAGCCCCGCCCACCAAAAAACGTCACACTGTTTACTAACAGTAAAAGGTTCTATAACACAACAAAAACTAACTAATTGAGGCAGCAGTAGACCAGCAGCTCTTGTGTTCAGTGAGGTAAAATTTCTGTTTTTGTCAATGGAGTTCTAATTTTGAAGCAAGTTTTCCATCCAAAGGGTCTGTCCGTCTGGAATGTACTGAGCATGCAACTGGATAAATAAGACTTGGATTATACTGCACGAGTTGTGTGAGACTTTGTAAATGGATGTTTTGATATAGTTTTACTGTTGTTAAACAGGGTTTCCTTTGACTTCAGTTCACCAAGACCCTTTTTGTGTTTGGATTATTCGTTCACTGAAGGCATGCAAGAAAAACAAAGTTTCCTTTGCAAATTCAACGTGATACCTGATGAGTTAATGACATACAAATGGTTAATGGCGGGGTGAAGTATTCCTTTAAGTAGGACAAGTCCTCTTCAATAAGCCCTTCTTGTTATGTGACCTGAACAGGGGAAACTGGTGGGGGCATTCGCCTTACAAACACGGGACCCCCTGCTCTGCCTGTCCTCCCAGCTATGGAGGAGGCTGTAAGGACAACCTCTGCTACAAAGGTACGTGTGTGGAAAATAGAGGAAGACAGAGCCAGAAAGCCTGGGGGAAAATATGCTTACTATACCTTGTTTCTGTGACTTTACTCGAAGATGACAGCTCCAACCCTCCACAAGAGGAAACGGAAGAAAACAACTTCATTGAGCCGGAGGCCCCCCGCGCTCCACAGAAACCCTGGTCTAGGGCCTCCAAGCCCGAGCCTCCCAGTCTCCCTGCCCCAGCCCCCACCAAGCCCCCCACAGAGGACCTGCAGAAGAATGAAGTGGTCAACACACAGCAGATGTGTAAGCTGCCATTTAACTGTTTATTCTGGATCTAGTTTCATCTCAAAATGGGGGGTTGCAGGATCTGGTTTAGGGCTGGGAGGTGCACAGAATGGCAAAAAAATACAGGACATGATCTAAAAGAAAGAGAAAGGTTTTAAAAAAACTGGGTCAATAGCACAGAATTTGTGTTGAACAAGCAATAATGGTGCAAAAAATGAGCCTTGACCGGAAATATTTTTCTTGCAATTTATCTTAAATTGCCTTGATGTTCTGTAGCCTTTATCTGTCATCTCCCTGATTAACCCTGACAGTTTCTGAAGTGTACTTAATATTGCAAGTCACTCTTTGGAGCAGGGAGGGGAGGTCTATTTTAGCATGATCCCCTGAGTGTGTGTTTGCTTTTGGCCGGCTGAGAGGGGTTGAGGGGTGAGAGGGGCTCGATGTGGTTTTTAAATGGCTTCCTCTCCGCAGCGAAACGGGCCTGCGCTTGTAAGATGAGATGCTTCCTCAAGAATTGCTGACCACCCTGAACCCTGTTGCAGGAATCCTTCTCTTTGGTTCTCGAAGCATCACAACAAAAGTCACTGGGTTTCACTCAGCTCAGGCCTTTAGAAAGTGGTCGTCTGCATCAGAGCAGCCAGTTCATGCCTGTGGGTTCCTGTCGGAGCACTGAAAGGCCTTTATGTTTTTGTTTTTCAGCTCAGCTTGTGACCTGTGACACTAAGCTCCGAGATCAGTGTAAAGGAACAACATGTAATAGGTACAGTTCAGATGAAATATAATAAAAACAACAGCAGCACAAAATGAAGTATACAGTTCATTTCACCTCATTTTCCTTATATTGCTCCACAGATACGAGTGCCCAGCTGGGTGCCTCGATGCCACAGGAAAAGTAGTCGGGACAGTATTCTATGAAATGGTGAGTACACAAGTCCTCAGGCTGCGTAATCCAAATTATGAAGTCAATATTATACCAATTAACTGCTGTGTGTCCTGTCAAAGTGTCCTCGAGACACTGAAGTGCTACTTGCTTCAACGCCTTCAATGTAAATGATGTTGTAAATATAACATTCTATTCGCAGCAATCCAGTGTGTGCAGAGCGGGTCTACATGCTGGTGTCATAGATAATGACGGAGGATGGATGGATGTAACAAGACAAGGCAGAAAGGAGTTCTTCATCAAATCCAACAAGAACGGAGTCCAGTCTCTTGGGTGAGATGATGATGATATGCCGATGATGTTTGACTGGTACAATATATTCACAGTAAGTGAAAATAATGAAGTCTTATATCCACGCTGTGTGTTTTCTCTCAACAGGAAATATCTAAGTGCCAATTCCTTCACAGTTTCCAGAGTAGCAGGTAAGTCTGACGATAACGTGACACCATAATTATAGTTATGTGACATTTCTTGGGAAATGATTCATTACAAGCTGTGCTACAACTGCGTTCGTTGAAATACTGTAACTCTATCTTACAGTCAAAGCCATCACATGTGAAACCACAGTGGCACAGATGTGTTCATATGAAAAGCCTGTAAAACACTGTCCAAGGTATGAACTTCACTTCATGTCTGCCTGCGTGCACACGTTAAGCTCTCCAGCCTCATGAAAGCTCAAGTGTCCAACTGTTCTATTTTTAGGTTATACTGTCCGAGAAACTGTTTAGAAGAGAATCCTCACATATCCAGAGTAATCGGCACCAGAATATACTCTGATGTAAGTCCTTCTTTTTAAGCTAAATTCTCCACCAGGGTCATCAGCGTTCTTCTTGAATTATAGACTGAAATGAGTCAACACTTCTTACCTCACCTTTCGTCTTGTATACCTCTGTAGAAGTCCAGTATATGCCGAGCAGCAATCCACGCTGGAGTCATCAGGAATGATGTGGGTGGTTACATCGATGTGATGCCAGTGGACAAACGGAAACACTACGTTGCCTCATACCAAAACGGCATTTTCTCAGAGAGGTATGGGTACATGATCAAACCATGCTGAGCTTAGTGGCTATTAGTATGTGTGTGAAAAGGGATTTTTTAAACTGTCAGAGATAATTGTGCAACAAAAACAACAAAGAACATATCAGAGGGCATACCATCATGATTGTTTAAGGAGGTTACTAGTCCTATGTCAGTATTCTGTCTTCCAACTGAAGTGAAGGGGTTAATTTGCCAAGCTCAGAGAAGAGGAATGAGAAATCAATGGCTCTCAGGTAGAGAGAAATTTATCCACTCTGCCCTCCCTTGTGAACCTAATCTTTTCAAGATGCAGGCAGTTCGTTACATCTCCCATGCAGTGCACATGGGAGGGTGATTAGCATGCTTCCAGTTTAAAATAATTAATTGCTTGGCAATTAGTGCAGAGAAGATGAGTGCATCTTAATGTAGTTGTGGGAGAGGTTTGTTTTTTAGTGGTAAGTCAGAAAGGGCAATCAGCGGACAAGGGGTCTAAGGCTTAATATAGTGGCTCAGATAAAGACGAAAAAACAAACAAGAATGCAAAGCAGTGAATAGCCAAAGCATTTGCATTGAGGAAGAGGGATCCTGCCAGCAGATAAGGGGATCAATATAAGGTTACAGTGTAGACAGTTATAGCTCAGTCCAACCAATTTGGTGGATAAACTTAAGCTGGACAAGCTGACGAAAGAGCATATAGAGAATGAATGGATTCCTTATGAAATGTCTTCTCATTTGTTTGTGCAAACGTGTGTCAAATCAGTCTCCTGTCTGTCTCACCACACTTTGTGAATGCACACAAGTGAAAATCAGGTCATGCAGAACATGTTCTTTGCAAGACCATTACAGTCCGAGGTAGGTTTGGGTGGAGTGTTCTGGATTGCTTGTCACCTGAGCCTTGTTAAAAATAAATTATCTGGACTTTAATAGATGAAGGCAGTACTTGTAACCTAAATTGGCCTCTAAATTATCTCCAGGTACAGAGTGTTTAATTGTTCTGAAACAGTAGGAGTTTGGTCACAACAGTGAGAAAAACCACAGACTCTCTACATCAGAGCCATTACAGGGACCAAATTACTGAGGCTGGAGTTACCATGTTGATAATTTACAGTGAGAATCATTGCAAGTAAGCCCAACATCCCTGGAATATTAGGAGGGGTAAGCTTAGCATATTTGTAACCAGCCACCTTTACAGAAATAATAACAGGAAACAGTTATCCCAACGGTTAACCCTTGTCTAACAACGTGACACTCAAAGCATCTGTTTACAACTGGTCTTAACATGTGTTTCGATGATCTAAACACAAATGCCCAAACACATTGCCTTTCACACCTGTCTCTATCATGCCTGTCTATCATGTCTCTCCATCTGACCACTTGTGTTCGGATTATGTTACTGCGTATGTCACTTACACTAGAAGGTCAAAGGGCCCCATGCACAGTAATTACTTCCACACTCTCACTAGCTGCTCACTAGCATGTTCGCCTGTAGTACTCAGTACAGCTAGAGATATCGCTGTCAGCAGAATTCACTGCCTCCTTCCATAGGGAAAACAATGGACGGTCACCCAACACTTTGCCCAACTTGTCGCTAAATCAGCGTCTTGTTACATCCTTGTCGGGGACGTATCAGAGCGCATTAGCTTTGACACTACAAAAGATATGCGGTCAAATGCGTCCCAGACCACCTCGACAAATGGTGTTTGTGGTTGTTTACACTTTTATTTAGTGCTGTTCACTTGTGAGCCGATCACCCAAGATACATGTTAATACCAGGCATAAAAAGGCAGCGCCAAACATACACATAGGTTAAAGCAGTTGGTCCCAACTGGTCCAGCCATGGGGTCCAGATTTCTCTTTAGTCATTAGTTAGAGGTCCCACAGTTTAATACATTCAGCGTCATACTTGCGTTTGGCCATGTTGTTGAGCTAGCTTGCTGTCTCTGTCAAGTAGCTGTCAGTTAGTCACTCACTCTACAGCAGAAAACAGCACTTCAAAATAAAAGCTCTGTACTGGAAGTTTGCTGTACTATCACTAACAAAGACCATGCCAATGGAGTTAAAAATTGCAATCAGTTTATTATGTATAATGAATGATGAGGATGAGGGTCAAGGGAAGTAGGGGGGAAGATCAAGGGATGTGGGAATGAAGGGATGAGGGTCGTAGGATGGAGGCATGAGGGGATGTAGGGACAGGGAAGTAATTAAAGTGGGGGCAATGATGGGAGAAATGAGGGTTGTGGACAGGCGGAAGGTGGAATCTTATGGCCATCCAGTGTCGGCTGAAGGGAGGAGGGTGCAATGGAACCAAGGAAGTTGAGATGGAGAAAAGGGGTTTTGGGGTTCCTTGCGGTCCATTCCAGTTTGGACTGCAACCCACCAGTTGGGAACCACTGGGTTAAAGGATCTCAAATAGGAAATAGTAGGTTTGAAAGTAGAGCACTGCATCATCGGCAAAGAGGTATATTCTTGTTTAAATCACTCCATCATTTGTCCGTTTCTGCTCTGAAGAGAAGGGGAGCAACAGTGGACAATCCTGTTTGGCGTCACCTGCTAACACAGAGCAGGAAACAAGGGATGTCATTGGTTTGTACGGTGGCTATTGGAATGTTAAGAAGCTTAAGCCAGGCAATAAAATACCAATTCAAATCTAAGCTGAGTGTAAAAATGTGCCTCTCTAGGAGGTCATACAACTGTTCTGCATCAAGAAGACAAGAAAGGTTTGACTTTTTGAATAAGGAGACACATTAATGCCCCTTTGATATTGAACAATGTGCTGTTTTAATTTGTGAATTATTTCATCATTATTACAATTCTCACCATCAAGTATATGTTTGTCACCATCCTCCTACACAATGAGCCCTTGGTGACTGAAAGGGAGTAACACTTAACTGTTAACAAAGTAGGGAGCTTGTGATCACCTAGAAAAAGACTTTACTGGTGCTAATAAAGTGAGAGCATGTGTTGAATCCATGGCGTACCACTTTACACCAGCATTAAGGTTACAGGTCCGTACCAGCCTCTGTTTAAAGCTCAAGTGACCCACATACTCTATAGTCTGTTCTAGTCTTTGAGAGATATTAAATTGCACCAACTTCGGATTGTTCTGTGGTCTGCAGTTTGTTCTGTGGTCTGCAGAATGACTGTTGTTAACATGACCTGTGTAGAGGACAAACACAGACACAGTCTCATTTATTCTGTGGCCTTCCCTCTCTCTTTCTGTCCTCCCCCCTCTCTTCCCCTGCCTCTCTCCACCAAATTTATCTTTGTCACTTTGCTGAGATGCCTGACATCTGTTAGTATCTGCCCATCATTTATCTGTCTCCTTTAACTTCACAACATGTCTGTCTCTGTTGGATTAACACATGAAGGTCCCCTGTGTTTATGTAAAAATGGATGGTTTATCTGTTTTCTCACAGAGCCTCAACCTCTATCTGTTTGTGTCCTATCTGTCATCAGAGTGTCAGACAACACACTGACGTGGACGCCCCTCTGTAAAAAGTGAAGTCTATCTGTTTGTATGTGTATGTCATCAGTGTCTCTCAGCAAAAGGCTGGGACATGTTCTGTATCTGACACATGCCGCACCCAGACTGACTTTCCCTCGTCTTTCTCTCTCTCTCTCCCCCCTGCAGCCTTCAAAACCCTCCTGGAGGGAAGGCGTTCCGGGTGTTCGCTGTGATTTGAGTGCCCCAGAGGGCGGCTTCACCAAACAGAGAGCGCACTTGGGCTGTTGAATAGGCGGTAATCAAGCCCTGTTGTCAAACTCAATGACTGAAATGTTTCTGGCTTTGCTACACTCCAGGGGTTAGAGGTCGTCTCCATGACAGCGTAAACCTGGCAACGAAAACTTGACACATACACAATGAGAAACTGTCAGTGCTCACTCGCTTTGAGTTTCCAATTTGTCATCTTGAGCGGGGAAATTTAATAACTGTAAATATCTCTGAATATTTTGTTGTACATATTTGTAAATAGTATTACGCCTGTTTTGTCTTTGTGCCATTACCTTGCCCTTTTAAAAATAACTCTGTATGAATACTGATTATAGAAATCCTATGATATAACATATAATGGCACTTAAGGATGAATATCAATTTATTGTATTAAGTCTGGCACATTTTTACTGGTGCTCTGGAGTGGTGTCTTGACATATTTTGTACTTTTTTTTAATGATTGGGGAACAAATTGTAATGCATTTATTTTTATATGATTATGCTTGTGTCAATATGATTTATAAAGTATGCTGCTATATGTTTTATTTTGTATTGTCATTGTAATTGCCAGTGTGATGGGATTTGTTTCTTTGTTGTTTTTTTTCTCAGATAACGCTTTAGTTAAAACTCCCTGCAGGTCGGGAAGTACACTCATCCCTCAGAGCTGTCATTCTCTTAACAAAACCATGTGCCAGACTTCATCGTGCGTTGCATTTAAACTGGATGTTGCTACCCTGAAATATGTTTTCAGTTCATATCTATTCATTTTCCATGGACATTGATAAACAGAAGCAATACTATGCAACCGTTTTATTTCATACAGTATGTAGCGGAATGGTGATTTTTTTAACAACAGATATATTTGCTCATATTTTTACCAGCTCTCAGCTTTTCTTCAAGCTGCAATCAATATAAAGGGCAATTAATTGTATTTTTGTCACTGTTTCTCTGTGCGTTATATATATTTTCCTACCTCAGGTTGTTAGGAAAAGTCCATTTTGCAATAAAATATTACAACCACCACTGTTCTCTCTCAGACATTTGCTTGTAGCATTTAAATCACTCAAAGTCAGCATGAGTTTGGGAAGGCATTTTTATCTAAAAACTCTTAAAAACTTGGCTTTTATTATCTATTAATGGATATCAACTTGCCTTTTAAACTAAACATCTACACAACCATCCACCCTTGAGACACTGCCCCAAAACTGGTGAATCCATAAAGTGTCAAATTTAGCTTAGACACTGACAAATGTCTCCTTCAAACTTTTGTTAGTATTGGATTTCTTGCTGTAAATCTGCGGTGGCTGTGGGGATAGGGTGGTGCTCCATATACATTCCTAGTCTTGAAGATTTCTTGTAAGTAACATGATCATAACTCAGACTCATGTTTACTTGTGCCAGTTTATCCCGACCTCAACCGCCACACTGCCTCGGACTCATTTCACCTCAGGCTTAGTCAGAGATAAATCTGGGATGAGTATTTTGAAGTGGCAGACTCTGACACAAAATGTTCTCCTTGTAAGTCTAAAAAAGAAAACGCTACACATACATAGCTTCTTAAAACGATCAAATATTGGCACTCTGAAACTGGGAAGGCTGTGAGTGGTCCTGGAGCACTTCATCTGATATGGGCCATAATACCCTCATATTAAAGCTGACAATCTGCTCTAAAACCTCATTGGCAATGAGTCATTTCACATTTGCTCTAACCCAACGGATAAGCATGCAGAGCCAAAGATCAAAGTGCCGCAGGGAGTCGCTGAAGTGGTAGGTTTTCGTGGGCTGGATGAAGACTGAACCCAATCCCCTAGACTTCCAGATCCATTGCTCCATTTGAGGGAGAAGCCTGCACTACGGGCGTCAAAGACTCACAGGATGTGGCACCCCCCTACCCAATATCCGCACTGGTTATTCATTCAAACCTTCGAGAGAGCGGAAGCGTTTGATTTTAAATGTCCCAGCTTTCCTTTTAGGGTCAGTCACCAGGGAGCAGAGTCGTCACTCCTCATTTGCTTCTGAGCAGCAATGGAGCAAAATGACCAACCCGTAATGGGTTCCACCATATCCATGTCCGACAGTGTTATGATGTCTGGAGGGCTGCAATAGGTTGTGACTCAAGCTGCCAGTCTTTGTTATTCCCCAGACAAATGCTACTAAATCTTACATGATAGGATGAATATACAGCTACCGGCCCGGTGACACCAATGTGACACAGAATAAATGCAATCTTCTTCAATGAATTTTCTATGAGTTTTATCGGTGTACATGTGTGGGAATAGTAATTACATATCTATCTGCATTAGCAGACTTAATTGGACATGTGGGGGAGTGTATGCTCAATGCACACTGACCCTCACACCATATGGAAAACAACTTGGGGAGATAGCTGTGTGTGCGTGTCTGCAAGAGGTTGACAACCTGTGTTACTTGATTTAGACCGCACAGATGTCCATAAACATTCACACAACGTCATGTTCAAATATGTGTGCATGCTCACACGTTCACGCACGCACTCATTTACACTCCGACACATCATGTTTAGATGACACGTTTGGCTGAGCTCTACAGGAGAAGGGGCTGCCGAGTGATTGATAGGCCGTCCATGTGCGCCCAGGTCCTGTGAGAGAAAAAGAGAGGCATACATCAGACAGATGTCAAAATTCACAGCAGGGTGTGGTGAGAGGTGGCGTTCAGGGGCTCTGAAGAATGAAAGGCGAGAGGATGAGGACGATAGAGAAAGGGGAAAGTGGGGGACAGAGGAAAGGGCAGAGAGATAACTTGAAGGGTAGGGAAAACAGCGTGAAGTTTTGATTCACTGACACCTTCATGAGCGTGACATTGGGATGCCGTCTGCAGTGTGTCTAATCTTTTCCTAACTTTTAGAGTTTATAAAAATAATACGAAAATCAAAGTTTCATGTAAAAAAAAGTTTCACAGCAGCAGTTTTAAAACATTGTTGGAAACGTAGTTAAAAAAAATGCTGCATGACTTCAAATAATTAAAGAAAAGGTGCAACTCATCAGTTGATGCTGATAGATTGTTGTGTGTCTTCTTCTACGACCCACCAGACAGACAAGGGTGCATTAGGAGCAAGCTGACAGAGCGACAGCCACAGGCCCATTAGGACCAAGGAGACTGAGTGCCGTGAAGACAGATGGGATGAAAGACAAGCTTGCAGCTCGCAGGGTCTGCATGGTGCCACCAGTGTTTTCAGACTGTCGTTTAAAATAAGGAAGGCCATTAATAACCTCCTCACTGTGCTCTGCTCAGCTGCAGTCTGGCTCTTTTTGCAGAGCTAAATGTGGCGCTGCATGGCAGCAGACTGGCAGACTGTGTCAAAGAGACCATATACACCTGAGGAGAGGGAAAGAGAGAGACAGAGAGGCAGGCAGACAGAGTCTGAATGTGTCTCTGCATTTGTTTGTGGTATATATATATATATGTGTGTGTGTGTGTGTGTGCATGTGCTGTACATTTGGGTGTAATTGTATTTTTTTACTCGCTCACCTGTTTGTTTATGTGCAATGTCTGTGCCGCCTGTCCCACTATGGTTGGATGGGAATCAGATAGCAGTGATGCAGTCAGGGAAGCCGTCAGCGCCGAGGTGAAAAGTTATGGTTGCCAGTGGTAATGACTGTGTTCCTTCTTGTCAAACCTTTACTTTGGCAGATGAACAAAACATAAAATCTGACAGGGAGTGGGTTTTTTTCCCCTCATGATCCAAAAATATTACATGTACATAGCCACACTGTGAATGTGTTTTCGCAAAGATGGAGTGGGTACTTTGGTGGAGAAAAAAATAAGCTTTTCCTGAGTGGCAAGGTGACTCATATAATTATTGAGTTATTTTAGGCCTCCGTGCTTTTAAAACAAACCTCTGACAAATCTTAGACATTTGATTTATAATAACCATTCATTACCAACTGGCTCTCCTGTGACCAACCCACCCAACCACTTGACTGAAACTGAAAATCTCATAGCACGCAGTCAGATTGGCGCTCAAGACCAGTCAGATGTTGAAACTAGAAAACACAATATTGATCTATCCATGACCACTAATGGATCACTTAAGATTTGTTGAATGTTTTTGTGCATGTGTTGTGCTCACGGGAAGCACGGAAAAAAAGGTTGTCTTAAAACCTGTCAAAATGCAAAGAAATAAGTTGAATGGTTTTCTTATTTGACTGTTTTATTGAGGTGTGAACAAGTGGCAACCTCCGGTGCTGAAAATGAAGCCAGCGCTAAAGTTTCAAAATCTGCAGTACTTTGAATGGCCACTAGAGGCTGGCTCAAGAAGTCAATCCCCATAGACCACCATGTTAGAATGCCCAACTTTACAGCAGAAATAAACATGTTTACAGCCTGGTACAAAAGAAGCCTTATTTCAACATTCTTAACTGTGCGGGAGATGAATTTTCATATAACTCACCCGCTTACATTTTCTTAAGGCTTAGAGTTAGACCTATTATAGTGTCAGGCTGTCTGCGAGGTGTCGCTGCTTCCTTGAGTCAGATCCACCCCTTGTTCATACACAGCTCTACCCTCTTGTCCCATTCTCGGAACCCGTTGGCTGTATTCGGCATCTGACTTCCGGCAGATGGTGACACAGCCTCTGGGGGCAGACTCCCAATTTTTTGGCATTCCGGTTTGATTTGGGCGGAGGAGGCGAATTCAGTTTCCGACTTCCATTTATATATAGTAAGTAAATATCATAATAGCAAGATCTCCGGGGTTTGCCTACAGATGTAGAGTCTGTATATAGAGACTACTCTTCTCCAAATATGGTCACTTATGGATCCAAAAAACAAAATGGCGCCAGCCGAAATGTCCTCAACAATGGTGCCCCCACTTGATGAGGAGTTATAGTTGTGGCTGGAACAGCTACATGACCCGCCCACTAGCTACACATCTTGCCCACCATACCTACATATAAGTCCACGATCAGCCCCCTTTGCCCCTTGACACAAAAGCAGAAGGCTTAAAGAAAATGCTAAGCTAGCGTTTGGCTAGCTATGAAATGTTAGTTTAAAGAGAGGCAGAGGGAGCTCAGAGTAGAGCCGCTGCTCCTTCCCACTGAAAGGGGTCAGTTGAGGTGGTTCGGGCATTTGATCAGGATGCCTCCTGGGCGCCTCCTGTTAGAGGCGTTCGGGCACGTCCAACTGGTAGGAAGCCCTGGGGCAGACCCAGAACATGCTGGAGGGATTATATATCTCGTCTGGCCTGGGAACGGCTTGGGGTCCCCCAGGAGGAGCTGGTGCGCGTTGCTGGGGAGAGGGACGTCTGGAATACTTTGCTCAGCCTGTTGCCCCTTCGACCCAGTCTCTGATAAGCGGTTGAAAATGGATGGATGGATGGATGGATGGACAGTTAAGGTTAGAGGCAGTAATGGCTATATTTTTTTTCTTATACGTGAACAATGTCTTCACATGGTATGAACTATAAAGTGTATAAGTGCTATGTTTGCCTCATATTTGTTCACCACAATGTTGCATGTGGCAGGGTTCAGATGACTGTCGCGTTGGTGGGTTTGTCTTGTTCTAGTGGTGGGTGCAGTTTTTTAGGGGTGTGTCGTGTACGTTAACAGAGTGTCTGCAGTTATACATGTCTGAAATTTGAGGCTTAAAACCGCAGTCCACAAACCAATGGGTGATGTCATTGTAGCCACGTCATTATTTTGTTTTACATTATTTTATACAGTCTAGGGGTTCAAGCAGTGTGACCTAATACTGTCAAACCAAAGTTGACCTTCACATGGCTGGTTATGGTATGCAGGTATAATGTGTAATGTGTGGTGCACATTGAGTCCTGGAACAAAAAAGTGCCTCTGGAGAGTACTGCAGCTACAACAGCATGTCAGACTTTGACGGTCTGTTGTACCAGGTTAATTGCAGGAGGCTTTAACAGATACAAACAATCCCTCTTTTCTTCAGTCTGCTTTCCAAGAAAAAAGGATCCTTTGTTTGATTGAAAGTTAAGAGCTTTCGGTCCTGCGAGATGACTTTAGTCACGTATACTCAGGTGAGTTGAAAACCCAATCAAGAACATCTGGCAAAGTTGCATCTCCATATTTACATGTGAGCTGTCTCTCACTGTCTGCCTCCCTCTTGTACACCGGCATCTCTGTATGCGCACAATGCCGAACCTACATTCATCTTACTTCTGTCGTGACAGGCGGGACTACAGCCATATTTTTAAACGCTTTATTACCAAGGTGGGGAAAAACTGCACATCAGATGATTTATTGTCAACAGTTTGCACACATAAGACACTAACACTGACATTTGTTCCTGTATAAATGGGTGTCAGTGAAGCAGTTTTATGCTCTGGATGCAGATGTGGGCCACATGTAAAAGCCTTTCCAAAAACAGGCACTGTGGAGAAGGGAAAGTTGTGCTTACAGTACCTCTCCAGGAGGCGCTGGCTGCCTCCCAGACTGCACTGCTGTTAGATCTGCCCCTCAGAATAAATAATGTCAAGTCCACATCATCTGGACACTTACAGAACCCAATTCAATTCTCCTTTTTGAAGGAGTTTAAGTCTTGCTGCCTGGGTTAGATTTTAAGCCTACCAGTTATCTGCAGATAATTGATCAATGTTTCACAGCAGTCAGAGCAATTTCTACAAAGCCGTCTAAATGGGCCAAGGCTTCCTGTTTATCCTCCACATGTGATTGTGTTAATGATAACAATAATAACAAAACTACCGCTCAGGAATGTGGCATCAATCTTCACACACAAAGCCATGGATAATAGAGGAAATGGATGGAGTTTCAAACCATGCCTATCCAGGGCGCAATCAGACAACCTGCGTGTAAAACAAACACTTGTTTGCAAAGGGAAGGAAAATAAATGTTGAAGAGGAACAGGACCAGAGATATAAAATGCCTGGCAAGACAACAAGGCGCACTCTCAAAAAGCTGCATATACAGTACAGTTTAGGGTCATGGGCGAACAATAAGGCCATGCATGGTAGATGGGCGCACACACTCCTTTGCAGTCAGTCATAATACAAGAAAAAGGAAGTGGGAGAGTCTTGGGCCAAGGCCTGGAGGGCTCAGGGGTAGTGGGAGAAGAGCACAGCATGAAAAATGAAAAAAAAAAAAAAGTCATGAGAAACTACAGTTCATGGTAAACTACATCAAAGGGAATCCCAGAATAAGTTTGTTTTCAAGTTTTCGTACGAGTCAGCAAAAACGATTCTTCCTTTTGTAGCTGCCTGCAACACACAGCAGCACAGTAGACAGGCTCATGAGCAGTGGGCGATACACCAAACACAATTCTATGACAGAAGTGTGCCAGTGTGTTTATATTGGGATCATGGTCAGGGAGCAGAGAGTGCAAAATATAAAGAGCTACAACGAATCAGGCGCCGGCGATGGGCCGCAAAATCACGGAGGAGGCTGTCCCCGGACTCTGACGTCATCGCTGACCTTTCGTGTATTTACAGAGGAGGTTTGATTTCCACTCTTTTTCCATGCTCACACATGAGCCGTTGTGTAGCGGGCCCTGGAGGTAAAAGAGTAGCTTTGTCCTGACCTGGACGGTGAGGACTGGAGTCATGTGCTTCTGCCAATCCCGAATAAGGGCCCACAAGCCACGGCCATTGAGAAAAGCACAAGCATCACCTGTTTTATATTAAATCTGTCAGATTAAATAAGGAAGCCAATAACCTGCAGCTCTCAAGGTGCGGTTACAGCCAAATGTGACCCTACTGCTACCACTCTGATCATACTTGTTCAAACTGCTTTCACACTGAGTTGAGGGACAGCGGAGACACCTTCTGCAAAGAAATCCGTAAAAGTGCACCTGATCATTTGTTGCACTGTCATATTAAATGATATGCACGCCAGTAAAGACGTCTCCTTCTGTATTTCAGCCACAACAAACCATAAAGCACCCCCACTGTTTGGGGCATGTGTTAAATTACTTTCACTGTAACTGGCTGATTTTTCCGCAGCAAGATTAACCTCCTGTCACACAACCTATATGCTGCTCGTTCATCACCGTATTAAATTATTGAACAAGTATAGAGATCTCATTATCATACAGTGGAAACATGAAGACATTTAAACAGCCCTTTCAAAGTACTCCCCCTAACGCAGCAGACAATATTGCCCTCTACAGGGCACACATATTAGTCACGCTTGTCTGTCTCCACTCTCTGTTTGCAGGAGGAGAGGCTGTGATGAGTTAGGGGGACACGGCACCACATGTGTTGATGGATGTATAATTACACTGTGTTTAGAAAGCTTGCGGATCAGACACTGAAGGGTGGTGCAGCGAGATCATGGCTTTCAAGACCCTGGATTACACCCTCTTGGCATTTAGTGTCCGCACTGCTGTGGTGTCCCTCAGCGTGAATCCCTTTGTATGTGGTTGAATGACGCCTGCGTTAAGTGTTGTTAGGAAGACTATCTATGCCACTTGTTCTCTCCTTCTCCTTCTGCTTATCTATCAGCTGATATCAGCCAATCATATCTTTGCTGTCAGCTGTCACGACCCTCCTCCTACACATTCACCTCTAGTTGATTTCAATGCCCAGGTCTGAGTCCATCCTCTTCTTATCATCCAGATCTCTGCATCCTCCTCATTTATCACCACCACCAGTGTCTATAGACTCCATCGTGTGTTATCCCACACTTCTCACTTCTCTACCACCCTTTAAAAATCAGTTAAAAATATATGATGACATCACAATGGTGTTTATTGCCAAGGATTTTCTCATTTTCATCCATTGTGCATGTGTTGGATTGTGGCTGACCCTCGCTGTGGAGGGTGCAAGAGAAAGAGAGATAAAGACAGTCAGAAAACCAGTATTCAAAAGAGGTCACGATGCCAGCTTATAATTTCAAATGAATGTGCTGACAACAAAAATAATAATGGTTCTAATATGTGAAATTGAATTTAAAAGATGCTTATGAAGACTGATTATAACTCCCAAAGACCTGATATGAATTAATCAGAAGAACATAATTCATCAAGTGTCTCTGAGTATGAAAGACGATTAAAATGAATGAGATGGTCACATGAAGGACCTGGTCAGTGATCCAAGACTGGCGTAGAAAGCTGATGAATTCAGCCCCTGGCATGAAAGAAAAAGAAGCCGAAGAGAAAAAAAAAACACAGGCGTCTCATCACTCTCATTGGAGGGAGGCACCTATTTTATTCCTCTGTCTTCCAAGAGAGTGTGATGAACTGTGGATTCAGCCTCCCCCAGCCGCTTTCTATGAGAAACGCCACAGCAGCATAACAGCCACGTCTCCAGAGATCCACCCTGGGGTTCAGGCTCACTGTGACATAAGATGGACCCCAATTTAGGACACAAAGACTGGGTCAAACCAGCAGGAGGTATAGCCTTTCCCTGAGAATGAGCCTTTTCTATTCACTGCGACCACGCTCTCTCTTCTTCTTATTTTGGTATTTTCCCCTCTGCTTCACCCTCATCTGTCTGCATCTCTTTCCTGTTTCCCCCCCTCACTCACTTTCCTCACCATTCATCCTCCTCCATTACCATAATGATCATTAGCGCACCTACCCAGTTTACTTCTAAAGTTCATTTTCTGACTCATGCGCTCATTTACAATTATAAATCTCCTCTGAATGCAAATGCTGACTTTATCTCATTGTAGATAAGCCAGAATTTAAGGCGGACAATCATGAAAGGTGTATCTGCCGGACTGCCTTGCAAATGAATTTGCACAAGCGGACACGCTGCTGCAAATTAAATCTTATCCCCGGCTCTTCTGATAACATTTTTGGTTAATTTGGTAATGCGAGGAACCCTTGTAATAGGCTTATACGCTCTACTCATGTACGCTCATCTGCGATTGAAGTAAAGGACCCCTCTCGAATCGCCCACTCTCACGACTCACCTTCTGGAGAAGGACAGAGAGGCCCTCCAACCACTTCTACTTCTTGCTGTTATGGAGTAAATCACAAACATGTCATGGCCTGATCCTCTGGGACTACCCACAACCTTAGCTGTCCTATATTGTGTGACTAACCAATGTCCTCCTTGAGTGGCCAAGGACCCACTGAGCGCAGAACAGCCTGCATCTCTTATTCTGAGAAATTGACTTTTTTTTCTCTTTCCACACTAGCTTTTTTCTCCTCTCCCTCCTCCAGGCATTGACATTTAATCAAACCCAAATCCCATTGTGCCTATTAACATATCAGGCTGATACGGGTTGCTGTAAAAAGCTTGCGCACAGGAACCCGGAGCAGAACATTACCATAACTCTGCCTGTGTGATCTCTATTTTCTCTCCTCCGCCCACATGTAAAAATGCTTACCTGGCAAACAACTGAGCGTGGAGAGGCATTTCTCTCTCCCTCTCCCACTCTCCCCCTCTTCCACTCATTCACCCCTGCGTATCTTTTTAGAACGTGTTAATTATTTAGCTGCTCGCGCTCGTGAGCGTTCGCCAAATAGCACTGAGACAAACTAACGAACGAGCTAAAGCGTCTAATGCAAAGGCAATTTTAATATTTCACCAGACCATCAAAACCATCTAAAGTTTGCTTTCGCCTCGGCTGTGACTAAATAAACAATTCAGGGGTGCTTTTTTTGGAATGCTTAAGTGCTTTAATGGATGGCATGGTTTCTCTGTGAGCAGCTCAGTCTTCCTAGTATTAATCATCATAGACGTGAAGGGACTTGGATACGTGATGCGGAACGTCTATGAAAAATGGTGATGATTATGAGGTCAATACCTGATAAATTGCCCATATTGGACAAGAGTTGTTTTCTACAGCTCAGCAGATATTGGCTGCTTCGCTCGTGACCTTGACGAAGGTCTCCCCACGCTCTCAACACATCTGACCCCATTGGCAGCCGTTCATGTATGTCAGGGCCATATGCTGGTTTGTGTGGCGGCCTGCACGCTGAGCCTCTCTACCTGCGACCAACTGAGGCCAAACTGGTCGCCGGTCTCATATCGCAGCAGGCAATTACTTCCCCAAAACTAGGACAGTTCTCGGTAATGACACCAGAGCACAATATTTAGTGCAATGAAAAGACATTGTCGCTGTCAGCCTTGTTTTCTTAGAGAGAGGATGACAAGGCAGCGGGAATGGAACGGGGCCATGTTGTACAAAGAGGATTATGAAGACAAAACAACTTTGACAAGTCTGAAATTCGAGGACACTTCCAGGGAGATATGAAGACTATCAAAGTCAAGCTGTTTGTTGCAGGGGCGGCGGCTTGCTGTTTTGCACGCCGTTGTGAATGTGATGCACAGGACAGAAAATACAGACACTGAGTTTTACCTCTGTATTCAAAAGCCGACACTTGACAGAATAGCACTCGTCAAAGTGGCAGCCATCTATATGCAGCAAACAAAGCCCCCCTCTTTCTCAGCAGAGACATATTCTTCCAGGGCAACACAACAAGTAAATACATTAGTATGAGCAATAGGATAATTGTGCAGAGCGAGAAAAGATAGAACATTTGTGTCCTCATTTCTCTGTTTTCTGATGCTGCCACATTAATCTACGCCGCTTTCTCATTGCTAGATTGAGGAGTTTACGATAACAGAATCTGTGAAGAGGTATTCTGGAAGTGATCTTCACTTAATCATATAGTTGTTTATATAACTCTGTTACATAAGCCATCTCTTCTCCACATTTTAATCAACGTAAGTAACGGCAGCCGCTCATATCAATATACCTGAGCCATCTGCTCCCTAATACCGAGGATTTCACTCTCTGCAATTGCACAACCCAAGCTACGCCTCTCACTACATCCCGATCAGGATTATAGCTTTGGCAGGGATCAAAATTTGTTTCTGTGCTTTTTATTTTCAGAGCTTTTTGATTGCCAATCTGCAGCATTGTACCTACAATATACAAGCTGCAGGCGGTGGCTGTTTGCTTTGTACAGTCTGGTTTGCTTGCAATTTATTTGATCCTTTAATGGGGCACTGGACTATCTGGTTTTATTATTCAACAAATGAAACAACATCAATTCAAGGCCACCTAATAATGACAAAACACGGTGCTCACACACTGGCAATCTCTCCTTTGTATTTCCTTATTAGCAGGCTGTCTGGTGAAAAATATGGAAATGATATTCATACTCAGACAGGTAATAATAATCAAAAGGAATGGTGAAAAAAATTGTGTTGCAAATTAGTCTGAACATTGGGCTCTGTTGTGCATTTGCATATTTTCTTTGAACATATTGCTGGGGGGGAAAGGGGAGGCCAGGATGTGAATGGTTTTTTACAGATTTCAAAAGTTACATTTGAAATTCACTAAACAAGAAGAGGTCTTATTAAATATGTTGAGTGTTACAAATGTGCAAGAGGAGCACCTTGATCTTGACCTTGAGCGCTTGCTTATACATATTTTAGTGATCAAAATGATGAATGACCACAAGTGCCCAAACTTAGCACAGTGCTGGCCTGTACAGGGTATAGAAAAATATTAAAATAGGCTTTTGCGGGCAGCATGGATGCGTCCTGTTAACCTTACACTACCATGCACACTGAAGCTATTGTCAACTCACTGTAGCAAGGGCGCAGAGGGAGAAAATAAAAGTTAATTGCACCAGTTTGTGCCTTTTCTGCATCAATTCATGGTGTAAATGTTTTT
The DNA here is from genome assembly GCF_006386435.1 of Epinephelus moara. Classification (NCBI taxonomy): domain Eukaryota; kingdom Metazoa; phylum Chordata; class Actinopteri; order Perciformes; family Serranidae; genus Epinephelus; species Epinephelus moara. The sequence continues at coordinate 23,136,422 of NC_065516.1, read as the reverse complement.
AATGTTGTCAAATAAAAGTCCTCTGCTACCTGCGTCCCCTCCCAAAATCTCCACCTATGCATTGTTGCATTCCCAGATACAACCTAAAGCCTCGTGTCTAAAAATATTAAAGCTGGATGACATCAGGTATTTGAGTTTTAGCTGTTTACTTTTTGGATTCGAGAGAGAGTTATTTAAGTTTTTGGACTGTCTCAAGCTCATGGCACGCTAATGAAACATTCTCCAGCAAACACAGATGTTTGTTTGGCGTGCCATGCCTGTCTGTCCCTGTTTGAATTGTTTGGAGATGTTTGGTCAGATCTGATATGTTCAGTCCGTGTTCGATTGAGTTTGGTCAGTTTGCCATGCTTTCAAATGGACTAGTGCATGTATCCATAGCAACACAGCTCACACGTGCCCAGTATTAGCTGTAACCCCACCGGACCAGCTGTGTATTTGTTGTCGTTGTCATGTTGAGTGAGGTGACGTAGCTGACATGGCTTTGTCTTTGGACCTTGGAGAGAGAAACTCTTGGTGTAGCATAGAACTGAAATTAATTTTAAAAATGGGTGTCGTTTCCCTTTAATGCTGCGACTGATTATTTTATTATTACTTTATCTGCAGATTTTTTTCTAATAATCTTGTAAAAAATTAAGTTTTTAACATGTCAGGAAATGGTTTAAATTATGGCACGAGAAGCAACTGGTCATACCAGACCAAATGATTATGATGGCTAATATTAGCTAGTAAGGATAAGCCTCAAAAACTAAAAAAAACCCTTTAGTTTTCTTTATTTGTTGGAAGAATAATGTGCCATCTTCCTTCAAAGGCAACAAAGCAAAGATTAAATTATATATTTTTTAATATGCCATGATATAGAGTGTACCAGGAATGAGTCTTAAAACCTGAAATTAGTTAGCATTCTCGCACTCCTGGGTCTCTCATCTCAAAGCCAATGATTTTTTTTGAATGGGTTTTTGGTTAGATGCCTAAAATAAGGTCTGTGGTTAACACAAGCCTAACAGACTTTAATGTTTTGTTCTGTGACATAAAATATATCATGTAATACCAAACTCATGAACTTTGAAGCTTCTATCTATCTTAAAACAGGCGGTTGCAGATGAGTGGCTAAATGAGACTACAAAACGTGCCGAACACAGCTTTAAAGTCTTGCTATGGTGGTGACGTTAGGTCATGTGAATGTAGTGTAGTTTGTTTATAGCCTAACGTTAGCTTCTACTTTGAGCGATTGCATATGGGCTTCAATAATCCTGAAAGTGGTGTTCATTTGTGAAGACTGCCTGTAAGTATCAGAAAATGTTTGTTTGCCACAGAGTTTATTTTCAGCAACAGCTCAAAATCCAATAGAAAAATCACACAGGCTTTTTGAGAAGGGAACCAGTTCGATGCGAACTTCTGCGTCAGCCTACAGAAAAAACATCATCCCTGGGGCACTCTGTTATGACTGAGCTTATTTCTTTCTTTATACTTTATTTTTTATTATTTTTTACAAGAAGCAGACAAAAGCAAGGACAACAGGCACGGACATCATAGGGGAAGGAAAAATGCTTAACATCCTGTAAAACAGAAAATGAAGAGAAGCAAGGTTACACTGTAGTATCACGGATATGTCCATGTCCTTTATGTCCACGATAAGGATGGTCATGGACATTAAAATCACAAAGGTCCTTATGATCCATTATCCTCATGACTTTGCTTCATGGAAATCCAGGGTATTTTAAGGAGGGAGAAATCTTCAACTCATCCATAAGCTATAGTCCATTCTTTAAGTCTTAACACTAAGGGGAATAAAACAAAATTCACCAAACAGAATAAACATATAAATAAAAGATCACTTCAAAGCTGAATATGATTTACATTTTTCCAATATTTTTCCACATTTTTAGGGGCATTATTCAGAGATAAAGTCAGTTGTTCCATAACATAAATTTCCTTAACTATTTCTATCATTCAAAGGTTGTTGAAGACTCGTTTATTATCGTGGATATCTTTGAAGACTTATATGGGAAAATGTGCTGTTCGGTTTCTTCAAGTACCCAAAAAAAGAAGACAGGACTTTTTATAATTAACTGGGTAATGATTTTGGCAAAGTATTTTATCCATAAATGTAAGTTCAACAATAATAAACCTCATATTGTTTTTGTTCTTTTTTCTGAAGGATGTTGAACATTATATAAAACTGCTTATTGATTTGACCAACAAAAAGGCTACTAAGACAGATGACATCTGTACGTCTAATATCTTTGTGAAATATGTTATCCCCCTGGCTTTCTGTTTGTGTTATTGTTGTGTTTGTATTTACTGTTGTGTTTGTATACTCAACTGTATACTAAGTCCTTTTTACAGTGTTGTTTTATGAAAGAATGATACAAAAAAAATGACATTTCTGGGGAGGTGCACATCGGGCTATGGCCATGTTTATGTGAAAACAGTCCGCTGAAAACAGAATCGTTTCTCATTATCATTTTGCGTTCAGTCGACAATGCTTTGATAACAATTGCTGTGCACACGGATCAGCAAAAATGACCCACAACACTGTAGTATGCATGCACATGCGCCTCCCTCTACAGAGTGTTAACGTATGAACAAACAAAATGGCAACCGCACGAATGTTTGTCTGGACGGACGACGAGGTGGAGTTGCTGTAGTAAATCTACACTTTCTTGGAGAAGCGTTGATAAATTCAACAGGGCGAGCAGCACAAACAGAGCTCGGGAGTCCGCCATTGTTGTTGTAATGGTCGACTTTCTGGCGCATGCCTAGTGACTGGAAGCGTAATGCGCATGTGCGAAAAGTCTCAGTTTTCAGAGGAACTGCATATTGCAAGTTTACAAAAAATTGCACTCTGGAACCCGTTTTCAAAAGGTTGCGGTTTTCAGGCACCCAAAATGCAGCTGTCAAGTAAACGAACAGGCAAAACATGATAAGTTTACCATTTTCCGTTGAAATAGTTGTCGTATAGACAGGATCTGAGGCGTAGGGTACAGGGCAGATTTGACGCAGAAGTATAAATCCAGCTTTAGTCAGCCATATTCTGGTTATTGCTTTTTTTTTTTTACAACCTGCTAGTAGTGTTTGAATTAAATATCTGTCCTGCTTTATTATCCCAGTTGGCACATTTCCCAAATACTTACACTGAAGTTTGAAAACAGCTCTAAGACTTGAGCTTATTTCTTAAAGAAATGAGCAATCAGGTTCCAGAAACTGTTGACCAAGACGACTAGTGTCAACTAACCCGCTACAGGCAACTTTTCCACTGGAGACATGGGGGAATGAGTGGTCAGCTGCAGTACTGACACTGTTAGAGTAATAACAGTAGAGAGAAAAATATTTTGCCAAGTGTTGGATTAAATATCCCCCCTCCCTCCCTCCGCAGCAGTTATCCCCCACCCCCCTCACTGTCTCGGGGATGGTGTGGTCCAGGAAGCGCGCCTCTCCTGTGCTCTCCTCCTCTGCTCTCCTCTCCGGCTCCAGTGAATCAGCTGACGAATGGTATCTCCCTCCTCTCGCGGATGGATCGCGCCGCTGAAGCCGGGCAGCCTGAGCGCTGACACAGGAGCAGGTTGCCCACCGCCCGCTCTCCTCTCCTCTCCTGCTGCTGGATGTCTCACCGACCGACCCTCAAGTGAAACATTTCGCTACCCTGCCTCCCAAAAACAAGGTTACTTTGTTTTATTTTTCCACCCCGGGCAGGAAGCTACCCGCTTCCCCTCACCATGGCTTCCAACTTCAACGACATAGTCAAACAGGGATACGTGAGGATACGGAGTAAGAAACTGGGGGTGAGTACTGTTGCACTTGCTGTGTAGCGCGGCGGAGGAGAAGGAGGAGGTGTTGGTGGTGGAGGAGGAAGAGGAAGAGGAGTTCCAGTTGTTTGCGGGGTTTAAGCATCAGGGGCGGCTGGATTAAGAAAGAGGCTTTAATTGCTCCATAGGCAGCCGTCCTGCTGTGAGCTCTTCAAGAGGAAAAACAGATTAGAGCAGCACAAGCCAAGTTTCTCTCTGTGCATTGTGCAAAAACACACTTGTGCACACACTGAGATGTTGGCAAAGTCTGGGTGATTGACAGCTGGTGTCATGTGGATGTAGCTGTGCATCACATTCCCCCTTTTTGTTCTCAATTTCCAGCCTGCAACTTCATTTTTCACTGAGAAAGTTAGGCTGATTTTAGATTTCTGACTGTTGGGTTGCAAATTTTAGACATGTGACACTTTTCCCAACTAAATCTGTAGTCATATAAGTGATAAGGACATGCTGCAATAAAAACGAACTGCAAAAGTCTCATAAAAGCCTGATAAGGTCACTTACAATCGAGCACCACAGGCCATAAGTCTCCTCATCACAGTGCATGCTAATTAACACCTTGTGTTATAGATTCTGGGACGTACAGCATAATAGGAACCTTGGGAATGCCATTCATCACTACACACATTGCCATCAGCTGAGTACTGTACTTAAACTCTCTTTAAATCATGATGAATTAATCCCAGCAGTGAAAAGTCTCAGTGAAATCCAGCTGATTCGGTGCGATGGCAGCCCTTCAATTTGCCCTGATAATGGATTCCCATTGAGGTACAGCAAGGAGGAAAAATGGCCCCGACTGCCTAAATTGAAATGAATGATATATATTCAATGATGAGCGCCTTATTGTCTGACTCATAAAGCCATCTGCTTTTGTTCATGCTTCCAGCTCATTACGCCAACAGAGCGGGCGCACTCCCTCTCCTCTGATGAAGTGTGATGATGGAGGCTAATGATGTCTGCCTCCTCACATCATCACCTGGCTTCATCAACACTATTCTACTATTGTTTGCCGCCACTGAGGTTATCTTTGATTGCTCTTTGAGCGTAAGTGTTGTCGAGTAAGAGGGAAGCCTCTACGCTGCCCCTGGAGGACTCGCACAACACAAGCTTAATATAACAAATGGAAGCGCAAGACATTTGTTGTTGTTAACATGCAAATTAGCTTGCTCACATACAGTTGGCTCAGTTTATTTACTTCTTGCATATGCCATTACTTAGATGCATTCAGAAAAGGAGTGTGTGTGTGTGTGTGTGACTTTGCAAAGCAAGTGAGGACGCACGCTGCGTTGGCTGTGTGCTCGAGGTATGGATGCCATATCTCTGCCAGCTCCACATCTCATCCTGCTGTTTGTGGAGAAAAACAGTTTGTGTCCTGCTCGCCCACTCCCTCAGCCCTCCACTGCTTGCTGCTGTTTCATCATAGAAAAGCCATGCTGCGATGGCCTCAGAGGACCCCGGTGTGGGTAGACAGAAAGTATTTATCCGTCCACGCTAGGGTTAGTTATTCCAGGCCGATTCTCATTCTGAATCAGTCCGAGAGAGAGACAATGAGATGGAGCAGGAGTGAGGTATCTGTGTGCCTGAATCAACAGGCACTGATGGAGCACATCTCTCTGTTTTTCTGTGGGGAAAAAACCTCATCAGCGCTAAATGGCTTAATTTCAAGTGTTTTGTCTTGTGTTTTGAGGGAGATGGAAAATCCAAATGTGAGACACATGCATGGAGGAAGATGTTTGGAGCTGTGGCTATTTTGCAATATATTTATATTTTATATTTGTCTCATTTTTTGACACAACAGCTCAATAATGTTTATGGCTGTGAAGAGACACTTGATATGCTGTACAGAAAGTCAGATCAGAGGGATACTGGATGCATACAGACCCAGACTCTGCTTTAGTAACATTGACAGGCAGATGCACAGACCACTTTGCTTCTTAACATTCCTCATCACTAACATGCAGCCAAACATGCAACATACTGCAGACCTTTATCTAATGGTCCATCCTTTTGCTAAGGCTGAGTATAGGTTGAAATGTTTCAGTACTCTCTGATATGATACCTGGGTTTAATTGATACCAAAACAACATGAGATTTCTACATAATCCTAAATAGGGCCACAACTAAAGATTATTGACATCATCTTTTAGTCAGTTAATTACTTTTTCAACTGATTAATTAAATGTTTGGGCTGTAAGATGCCAGAAAAGAAGAGTTCTCAAAGACAAAACCTCAAAATAAATAAAAAAATAACCGTCAAATAATAGAATTTGCTTTTATGTAAGGCAAAAACTTACATTTAACAAGCTGACACCACTGCATTTTAGGCAATTCTTGCTTGCCAAATTATCAACTGATCATCAAAATTGCTGAAGATTAATTTTTCCATTTACCTACTGATCATCTTATTGACTATCTATTCAGCTGTGAAACCAAATTTTTTGAACGTTTAATGTATAAACATGTTGACTAAATCAAAAACAGTTTAAAACTGGCAGACTTATTCTGATTTAAATAAGAAACTATCGCATCAAAGAACGAGTAAACATCACAAATCTGACCAAACATTTGATGCAAGTCGAGCTGCAGCTAACAGTTATTTTCATTTCTGATTAATCTGCTGATTATTTATGTGCTTTCATGATTACTTGATTCTTTGTTTGCTTTATTGAATGTCTAAAAATAGAGAAAACCCACTGTTTGTTACTGTCACAGTTTCCAAAACACCAAGGTGACATCTTCAAATCACTTGTCCTTATCTATCAACAGTGTAAACCATAGAGATATTCAGTTTATGATAGCTGAAGACCAAGCTTTAGATGCCAGCTTTAAGTTTTTCTGACATTTCAGTTGGTACCAGAAATCACAGTGTGAGCATCTGGTTTCATCAAATTATGACAGTATATTAATTTTGTGGACAACTAAACGATATTTGCTGGCATTATAAGTAGGGCTGCAACTAACGATTATTTTCATTGTCGACTAATCTGTTGATTATTTCTTCGATTAGTCGACTAATCATTTTATCAAAAAATGTATTAAAATGTTGAAAAATGTCGGTCTGTCTCTCCCAAACCCCAAAATTATGTAATCTAATGTGTTGTTTCGTACTCACCCAAACGGGTTTTAGTTCACCGTCATGGGAGAGTGTGTAAAGCTGCCAATATTTGAACGTAAGAAGCTGCAGTAAGAGTATTTTGGGGTACTTTTATAGTACTTTTCTATGAAAAGTACGACTACTAAAATAGTCACCGATTATTTTAATAGTCGATTAGTCATTGATTTGTCGACTAATCGTTGCAGCCCTAATTATAAGTCTGCTACAGTACCATTTTGATTCAAATCAGGTGCCTGCAATCGATTCAAGATGGTTTCATATGGTCATTTAACACAGTAGGTTACAGAAGAAGCTGCCGCCCCTTTTCTATTTTGCTTTTGGCCATAAAACCGAAATACAACACATAAATAGTTGTCAACTGTAACCAGTAAAGTGCAGTAAAGTTGACTTTAATTGACTCGAAATATAGAAGTAGAATGTTCAGTTGTGTTTTGCAGTCACCATTATCAGCATAAGCACTTTCAGGTTGCATAAATTAGCCTCGTGGTTGGTGAGCTTTTCTTCTACTCATAACGTAACAAATGACATGTATTATTTATACTTTTTAGCTAATGTTGCCATAGCAAGAGCAACAAGTTAGCGGCCAGGTAGAGTATTTTATTTAATATATGGCATGTGCTTTGTCTGTTGACCAGTCTTTTCTCTGAAATCATAAATATTTCCAGTCAGCTGATTTATTCCTGAGAGGCGAGTAAATATCCTCATTGTCATGTTTTTGGCTGCTCGCCATTATCTGCCTGGCGCTGTTTGACACAGATGTGCCTTGGGAATTTTAAATATATGTCTTAAAGATGATTATTTGGATCGATGTTTTAATTTTGCATCTATAATATGAACGATGGATCATTACACACCTACCTTAAAAGTACTAGGGCTCCATTCACAGCTCAACCTGTCAGTCCAGCTGGATGTACATTCTCAGAGTTAGGCTGGAAAGGTCCTGGGTGTTTTCCTCCTCATGTGATGGTTTTTTAATTTTTTTTTTTTTTTTCGCTTTAAAGGTCTTTCAAATATCACATCTCAAGACTTTGCATCACAGTTGACCTTCTAATACTCCCAGCCAGGTCTCTATTGTAATGCTGTGCCATTTAAAATGTATTATACGTTATTTTTTATTAGAAAGTAGTACAGTCGAATGCTTCTCTTTATGCGATATTAAAGTGGCCACACCAACACCAACAGCTCTGGCTGAACTCATCAGCATCTGTCAATATGATTGGCTCATTTCCAAACCCCATCATGTGTGAAGGTTGAGGCCACGAGGTCACGTCTGTGTTCTGCCAAGTGATCAAAATTACCAAGCGGGGCACTTTCTCTTCTGTTTTTTCCTCTCTGGGACATTTGTTTTTCTTTTTCCACCGACATGAATGGCAACGATTTCCTACATTAGCCAACTTCTTTGTCTCTTTGTTGGCTGAAAAGACAACGGAGCAGTGTTCTTGAATGCACAAGTAGTCTCTCTTTCCTTTTCCTTTCTCACATTCCCCTCCTCTTCCTCACCTCTCCACCCATTCTCTCACNCCCCCCCCCCCCCCCCCCCCTCGTTTTATCTCCCTTCCTCTTTTCTTCCCCTTTATCTGGCTATCTCCCCTCACCTCATCCCCCTTTCTCTCCCACTATTCTCTCCTTCACTGGTTTGCAGACAGGCTGAGAGACTGAGCACAAAAGCATCCTATTCATCACCCCACACTGCACCCTCCATAACCCCAACAGGCTATTCCCCCTGACACAGTGCAAAGGCACGCACGCACACATACACACAAAATTGGCTTGGTTCAACGTAGAAGAATTGGCACACACATGCACCCGACAAACAAGTAAACAATCTGCTGCCAGAGAACAGTGTGTGGATTCTCAATTAATTTTAATCCTGTGGCTTTGTACCATACAGTATTTTTTTCACTACATAAAGACAAACTAAATGCTGACAAGTGCCAAAAACAAGTGTCTCTGCGCTGAGAAAAACATAAAATCTGGCAGTGTGATATCGCCATCACGCACACAGCTCTTCCTTTCTCCCTTTCAGCGATGCTATCAGCAGGATGGACTCCTCTTGACGAGCTGAATAACATGACCTTTGAGTAATTTGTGCGTCAGTCTCAGACCAGGTACATGTTTCCCAGGTTAAGCATCACTGTGGCAAATAGAAAAGGTCAGCTGTTGAATACCCCCCCCCCCCCCCCTCATCTGTTCAGCTTCTCTTCAAGCCTTAACAAAAATAAAAAATGAAAAATAAAATTAAAAAAACGGTCAATTTCAGTTTGCTGCAGGTGGGTCTGTCTGCCATTCACTCTCTCCATTCACAAACATGTTTTGACACTTCAAAGGAGCTGTAGATCAGATGTCGGCCTAGAGGTAGAATATGTAATATTTTAAGAGAGCGCTTCACACATAGACTTCACACTTAGATTATTCTTGTTGAAATTCCATTTCCCACCCCGGTAACACCACAGTATTTTCACCAAGACAAATAGTTCCTGCAATCAAATCAAAATTAACTTGTTTTACAAACAAACAAATGTGCACTGAGAATAGGATCAGAAGATTGTAATTTTATGTCATTCTTGATACTTAAAATCACTACATTTCACATGCATATCACATATTACTCAGATGTAAAAGGGGTCGCACGTAGTGACAAACCTACACAGAATTATCACCCAGCTTTTGAAGTTATAGCAGCTTTTAGTTTGTTTTGGTTTTACGGCCAGTAACTTTACTATTTTGAGTCATTTTCGCCTCTCTCATGGTGTCATTTTGCGTCATTTATATGTCATTTATACTTGCTGCAGACCCTACACACGTGACCTACGCCGTTGTGAGCATTTATGCTTGTGCGGTGGTGTGTCTGTGTCACTCTGCAGTTACACCTCCAAAACACTAGCTGGCGGCGGAGGTTTCTGTGAAATGCTGTAACCTTTAGTTGATTCAAAACACACATTAAACACACATTAAACGTGGCTTAATAGAGACAGTTTCAAACACAAGTACACAAGTCAACTTCACTATAACTCGCAGCATTCACAGACAAACACTTGTCTTTATCTGGACACATTTTCCGCACAAATACAACATGCTAACGTTATTAGCACAAGCCTGTGGCATTTTACATTGTATTAAATTAGCCTAGCAACGAGCGGAGATTTCCTCTGCTCATATGAAGCCAGGATAAATCACACACAAGACTTAAAGTGCCATTTTAGTGGAGGCTTTATTGTCTTAATTTATTGTTTCTTATCTGTGAAATTAAAGTAAATACAAGTTTCCACTGAGGGAAATGGTTTCAGCTTACAAAAATAGACAGGAGGTCTGTGTCGCCGCAATGCGTAGTTACATTTCTGGGGAGGTGCACGGTGTAGGCTCTACATTGATGCAGAGCCTACGCCGTAGGATTGGTGTCGAATTGACGCAGAAATATAAATTCCGCCTAAGTTAGCATTTAGCTGGTGATGAAAGTGGAGTATAAATCAGCTAAAGAGCTTAATATTTACCCCAGGAGATGGTGGAGACCAAAATCAGAGCATAAATTAGAGTTGTGAGCTGTAAATCAGCTGAAAGACACTATTAGAGCTGAGGGTAACTGCAGAGTCAGATGATTATACTCTGGGACTGTGATAACATGTGACCCCTTTCATATTACACACAGTCATTTGATCAATTGTTTTTAAACATGGGTTATAGCAGCTTTAAAAATATGATGACAGTCATATTTTCCACCTTACCTTGCTTTCTTCCTGATTTTATTTTGGTGCCCAACAGTGGACCAACTCCCCAAATTCCCCATACAGCTCACTGTTGATATTTTGAAACTTGACTGTGCTCTGTGTTGATTTTTTAAAAACATCAACAGTGAGCTGGAAAACATTTTTTGAGATCCTAAGGTGCTGTTAGATATCTTAAAATGTGCTGGACTTCACAATTGGTGTAACTATTGTCTTATCTCGAAGCCCAAATAAGTTTCAAACTAACAAACTAACTTAGTTATTAAACATACGATAGACTACTAATGTAATGCAGAATAGCAAGAATAAAATTGAAAAGGACAAAGTTGCACTCTGCTGCCATCAAAGTGCAGTTATGAGAGCGCCTTGGTCAAACCAGAAATGTCAAAGCAAAAAACGCATTAAAAATGCATTATGTCTGGTCCAGAATGAGGAGGAGTGAAAATACAATCAGCCAAAAGAGTGGATGTAAACAAATAATCTGTAAACCAATAATCAGAGCTGCAGACTGAGAGCTTAAGTTATTCATCATCCAAACACAAGGGTATCATTTGCAAAAAGATGGGCTACTCTGCTGTTTATAGATTTAGAGAAGTGATTCGGGGGGTCTTGCAATTACTTTTTTTTCTTTACGAGAGAACCATTTCACAATATTGCGTATTTATACAGTTTGTTTTGGGACAAATAACCCCGACAAATAATTTAAACACTGAAAAAACAAATGACGACTACTGTAGCTCGGTACTTACTGGAACCTTGCCACCTTTGGTCTTGTAAGACTGTTTGAGTGAAGTTTATTGTGTGACAATCTCCAGTGCTTTCAGTAGAGCGGACACCGACAGTAAGGAATGCTTGTAATTTGTTATGACTGTTTGAGCACATCGAATTACGTGATGTTATACTCCTATCAGCTATACGGGCTCTGCGGTTCAGCATTAATTATGTATGTTTACTGATGAGATAAATGGGAAAGTTGGGCATCTTTCCATCTTCGCTCTGTTGGTGAGAGATGAAGTGTGTAAATACTGTTGTTGATCAACAGAAAATTTGTATCTGTTTTGATTATCGATCAATAATTTTAGTCTTTTATTATTTTTATTTTTATTTCTTTGATCAAACTTGACAAACATTTTCTGGTTCCAGCTTCTCACATTTGAAGATTTGCAGGTTTTCTCTGTTTTATATCTCTATAAGCTGCCTATGATTGGGTTTTAGGTTGTTGGTCAGACTGTTTTATAAAGATGGATGACATAACAGTACCCCAAAACTGGATTGCTTCTTGGTGGCTTGCTGCAGTGTAGGTCATAAACCCCACCCCCTCCATGTTAGCGGATGGGACATAGGCCAAACTAAAAGATCACAGTAAACATCAAATACATTTTTCCCGAAGATGTTTTCTGTCATTTAAGGTAGTCCCCATCAAGCTGATGTATGTTCAAGTGTTCCTTTGGGTGTGAGTTTGACATCATGATCAGTGGCGCCGGCAGGTTTGTATTTCATAGTACGCACAGGCAAAGCTTTGCAAAGCGGGTGGATCCTGGACATGTAGCTGGCTGCTAGCCTCTGTCGTTGTAATGTTAATGCTAGCAGCAGTAACGTTAGAAGACTCGGTGCTCGCACTGCTACTCTCTGTGTATTCTTCGCTGCTGAGGCTCGTTCACTTTCTTATTTTAAAAGCCTGAAAAATGCTCAGTTGTTTTCGTTTGCTCACTTCTAACTACTTTTGCTTGCTAACACACGAGATAAGTAACACAATATTATTAGCATCACAATTGAGCACCAGAAATGTTTATCGTACACTGACCTCTGACTCGCACTAATCATCGGCATTTGCTTCATCTCAGGCACATTCATCTGTAAAAAAAAGAACCCAAACACACGATCTGCTGCTTTTGTCACAATTTTATTTTCAAGATTGACAGTTTTGTGTGTCAGTTGGTGTGCTTGCAATAAATAGTGATGCTCAGGATTGGTTGGACAGGTGTATGGGCGGGAACGTGATACCCGGAGGTTGCTATTGCACAGACTCTGGCTCCAAATGACGTCACCAGTGCAAGGTTGCGATGGCAGTAGATATCCAGGACATTTTGGCTTCATTTTTGTACAGTCAGGAGGAAGTAGACACACTTTGTATATAAGCAACTTTAAATACAGTCTGTGGTCAGAGAAAACAACTATTTAGAAACTTGTAATCTATATTAAGTGATAATAAATATGTTAAAATGTTGTGTTTTGGAGACCTTTAATATCTGAGTCTGATGCTAAGCTTGCAGTTTACACAGATACAGACATTAATGGTGCAAATAAAGCATTTTCTAGCCATTAAGTATGAGAACAAAATCAAGAGTTATTACTCTTAAAGTACTTTTTTGGACCCAGTGGTGCTCTCCTCTCTGTCTACAGATAATACAGTTATTAACTGTTTTATCCCCCCTTTTGTCTTACTCAGCTGTTTTTGTCACACAAGTGGGCATTTGTGTTCAGTGACCAGTGGCCTTTACGTGGACAGCGTGCATTGTAATGGTGTGTGGGTATGTTCCCCCTTGTTGGCGCACAAGCACCCACCAAAGCAGACGCAAAGAAGTGGAGAACAATGTGTCTATTGTCCGAGATGGCACAGCCATTTAAGATAGGATCTTGCCACTTCCATGCACTCACTATTAACAATGACAGGCCGTCCAGAATGGTGGATGTCAGGAAATTTCTCACCCCAGGAACTGTACTTGTCAGTGGAGCGGAGAGAAGACACAGTCAGTTAGACTTGTAGCAATTGAGACTTCCAAACAACGTGGAGAAATGTGACTGGGCTTGTGAAAAGACATCAGATTATATCAATTAGCAGATCATTAGATTCTTGCAGCCAGTGCCCGTAATTAGACGTGTTTTCCACTCCATCTTTCTGATTGCCAAATAGAAATTGAAACCATTGCAGATAGAGTATTTTTAATAAGCCTTGTTTTGTTTATGATTTTATTCCTGCCTTGTGGGTGCATGTAGCCTACTTTCAGCTCTTCTTGTGATAGATGTCTTTCGACTCGGTGCATTAATTCACAGATATGCAGGGCTATACATTGTGTGGTCATTTCCTTTGGTTTTCATCAGCTTCCTCCATCAGACAAAGACCTGAAGACAAATTACCAGCTCTTATTGGCCCTGATGAATTGCATCTCGAGCAGGATATGGGAACAACACCCCAACAGTCGTTATTCATGGTGAAAAATGTGACTCTATTATATAGTCGCTTTCATAAATAAATCTCTGCCTGGACCCCACTTGAACATTTCACATCATTGATTCCCGTTGTTCCTAATTATCAAAAAAGCTTTTTGTCGTGAACAGGGACAGATGCTGTTATTAGGAGTTCGTAGTGTCTAAAACCCAATTGATTAAGTAATGCACCATAAAAAGACCGGTTGCTAATAATGCCCCATTGTATCAACACTCTTTTCACTTGTCCTCACTCAGTGTCATGCTCTCAGAAACACCAGACAGGGCTCTTCTTTCAATCCCAGCAACTTTTCTCGTTTTCCCTCTCTCGCTGTCTCGTCTGTCTCGCCTCTGCCTGAAATCTGTACACAAACACATGTCACACCAAGCTGCCGCTGTCCATAACAGCTTTGTGTTCCCAATGTTTTCTGATGAGCTGCTTTGTAAAGTGCAAAGTTCTCTAATCCCATTGGGGGAGAAGTCACAGCTCAGTAAAAGAGGACTCTCTTCATGGCTATTTAATCTTTCCAATCCCTGCAGACCCTGCCCCCTGACAACAGGCAAGACACTTGATTCAACAGCATAAATAAAAGTAGAGGAAGAACAAGCACATTACCCAACCATGTTTAAATCTTTGTTCCACTTTGCTCCAGTTTCCTGTTTTTCAGTCACACTAGTATTAGGATATTAAGGGTAGAGAACAGAAAGGAACATTTAATTTAAAGCAGCTTTATCAATATTTCTATGATGATAATGAATCGCATGAGTATTTGTAGGCGGAGCCCAGTCTCACTTTGATGTTGTCAAAATCCGGCACTTGGGCAGTGACTTGCAGCATCAGAAGGTAACACAGCGGGACAAGGACGAAAGTTGAGGTGGCGAAAGTTGGACTTGGTTGCTTGGGCAGTGATTTGCAGCGTCTAACACAGCGGGACAGGGACGAAAGTTAAGGTGGCGAAAGTTGCAGATTTTCAGCGTCAGAAATCAACGGAAAAAGGTGTCATTTATTATTAAACGTGGCCAGTTGTCGTTATAGTTTACCGGCGCTCGGGGGCATCAGAGGGACACAAAGATGGAAGTTAAGGTGGCGAAAGTTGAGCTGGGGTGGGCGAGAGGGGTGGTGGATGGGTCCAACAAACACCGACTTTCACCTGAGAGTGGTGTTTGCGTCCCGTAAGATTCTAAAGCCAAACCCTGTTCTTTTTTCCTAAACCTAACCACTTGCTTCTGTTGTAAAAGGGAAAAAAAAGTCAGTTCACAGTGTTGTACTGCATTTATTTTGAAAGAGACTGTATGTAAATGTTAAATTTCCTGTGAAAACCGAAGTGTATTTTGAAAGAAGACAATGCATGTAACAGACAGAACTTGACACTGCGTCCCAGAACGTCAACAACCAATGCACCCAGGGTACCTTGCACATCGTATGTGGACGTGGAAAGTCCATGACCAAAAGTCGATATGTGACGAAGTCAGAGTGAGAATGTGTTGGTAGGTGAAAGCTACACAGAATTACCACCCAATGCTGTAGTTCCTCTCAGCTCCACAGAGCTTTATAGAGGCTTTCAGCTCATTGTTTTGGTTTTACAGCAGGCAACTTTACTGTTTTGGTTAAATCCCACCGCTCTTATCAGCGTCGTTGGCAGCTGACTACAGCAACAATAAAAAAAAAAAAAGAACTGTACACCACCTGCCTAAGCCCATTTTCCACTTGCTGACAAATTTTGGTGCTTCCGGACAAAAGCCCCAGATCAGAGACGAATCGCCGTTGACTCTGGCTCACTGATGATTGCAGACGGTCCCTTAGTATCTAGCATGCTGAATAAGTGGAGCTGTCAGGGACTTTGTTGGCGAGCTACAGCCAATAAGAGTGATAGACACAGGTTGAGGTCAGAGACAAGCAGTGCTCTAGTGCTTTCCTCCTTGTGTGTGTTTGAGAAGGAGGGGAAGACAAGGTGGAAGGTGGACTATTGCATGCAATGTTTCTGTAAGTTATATGCCTAATAACTTACTTGAGACTTTGTCACTTTTTGAGGCCCTCTGACCCAGGGTTGTGGTTCAACCCGTGCATCATATGACATACTCGCTGGGGATTCCTCTCAGTGAAAGATCTTGTAGTGTTAAAAACCGACTTCAAGACTTGTGATTCAAAGACAAAGTTGTGTATTGTAAACAATACAGTGATCTGATGACTTTGAAAGTCACGTAGTGTGAACTTAGCTTTAGCAGCTAGCTGTTGTACATACTGTAGTGGAGCTTTCAATGGCTAAAGAGGCAGATATTTCCATCAGGAGTTGGTAGAGACCAAATTCAAAACTAAAAGGAGGATAATATTGGACGTACATACAGCAGGTGTGGCTAGAAACATGACTCCAAATAAATGCCTCATGTTGCCCTCTATCTGCATAAAGTATTTATAGACAACTGTATGCTACCAAGTTTGCCCAGTCAGTTAAAAACTATATGTAAGTGGCATGTTTATAACATGTTTCTGTTCCCCCCAAGTGGCCCAAAACTCTACTGCAGAACAAACAAATACAATATTACAAAATGCAACAAAAGACTTTCAAACAAAAATTTTTTTCCACTTTCTTTCAAGTCAGCAGGTGGTTATTTAGGGAAAAGGCAAATACTGTTTCCGTTTCCAACTATTTCATTGCCAGATTTTCCTCCACCTGATTCCCTGACAATGAACTGCAGACAGACTGTTGACTCATAATATTTATTCAAGCCGTTAAATATTACATTTCAGCGATGTGACCTTCAGCGCTTAATTGGATGTTCACAAATTATCCTGTCACTTGTTGCCATGTTGGTTAGCCCAGCATATGTGTCTCAGTAGTGTTTTACAAGAGGATAGTTGCTCCTTTTTGTTATTTTCGGTTCAGACATTTTTAATTAAGTTGGTGAAATTAAACATATTTTGAAGTGCTCTTGTCTTGTGGCTGGAAAAAAATGTCAGTCTGATATAGTTCACTTATATTTAAATGAATTCCCTTAATAATATTAGCTGTGTGATTCTGAAAGGTGAATATATTTTGCTCTCTATTCAAGTCCATCTGATCCACATATTTCACCTCCCACGCAGGGCTGCGGCTTTACGGTTCTCTGTGGCACTATATTGCTACATCGTGCAGATACACTGGAGACTCACCTATAAAACACCAGGCCTAGAGGAATCTATCATAGCTCCATTAACACTTCTGCTTCATCCTCCTCTCCTCGCCTTCCTCCCCTCATTAATCAACAGACCAGCCCTCGGGACTCTACTCTGCAGCTAAGCTCACTTTCACTTTGTGTGTCTGTGTGTATGTGTGCGCATGCAGTGTGTGGGCATTGTGTTTATTCGCATTTGCATATGAGCACATGCATGGGTGTTTTTATGTGTCAGATAGGTGAAAATCCAGCTTCCACAGTGATTTTCTTTCTGTGCCGTTAAATTTAGAACTGAATATCAGAGAAAAAAGACCTGTCAGAAATCCCCTCAGATGTCGGTAGAGATTTGGCAATACGGTTTCTACCGTAGAAGCTATTTGGTGCAGGCTATGTGGCAAATCGGAGCTGGATTCTCATGTGATCTTCTGATCTTGTGAATCCAGCCTTCTTGCAATGTAGCATGATTTTGGCAGACATAGAGGAGGAAAGTGAAGCCGTAGACGTTGAAAATATTGTTCTCAGGAATAGGGTTTGGTACTGTTCACATTTGAAACGATACCAGTACCTTTTCAGCACTTAACTCTGTCTGTAATAACAAAAATGTAATTTTTAAACTGGCCGCTGCCCAAAAGCAATTCAGCTCCTCTGCTCTTTTCTGATCATAAACAGAACTAAGCCTCTGTCTGTCTGTCTTTCTGTCTGTCTGTCTGTTTAGACACAACAAATGACATTACATGGAATAAATGCATAATTTAAAAAACACAATCACAAACAGCAGTGACACCAGGCTACTTGAAATAAAATAGAAAAGAAAATAGACTAGACACTGAAACTGTAGGCGCTACAGTGATAGTTTAGGCTTCCGGGCTTTGGGGCACTCTGTGGTGCTTTCACCTCCTGTCTGAACCTGGTGGCTCCGTGGAGCGTCGTTATCTCTGAAATTTGGCACCAATTGATTTGATGTCAGTTGGTACTCAGTAGTACTAACGTAACCAAATTGCCCTTAGGGGACAATAAAGATTTTCAAATCAAATCAAATAATTCAGTCGGTGCCAAGCGGCAACCTCGAGCTGAAAAATGAAAGTAGCACAGAAGTACCCAAAACAGTTCACTGAATAGCCACTTGAGGCTGGGTCCAGGTGCCAGTCAGTCCTCATAGACCCCCATGTTAAAATGCCCAACTTTCCACACTTTTACAGCCTGTTTCAAAAAGTGGTTTTGGTCTCTACAGCTAATTTCCCTGTTCATGACTGTTAATGTAACTTATATGTTTACATTTTATCAAGGCCTAAAAGTGCCGATAATGTCCTCAGCTTCTCAGGAAGACCCTCGTCTTGGTCCTCCATCTCTCCAGCCTCTTGATCAAACATGGTCACTTCTGGCTCCAAAAATCCAAGATTGCGAAGGCTGAAATGCCACACTCAGGGCCCTGTTTAGATGGTCTAAAATGCAAAGCGCCAGGCGTGCGGCGCATGGGCGTGTCCCAGTCACTTGCTAGTTAGACAGTGCGTTTTTAGACTGTGCGCCATGGCGGAGAGTCTTAAAGGGTTGGACTTACTCTGTGAATTAGTCATGGGTGTGTTTTGGGCGTATCATTCAATAAGCCAATCAGAGTGTCACCTCTCATTCCCTTTAAAAGAGGCGCGATTGGAGTGCATAGCGGAGAGCTAGTTAGATGGCGGACCTACCAACTGGAAAGAGTGAGCCTTTTACAGCTGAGGAGACGGATCTCCTCGTGCGGGAGGTGAAGGCCCATCAGAACCAGATCTACATGGACAGCAGACAGGTACCCAAGCTCCCCGAGGTAAAGCAAGCGTGGGATCACTAATACAAGAAAGATCTCACTAAATATCTGTGGAATATTATTCAAACCTGTTTTCATCATATAACAGAGCACAGCTGTCAGGACTGCCGCGGAGCTCCCCAAGGTGCTGTCCTGCAGCTAGGACCTGTTCAGCGTTTTCTCCCCCACCCACGTTTGTTAATTGTTTTTACAAGTTTCCTAGAGCTGTGTTCTGCCTCTTTTTTGCATGTGTGTCCTCTCTACACTCAGATAATATAATGTAGCCTAGTATAACATGTTAAAATAAATGCAATGTGTGGGCTTTGGTTTTCAATCAAAAAAATGATTGATTGGTCAGATAATTTCACAATTTCATTTGTCATTATTACAAATTATGATGATCATTATTACTGCGATTAGATCATTCTGATTAATGACTGACCATTAAGACGTGTTTCTGATAAATATTTTAATGTGCACAATAATAACCTTTGACATTGTAATCATATTTTTATTTGTTATCTTTTGCCTATGTGTGGCTGCTCCGTGTGTGTCTGAGCAGAGTGCACGCGCATTGTGCACCCGCCTAGAGACGCATATTGCTAACTTGTTTAACAGCGAAATACTGCGCCGTTGACTTTAGACCAGGTTTTTGTTGGTCACTGGCGCATTTGCTTTTTACACCATCTAACTAGCAACGTGCCATGACTGCGCCTGACCGCTCCTCATGTTTAGACCAACACACCCAGAGAAGCGCAAGTTCTTTTGCTAGTTAGACGACGAGGGCGCAGGGCGTGAAAATGACAACTGCGCCTGCATCTAAATAGCAATGACACTTGCAACATGGATTATGCGCCCTCCACCGTCCGCTTTAGACCATCTAAATAGGGCCCTCAAGGCTTCAAAGCAGGAGTCCACAAACTAATGGGTGACGTCATGGTAGCTACGTCCATTATTTTTTACAGTCCATGGTCAGTACCCTTAAAAGTTTGGTACCCAACTCGCATCAGGAACCTTAAAGCTTCCATTGTGAAAGAATTTTACTTTTTAAAGTCTTTTGTTCTTAACTCAAGTGTTGTAGCAGTTGTTTTTTGTTTGTATAGAAGCTCAAAAGTGATGAAGTATTGTATGGTTATTATAAATCATTCCTCAACTCAATTTACAGAAAAATGATTTAAGTTTAATGCATAAAACTCGGGGCATCAGTGGCTTAGTGGTAGAGCAGGGGACCCATGTATAAGGCTGTTGCCACAGCGGCCCGGGTTCAAATCCAGCCTGTGGCCCTTTGCAGCATGTCACTCCCCCCTCTCTCTCTCCCCCCTTCACACTTATCTGTCCTGTCCATTAAAGGCAAAATGGCCAAAAAAAATATCTTAACAAAAAAAAAAAAAGAAGTTTAATACATAAAACTACATATACCGTAATGGAGTTTGGCCATATCGCCTACCTTGAGTATCAGTGGGTAGGGATGCACGATAATATCGGGCCATCATCGGTATTGGCCGATATTGGCTTTAAAATGAACTATCAAAGTTGGCCAACATGCTTTTTCTTATTCTTCACAATGTATGAACATTACATACATTGAAAGGTATTGTATTTCATGTCTCCATCTGCTGGTGGGCCATCACGATAAGAGTATGTGTGCATACTACTGTATGATGTTATTCCACTACAGAAGAGACTTGGTGATCACTAAAATTAGGCAGGGACAAAAGTGGATATATCACAATCAATATTGGTTATAGGTCAAATGAGTTGTTATATATTGGCATATTGGATATCTGTAAAAAATCTATCTCATGCATCCCTATCAGTATGTCTAGTTTTATGATAACAGTCAGTCGTCCCTTTTAAACTGCTTCCACAGTTAAACTGAGCCAGCATGTGATCCAGAGAAATTGTATCAAACCAGGTCTTCTAACACGAGTTGTCACACCTGACTGTCAGATTTGTAAATACCGTCTCAAAAAGGGAGCAGAAGTTATTCTTAGAAAGAAAAAAGTCCCTCCTACCTTTTTATATTTGAATCACGATCTATAATGAGTTCTTCTCCTGCTGTTACCTTTCATCAGCCTGCTTGCCAAGCACATTGAGTACAGTCTGCAGCCAAAGATAGCCTCCGCTGCGTGTGTATGTGTGTTAAGCGGCTTGTCTTTGTGTCTGTGTTCTTAATTTACTCAATACATAGGTACACATTATTATGGCCTTGCTATAAAAATAATGAAATATTACACCTGATCTGCTTTAAATGCAAGCAAATAGCCTTGTTGAATAATGTAAATTAGCCCCGGCTGTCGAGTAAACAAGGCTTTTTTATGTGGCACTAATTGTCAGGCTCTGTATTATTAATGCGTTGTTAAAAAAAACCCTTGACCTTGTGTAAGAGAAAAAAAATCAGGCAGTTTGTGTCACCTGTCTGTGTGGGAGCTTTGTTTGTTTCTGTTTGTTTGGAGATGAGTTTGTACACTGCACTCTCCCTCCCTCCCTCTTTCTTTCTCAGGGGAGTTCTTTTAATAGTAAGGAGGTGACAGTTTACCTCTCGCTGCGCACCGGGGTGACAGTTTGGTACCTGCCCACCTCGGCATGAAACACTACGGCTGACTATCTCACGTTGCACGCAAAGCTGCCTGCTTTTTTTTTCTCCCTTCTTTTTAAATTCGTACTCCGCTCTAATGAGCCGAAATGACCTCGAGTGTAGGCCAAGGCAATCTGATCCCCTTTCTATTAAACAGCTTTTAATATTTCCCCAAGAATTATTGTTCAGGGAATGAATTTTGGATAAGGTCTGCCAAGGGAAATGGAGCACACAATAGTAGCCTTGGCAGTGGCACTTTGAGCGGATCATTTAAAGGTCATAATGGAGAAAATAATGGCTCTTAAGAGTCATAAAACAATTGAAAACATGAGGTTATTGGAGTGAATTATATAATAGAAAAAAGAAGAGTTAATATGGCAAACTTTTGACCCGTCGTGAATCATAAGTATGCCAGCAGATTAGGACTTTTAACAAAGGAGAGTTTGAAGTTGGGAGCACACATTGGGGTCAACATTAACTGGTGTTACCCGACTCGCACACACGCCTCCCTCCCTTCTTAAAGTTCCAACTTGTTCACTCACATTTCAGAGAAATGTCTGTTGGGTGAAGTGATAATTGCATTCCTCAATGATTTCATGCTGAGGCGCACAGTGACACCGAATCACAGCCCACTTATTCCAAGGGAGTGTGTTCTTTGGGGGGAAATGAGACAAAAACAATATGACCAACTCCATCGGACCCACTTCTTTTGACACAGAAGTGCACTTCCACATCTCCCTCCTCCACATGTGTTTATTCCCCAGCGTCCTCCTTTGATTCGCAGACCGAATGTGGCTGAGTCAAGTTAGTTCCAGGGAGCACAAATCTCTGCTTTCTGGTTGTGAGGGAATAGTTGTTGCAGACACAGAGCCCGCTGCTTTCCCAGCTAACCGTATCAGAGAAGCAGCCCGAACATCAGTGAGCGAGTACCTCTTTAGAATTAATCCTCGGGGGGGAATGACTGCACCAATGCACGAGGATTACTGCTTTTAGGGCTTCTGATGAAATTCAAATAACAAACGCTTGCACAAAGTGTCCTGGAAAACACTCTGCGTTTCATAATATCCTGCTAAACATGCAAGTATTTCCTGGACACCTCGCAGTGGTCTGTGCCTCATTCGATTTCACAGTCTTTATTGATATGATAATCAAGTGGTCAGCTAATGGTAATTAAGCAAAGCAATTGGTGGAGTTGCATCACGGTTGTGGGCAGGAGCTCCTTTCATCCTCTTACTTTATATTCTCTTCCCACAGAGGCAAGTCGGTCACTTCTGAGGCGCTGCATTTGGTTTCCATGTAACAGCCCCTCACCTGTTGGCCTAGATGCTAATTTTGCTCATCTGGAAGCCGCCGGCGACGCCAGCACCAACATACTGAAGTGGAAAATAAGGCCTTGCCTACATTACAAGTAGACCTAAATGGAGTTTTATGCATGCAGACCATTCCTCTTCATTTATGGATTTAGTTCAGTTTAACATTCAGCCTGCCTCGAGGATACACAGCACTGGACAACTCATTCCAGCCTCATAAAGAAAATAACACGGCTCCGTATTGTTGCTCTCTGTCTACGGTGGGCTCAGTATGCTTGTCGGCGAGGGTATTCTGCCTTAGTCAAATCCTTCTTTGTCTGCGTGTTATTGTCTGTGAACGCTTCAGCCTTGTACATGGATTAAATGGAAATTGCTGTGTGTGTGTGTGTGTGTGTGTGTGTGTGTGTGTGTGTGTGTGTGTGTGTGTGTGCAGAGGATTGCTGACTAAAGCTGTAATACATAAAGAGGTTTGGATGAGGGATGGTTTAAAGAGCAGGCAATTGTCATAATGATGACTTAAAGCAAAATTGTCCCACCGTAAAAATGTTTTACACATGCGGCCGCCTTGTAGAACGTAGCCAGCAGTGCTTGCCAACCTCGGTGTCACTAGAATCAATAGCGGCTAAAATATACGACGGACTAACTGAAGTAAGCAACATTATAAAACTGCATTGGTATATGATAGGATTATGATTGCGGTGTAATCCTTTTGTCCTAGCTTTTGACACTTTGACTCCGTCCATGCCCAACACCCCAGGGTGGATGCTGGTCGTCTAAGCCGACACAAGCAATATGCCGCCCTGTTTACTTGATAGAAAGAAAAAAAAACTCCCCTCTACTCCTCTCTGCTCCCTCACACCTGAGAGAGAAACTTTAATATTGACCTACATCTCCTTCAGAATAATTTGGCTGCTATTTTTGTGCTGTGCTTTTTTTTTTTTTTTTTTTTTTTTTTTTTAGCTTTGCTACAGTAGCCGTGATGGCTGGATTCTGCACAGTGTGTGACATTTTAACTAATGTTTCCCTGCTCAAGGCTGCGTTGCTCAGCGTGGGTCAAACATCTCCCTTGTCTCCCTTCACAGTAGTAAGAAACAACAGTAGAAATGCTTCCCCTGCACTCCACACAGTAGTATTCGCATGACAAGTGGAAGCACCAAAACACTGAAAAATTTGGAATGAGGGGAAGAGCGATAAGAACGATACAGGAAAAGACAGTCGTCATGATCTGACCACAAACATAATTCATCATGAATCTTAATGTTGGGATGCAGCCAGTGGCCTCTGTAGCTCTGGCCTTTTCCGACAGCTGCTCTCATGATCTTTTCCACTTCTCCAAACTTACTTTCTTTTGGCCTCTCATTTCTGTTTCCTTCTTTCATACATTTTTTTATATCCCTCCTGGCTTTCTCTCAATCTCCTGCTGGTCCTCTTTTATTTCTGTCAGTTACACGGTCATTTTAATACCACCTGCCCTTGCAGTTTTTGTCACACTGGGTAGATGGACATTTCTCCTTCTGGGTGAGGAATCAGCTGTAACCTGTTGTCCTTCATATTTCATGCCACATTGTGACTGGGATCCAGTTCTCAGCTATGAATGCTCACGCATGCAATACCACCCAGTCACAGCCTTAACAAGGGAAAATAAGGGTTACTAATACTGTAATATTACATTTCGGGACCAGTTTGGCTCATGAATGTTTGATGAGAATGTCCAATCATGCATAGACACAAGAAAGAGATGAGGAATGGGAGAGGAGGAATTTAGAGGAGAGAGGGTGACGACAGGAGGGCAGGAGGAGAGACAGAGACGAATCAGGCTCGGGAGAAAGTGAGGAGGGGGAGTGTGTGTGTGTGTGTGTGTGTGTGTTTGGGATGGAGTGAGGGGGGGCAGTGATTACTTGCTGCTGAGGTAGCACTGCATTACACATGAGGATTTGGAATGGCCCAGATAAAGTAATCTATGATTAACTGGGGCGCGGCTGGCTCGCCACCCTGCCAACAGCTGTAGTCAGGGGTGAATTATAAAATTATGGGATGTCCAAACATTTTAGATGCGGCGGGAAATATATTTCTGTACGGGAGGGGCGGGGGGTGTTATGTATCAAGTCAAAGGTGACAGCCGGCGACTAGGGAAGAGAGAAACAGAGGGAGCAGTGGTGCAATTAAGACGAGCGTTTTTTAGTCGACGGCATTTGGCAGAGGATTGTTGAAATGGTGGAACAGTCCAGAGAGGATTTGGGGATGGGGGAGGCTGGGGTCGTGGCTGGCCGAGTGATCGCTGCAATGATTGCTGTAACAACTGTCCGACGGAATAACAAATCAAATTATAAAGATGGACACCGCGGCACAGACCTCGCCGCCGTCTGAAATTGATTGCCAGCACCAGGAGCTGATATTGTCGGGCCCGGTCTGTCATAGTCCATCAGGCGTCATTATCACCAGGGGAACACTAAACCTTATGCAGAATGAGGACTTCATCCACACTACTGCTAGGACTTTAACAGAAAACACAAACACAGACAGAACCTTCCTGTATCTGATGTTTTTTATTTCGTCCATGTGATTATAAGGTTAAATCCTTTGCTCAGAATCCTGCTATAAAACAGCTCAGTATTCAACATGCTAAGTGCCTGCTAAATCTGGCCTGTTATCATCATGTCTGAGTGTCGCAGGACTACCTTGATTGAAGTGCTCTCATGTCTTGTATTGCCAGAAAGTGCAGCAGCAATCATCTTTAAATCATAGTTGCAGGACACATGAATCGCAAAGAGGTTACAAACCCTTCCCACATTTGTTCCTAGTTCTCATCAAATACCTTAGGAATAATAAATGCGTGTGCGCCTCTGAGGTTTTATGATTGTGTTCACTCCCGAGACTCTAACAGGCGGCTATTTTTATTCCGACATGTGATTAGTCATTTACCTGAAGCGGGCTGTCATTGGAAATCATTTTCGGGTCTTCAGTCAGTTCCTCAGTTCATCCAAATGACAAGTGATTTTGCCTGTGGGGGGAAATAGGAGCCATATTTTATTGAGAGGCGAGACAGTCCTTTAATAATGGCCTAAGTTTGATAATGCTCCGTGAAGTGAATGGACTTTGTGTTTGAGGCCACTTACAGAAAATGACTAAGGCTTCAGAGATGGCTCATTACTGATGTCCATGAGGTGTCTGGCTTCCTAAATTCTCTACCAGACCTCTCAGTCTGGGTTTTACACACACTATCGTCTGACAACACCACCTGTCAGGAGCCCAAGTTAAACTTTATGGCATTTATTATTACATTACATGACACTATCATAAAGCAAGGTTATTTTATATGTAGACAGATTTGCTCTCTGTTTCCTTTTCAACCTTTTATAAGAGCCCATCCAACAGTCTGCTTCCATCTGTCTGTTTATGATCATATTTTGGCTCTAATCCTTCTTCCGGTCCCCCCGAACAACAGTCTCAGTGTGGTTGTCGTAGTAGAGCTGGTGTTGATGAACTCGCTGCACCTTGCCAAGTGCCTCCTGAAGTGTTTTCCTTGCCACAGACAGACCTGCCTAAAAGTGAAGGGATTGCCCTTGAAATGTTCTCTCCAGCTCGTTGCTTTTGCTGCTTCCCAGTTTACACACTGCCTCGCAATGTGTGGCAGTGCGCTCATTGTGTTTGGATAGTGTCGGATCTCACAGAGATGCACTTTGAGAACTGAAGAGAGAGTATCGTATTTGTATCTTTTATAATGTTTGCAGAATGCATTAAGCCCTTTTGACTTTTCTCAATTTGTTTTAGTGTCGTAGGTTGAACACAAAACAGATTTCTTACATTTTTAGCGGCAGCCTACACAAAATTAGCCTGGGAACCAGACGAATCTAAAAGCTCATGTTTTATTTGCTCTGGCAGATACATCTGGTCCCCCTCATGTTCAGATAGATTTCCCCCTGACCTGGCCCAAACCGGGCCAAGCAAAACCGTTTATCCGACATGGGGCGGATTTGATACGATGACTGACAGCTTGCAGAGCCTTTGTGCTAAACACAAAATACATGATAACATCACTTTTGGCTCACTCAAAAGACACTACGGTGAGCCTAATCCTAGCTTAGTAAGGAGGAACGCTGTTGAGGGCCTTTCAGAATCAGAATCTACGCTTGTTCACAGACAAATTGACGTTGTAGTCCGACTCGAGGCTTGCTAGACTAACACTGATGAAATACTCTACTTGACTTTGACTTGGGATTCATGACTTTAGACTTGACTTTGACTTTAGACAGATGACTTGAAAGGACTTGACTTTTTTTATTTAATATTTGTATTTTTCTAAATATAGAGAAGTTATGTTTTGTTTTTAAAATATGATGACGCATATATCGCAGCAAGGGAGGACCCGCCAGCTGATATTCGTGCCCGCGTTATGAGAGCTCTGTTCTCCTGCCCGCAGCTCTCCTCAGAGGAATGGCAATATGTACAGCAGCAGCATGAGCTTCACCATTTGTTTGTGTCGTCCAACCAACAGTTCAAACCTCAACATAAAAAAGATTCAATAATAAAAAGCAAAAAATCCTCACATTTGTGAAGCTGAAACCATTAAATGTTTTTGCATTTTTGACTTGACATGTGACTTGCTTGACCTGACCAGTGACTTAACCCAACTTTCTTGACCTATAGCAAGGACTTGACTTTGACTTGCTTGATTTTCACCACAGTGACTTGGGACTTGCTCAAGGGGCCGTACACATGTCACGTTTTGTGCGCCTTCGAATTCATTATTTTCAATCTAGACACGCTAAACACCAGAGCGACACCGTCACTGCGTGCACGCGTTGCCAAGCGCCCATTTTTCAGGGTGCAACAGCTGCACTTTGAGATAAACCAAATTCAACATTTGGAACGCAGTCATGTGACCAGGAACAACCAATCACAGCAAACAGATATCTTTCCCTTCTTCCGTAGATATCAGTCTGTGGTAACTATTGAGGAGACGTTGATCATTTTAGTGCAGGGCTGCCAGAGCTTTACATCTGTCCCACGGACGATATGCCCATACACTTATAAACAGCGCCTGGAAGAAGATCAGCTCTGCACTCAGGGTTTCAGGTAAACTAGCTATGGTACCGTGTTTGTTGAGGTTGCTTAGCAACCTCAGACGCAACCTGCCGCCACACTTTTGAAAGCTGGCACAAAAAAGGCACAAGAGTAGCACCCAATGCCCGACCTTGTGTTTTCTAGGTGGTTAAAGATGCGGCGTGTATACAGCCCTTCTGACTTGAGACTTGCTGATGACTTGCACATGTGTGACTTACTCCCACCTCTGGCTCCCAGAGTTATTTTGATATAGGGCTGTTGATAACACCCAGGTTCCAGACTAATCTGGTCTAACGATGCTGGACTAACACAAAATACAACATGATGATAAGATGAAAACACAGTCCTAGAATTGCAAGTGTTGCTATTGTTCCCATTCCAATTTCCATACAAGGTCTGTCAAATTGAAATGGTAGTGCTACAGTGAAAACTAATTTTGAAGAAATTCAATTTTACATTTTTAAATGGAATTCAAACTGTGGCTTTGTTTGGGCCACTGCACATTCATTTCAGTGCTGATTTCACTTGATGCTGGTGGTTGTCATAATCAAAGATGAATAAATTATCTTTATTTAGATTATACCAAAGTACAATGAAATAATAAAAGCAAAAAAAAAAAAGATTTCTGCAGAGATCTTGAGCTCTTTGAAGAAGGTTCTCATCAACAGTTTGACTCCATTCAGTCTCTCCTGTATCCTTACAAGTCGTTCAGTTTCTACAACTGATGTCACCACTGCTGTTTTTCATGGAAGAGAGCTTACATGGATTATGAGCTTAGCCTCGCTTTTTTTTTAGATGCAGAGTTTTGCATTGGAACCGAGAGTCCAGTCTTTGTTTTATCTGCCTTATATGCACACTCCTCTGATGTTGTCATGTGCCTTTTATCAGACGTGGCTTCCTTCTGGTCACTCATAAATGTTTTTAAACTAATAATAATAATCCACACTATATTTAGGATGTCCATATATGGTACAGTAGAATATGGTAAAACACATATTCTTCATATTCACATTGTATATCGTGGCATGAGATGCTCTCCATAATCTGCTATTGAAAAATGTTGATCCTCTTGTCACACTTGGTTGTCCTGTTTGACAGCACAAACACAATTTGCTGGCACACACATATGTGATGTCATGATTCAGAAAAATATGTTCTCTTCTGATTAAGTCCAATCACTTGAACAAACCCAAAACTTTGAGTAGTTGAATTCTTCTTGGGGTAATTCAAGGTTTTCACATTTAGTTCATTCTTAAATTCGTCCTTGAAAGTTGCATTGTGGTTGTATTATATTGTATCGCTGTACTAATCCACATACAAACATTCATGGATACAAAGACATGGCCCATTTTTAAACCATAAAGAGGAAAGGATTTTTGTTTTCCTCATATTCATTTCTGTTTTTGGTCTGTTTACTTATTAATGAAGAGGACAGAGACACACATGCACACACACCAGGCACAATCGTGGGCAACTTGTGTTGAAAAAATAATTTTCTTTAATAAATCATTCTAAGATTGTGTTAATGAAGTGTTAAATTTTAATGACCCAATCTCGTTTGGATTCCAGTGGCCCCGTGGGTTCATCCCACCTCCCAGAATTTAAATGAATACACAATAAAAATCAAATCAAAATCTTCCCTTTGATGTGAGCCATCCGCGTGACCCGCTGAGTTTTGACATTCACTGAGAGCACCATTTTGACCAGTTGATCGCATGAATAATTTTGTCTTTAAGAGACTTGCATATCGAGGCTACATTTTACTCCTCATTGTGAAGTGTTGAGATGGGGGTAAATGTGTGTGTCTTTCTAAGCAGATACATGCTAAGTGAGGTGTGTGTGTGTTTGTGTGCGTGTGTGCCGAAGAGACAGCCTTCTCTGACTAATTTTTAATGAGCCTCTCACTCATTAATCAGACTTTGAGACTGAGACATGCCATTCAGGCCTATGGGAAAGGTTTCGTATTTCATATTTCGTCTTTCAGAGGACCCCTGCTGAGAGGCTGTTTAATTTGAGGAGGAAACATTATGGAGACATGGTGAGTGGACCTGCTGCTCACTGTTATCTGTAGAGTTCAATGGATTCACTCAGATTTTGGTGCATTCTCAGATTTCTGTGAGCAAATATCAGCAGAGCAGCTGTGAGTCCAGGTCAGTTAATGTCATCCATGCCAGATGGAGCAGCTTGTGCCAGCAGACTTGATCTGAGTTCTGCTTTTAAGGTAGTTCTTTTAAATACCAAAGATTAAGCCGTAGACTGTCTTCTACACATCTCTCTGGCAAAAAAAACGTCTTTTTAATTGGATGCTTATTTCTCAAAAAACTCATATATATTTCTGTATTAATTCTTCAATAATCTATTTTGGGAGTAGCAGTTTTTAATCTACAGACGTACTCCCTGATGGAGTCATTAGGCGACATGGCATCTCTTCCCATACGCTGATGACACACTGCTTTATGTGGCTGTGTCTCCTGATGACACAGAACCTTCTGATGCCTTTTTTTGATGTATTTCAGTGACTGGAGATCACAATACATTCACAGCTCAACCAGATTAATGGAATACAACTCAACTTTTGATTGCCCTGACAAGGAACTAAGACTGCGGTCGAATAGTCAAACTATATCCCGTGTCTTTTCCTGAACATTTATCCTCAACCTCGATCAAAAACGTCATGGGGTTAAGGAAAGATGTGAAGAACTTACGAAAAGACAACCATGGTGCTAAGAGAATCTGACTGCACTCACACGAGGCTATGTAATTATACAACAGCGGATGTTACTGACTTGGGTCTGGTGAAACTACACTGTTCAGAAGATGGATCACTGAAAGTTCATCTTAGATGCTGTTTTGTTTTTTAGTTTCAACACAGTATTTGAAAAAGTACTCATATTTTTTATTTTTTTGCAATTTATTGTTAACTAATTTAAAATAGTAATGAAATGAGATACCAGCTCTACAAATGTGGACAACCCAATATTACTTAAAAAAAGGAATAAAAGCTACAAGTCACAAAAGTAAAACGAAATGGTTGTCACATTGAGAATGGCTGCTTATGCTTACCCTCCTGCCCACTCATATGTATCTACATGAATCCCCAGTAGTGTAATTGTATGAAAGTAATTGTTAAATTTATGCAAGACAGACATATCTCTTTTCTTTGTGAACAGCTGAATGGTACATCATATTAAATGATACTGTGGCAAAGAATGAAGGGTCCGCATCATCTCCTTTCCATTTGTAAAGGAGGTCCAGTGTACCCTATGCTAAAGGAGATAAGAAAGAAAGCATTGAAAGCATTTAGATAATTCGACTAGCTGTTATCGTCGCAGCTGCTTAGATACTTTTGGGTCATTTTACCCAGTTAGGAACCTTCCTCAAGCAAAAAAAAAAAAAAAGACTATTTGACCACAGCCAAAATCTCTGGCTCATGTGGGAAATGTCACCAGCACAGCTCTTTTATGAACTAAGAAATGAAACAGCCAAAGTGTGACACAAAGAGAGAAATTCTGGCTTTTATTTCTGGCAGAATTGACTATTGCTAAGCTCTTTTATCTGGTCTACCCTTCAAAGTAAAGCAAATTAGGCAACAAACAAGAAGTACTTTAACTTAGTATTAGTAATATATATTAGTAGCATCAAATATTCACAGTGCAAAGGACCTAACATGAAAAATGTAATCAAACACATGACATTGTCTACGAGTTACAGGGCAATCAGAATTACAGAGGCTGTGGAAACCAGATCGACTGGCCAGTAATCAAAGCCAAAGGCAGCATTGCTTTTTGGTCACAAGCCTGTCATTTTGCCTCTGTAAACATGCCAAATTCAATTTGGTTTGTAGATTAATTTATGCAAGGGGTATGTTTTTTCCCCCAAACTTTGTGTATTAAAAGCTTTGCTATGCCTGCTCTGTTTAATTGACCAAAGGTATACTACAGGGTGGGTGGAGGTGGAACTGCTCTCACAAAACAGTAATCAGGGGACAGCTCAAAGCACAAACCAGGATGATTTTATCTTCACCAGAACTGTCCTCTTCATCATTACTTTTGTGTTTTTTCCTGGAACTGGTGAGTTGGATTTCAGTGCCAAACAGTGTACTCTACACTGTTCTGGCAGTAAATGAGTTGCACCAAACCAGCAGAGAGTCTCATTCACGTCTGTGTAATTACAATCAGTGTTAGAGTGCCTCTGAATAAGACCCACCAGCAGCCTGAGAATAGGACTGCCTTGACAAAGCATTGACAACTGTGGAACAGGCAAAATTAAGCCCTCTCCATTCATACCCCCTAGTTCTTATTATGCACGAGCTATCTCACTGAGCTTGCTTTTGTGCTGGTATAATTACTTAATCTGAGCACTCCTAGGGTGAATTACTTTGTGTGCGGCAAGCAGGCAGCATTGCTTTGACTCAAGCTCCCAAAGGGGAATTGAGGCTAGCTTTAATTTTACTGTTTAAAAGTCGCAAATGTGGTAATGGCCATCGTCAAAAGGGATTCACGTCTGTGCTTGTTTTTGTGTCAAAGCTGCAGTTTTGTTTTATTTTCCTAAGCGTCAATATGGAAATAAATACAGTGTGTTCAGTTTTGAGTAAGATTTTATCGCCCCTTTGTTTCTTTACTTCTTTAAAGCATTTTATGGATGGTGGGTGTAGAGAATGATCCACTGTGCATTAGAGCGTGTGTAGTGTGCTATTTTGTGTTGTTTGCTGTTTAAAATGGGCCCGGGCAACACTTAACTAGAATGGAGGCCCATCAAGGCAGACCGATAAGGACCTAGGGATCCACTCTAGTCAATTACTGCAAAGTGCCAAGTTCAACTCAGTGGGCCTTTTATGAAGTACACCAGCTGAGTAAACAAATTAATCGTACATCCATGGTTCCCCAACACAACCATGCAGCCCAGGGCAATCATACATCAGGCAGAGCGATAGCGGCTGTCTGCACCAGGAAATAGAAGGGTCCCACTATTAAAGATAGGCAACCACATAGGACTCATAAGCTGTTGGCCATCACACTTATTCTGCCTCTCAACTGCACTGCTCTGTCTGTATTGGCTTTTTACACCTTGACACTGGCAGTGTAAAGAGGAAGGTTACGCTCTGGAATCCTGGCTTTTCCAAAGCATTGCTGCGGGGTAATACAGTGGAATGATATTAACAGCTCTTTTCATTGATCCCCAGGGATGCTTCAGTCCGGAGAAAACTATGTATCTCCCAATGTGGTGGTTTTAAATGTTTCATATAAACTGAGGGATAAAGTGTTTCTTTATGGGTTGAGGAAATTCTTCTGGAGCATTTAAAAACCCATTGTGTAAGCTGGAAAACGTATCAGTGCAGAAAACAGGGCAGTTCATCTTCGCTCATAATGATTGCAGGGCTTGCGCAGGACTGCCACGATAGATAGTGTTACAATGACAGATGTTTAAACAAGCATGTGCATGCATATGTAGTCTACGTGTGATAAGAATGCAGAAAATTGCAGAGAGGGATCCTGTATATGTTAGTGTTTTGTGTGTTCACATATATGTGTGTGTGTTGTATGCATTCATTTGTGTCCCTCTTCATGATTTGACCTTGAAGCAGTCCGATATACAACACCCTGCATTTGTGTCATCTTCAGCCTGTCGATGAGCCAGACTGTGGTCCAGTAATCAATACAATGTACAGTAATCTGCTGTAGTGAGAGACGGAGTCTGTGTGTGTGTGTGTGTGTTTGTGTTCACATTGTGTGGCAACAAGGAAGAGAAAGTGACTGTGTGCTCCACAGGCTTTAATAAATGGAAGCACATTACTCCAGGTTGAAACTCAGTTATAAAGTTGTTAAGCTTGTACAGCAGAGTGTAGTTTGTCTAAAGCATCTCGGGGGGGTAGGACTTATTTGGTTGAATTTGAGATGTTTTGAACATTTGCTCTCATTTCTGTTCTGGAACATTATTATGTACCTGCATATACTGAAATGCAGTTTAAGGCCTGCCGCTAAAGCACATTTCTGCTCTATTGCAAATAGTAATGTGCGCATTAGCGGATTAGTCGAGTGAACGTTGCTTCCCTTGCTAGTCGGCATCAAAAGTCAAGTCAATTTTATTTACATAGCACATTTGGCAAGCGTAAACTCAATGTGCTTAAGATACATCATACATGACAGACAAAATACTATATACAAGGACATGATAAAAAAAAACAATATAAGAAGCTATTATTATCATTATTCATAAAAAGGGGAAGTAATAACTATACTGATACTAATTCATACAACAAATAAAAATGCACTTTAAAACCTAACGAAAAGCTTGTGAAAAAAGATATGTTTTTAGCTTGCTTTCAAAAGAGAACACTGTTGTTGCAGTGTAGAAATACCACTCGGTTAAATTAAATATTACATTTATTATTATTTTATGAGATTGCATTCACCCAATGAATGAATGAAGAATTTCCACCAGAATTGTTTTCAGTAAATGTTATTTGTCAACTTTCATTTAGTGAGTTGTCGTCATGATATTGTGTAACGCTCATAACGGCTGCTGCTGTCACGTAGCAGTTTAAGGAGGACCCAAATGCAGACTAACAGGCCGGTTGAGATTTTAACAAAAAGCGAGCTTTAATACAGCTGATAAAAAACAGCAGGTTACTGAAAGTCCAAATGAAAGTAGAACAAAAATAAACTGAAAACCAACAGGGAAAAATACAATGACACTCGGGTAAAAAAAAAAAATCCAAATACAAGGTATCAGGCAGGACACGGAGCATGGACGACATCAAGAACACAGGCACGAGCACAGGAAAAACACAGGATGAACCCAGGAGGGACACAGATGAACTAACAAAGAACAAAGGGAAACACACAGGTGTATGTACACAGAAAACTAATCACAGGAATGGGACACAGCTGGAGTAGGAAGACATGGGCAAAAGGAGGGAAATGGGGATTGGCTAACAACAAGGGTGGAGCAAACAAGACTAATACAGAACAGGTGTGAAGGGAAGACTCTGGGAAGTGGGAACAGGGAAGGACTAACGAGACAGGTGTGACAGAAAACAGGCGGGAAAACACACAAAGACAGGAAGTAAAGCCAGACACGACATATGAGGAGAGAATCTACAAAATAATACAGGAAACAGATTAAACATGAATGAATAACATGAAACAAGGAAGAACACAAACAGGAAACTCCTAAATTAAGGCCATAGGATAACAGAACATAAACCCAGTATCATGACAGCTTGAATTTAAAATACGATTTGGTTATTCAGATTCAGATTCAGATATCTTTATTGTCACTGTACAAACATACAATGAAATAAATCAAACAGGTGATGAGCAGGATGGAGTCTTCTAGGATGTTATGTGTTTTCTGCAGGCACCGGGAGGTGAAGATGTTGTCCAGGGCAGGTAGCCGTTGGTGTCTGATGTTCTGCGCAGTTTTAGAATAGTCAACTTTTCAAAGTTTAAAATTCCGTGTAAATGTAAGAGAAAGAACATCCCTTAGCCTCCAAATCTGAGGCCATGGTTCTCTGCCGGAAACACGCGGACTGCCCTCTTTCGGGTTGGGGGAGAGTTACTGCCTCAAGCGAGGGAGTTCAAGTATCTTGTATTGTTGTTCATGAGTGATGGTAGAATGGAGCGTGAGATGGATCAGCCATTTGGTGCGGCTTCTGCAGTGATGCTGGACCGTCGTGATGAAGAGGGAGCTGAGCTGGAAGGTGAAGATTTCAATTTCCTGGTCCATCTTCGTCCCAACCCTCACCTATGAGCTCTGGGTAGTGACCGAAAGAATGAGAATGCAGATACAAGCGTCTGCAATGAGTTTCCTCCGTGGGTTGGCTGGGCTTAGCCTTAGAGATAGGGTAAGGAGCTCAGACATCCGGAGGGAGCCGCTGCTCTTCTGCGTTGAAAGGGGTCAGTTGAGGTGGTTCGGGCATCTGATCAGGATGCCTCCTGGGCGCCTCCCATTAGAGGTATTTCAGGGATGTCCCACTGGTAGGAGGCCCCGGGGCAGACCCACAGCACGCTGGAGGGATTACATATCTCATCTGGCCTGGGAACGCCTTGGGGTCCCCCAGGAGGAGCTGGAAAGCATTGCTGGGGAGAGGGACGTCTGGGGTGCTTTGCTTGGCCTGCTGTCCTTGAGACCCGGCCTTGGACAAGCAGATGAAAATGGATGAATAGATGGAACATCCTTATTGCTGATAAGTAAATTAGTGACTTCACTGAAAAAATAAAATAATCACTGAAAATATTCAGGGTTTGGATTCTAATTTATACAAAAAGTCTGTAAATAAATCAAATGATTTCTTTTTATTACCCAAAATTCTCTCCTGGCAAAATATATAGATTTCCTAAAAGTAGATATCTATTTCCCTAGTTTACTTATTGTTTTCCGTGTTCCTTTAGCATATGCTGTAAGGCAGTTTTGGTGATTGTAGCTTATTGAGTTCTAATGGTGTGTCTCAAATCGCGTACTTCCGTTAGTACACTTCCATGTAGTATACTATGTGCACTATGTACTCATTGACGAAGTGCACAAATTTCGACAGGGTAGTGTTGTCTCAAACCAAATACTGCCGTTGTGCACTCACTGGAAATGGCGACCGTAGATTAGCTAGTTAGCAAACTAGCATTAGCATTCGCGTTATCGTTCGCGGTACCAAATCATTACAGACTGCTAAATTAACCCAATAAACATACTGCTGGCTTATATCCAACAACAGTATAGATAGATAGATAGATAGATAGATAGATAGATAGATAGATAGATAGATAGATAGACTTTATTTAATCCCCAGGGGGAAATTTAAAATGTCCTCAGCAGCAGGGGCAATAATGACAAAAAAGACACAAATCACAAAAACACAGCACACATACTGACACAAAAAAAATCCTAAAAGTACATAAGATCACAAGGTGTGAATAAAAGGTATAAAAAGGTGTGTAAAAACAGTACAATAGATATCTTTGTAAAAAAAAAAAAAAAAAAAAAAAAAGGAAGAATGGTTCAAAGTGTATATGAGTTTGATCAGAGGGAGGAGTTGTACAGTTGTATTGCTGTGGGTATGAATGATTTTTTGTAGCGCTCTTTTGAACAGCGGGGGAGTCTGTATCTGGTGCTGAATGTGTGCTATTGAGTGTGTC
Source organism: Epinephelus moara (assembly GCF_006386435.1). Taxonomy (NCBI): domain Eukaryota; kingdom Metazoa; phylum Chordata; class Actinopteri; order Perciformes; family Serranidae; genus Epinephelus; species Epinephelus moara. The sequence goes on along the minus strand of NC_065516.1, from coordinate 23,099,556 downwards.
CAGTGTTTTATGGAGAGGATGGGTGGTGTTGTATATGATCCTATTGAATTTGGCCTGGATTCTGTCCTCCACCACCTCCTCAGTATAGTGGTGCGTAGTGCAAAAAAACACATGTATTTATACAATGCAGCGATGTTCACGGTCGCACAGTCCTCGGCCGCTATTTCCAGTTTGAAAAGTGGTCCCTCCCCTTCCACTACATAGCCAAGATGGCGACCATTGAGGGTGAGAAGTGTCCATAGTTCCACGCTCAACTTCTTGACCGTTTTGAGTGCACCATCTGGGTAATCATAATGCACTGCATTTTTCCATACTTCTCAGTGTGAAAGCACTTATGCACTCAAAATATTAAGTGTAAGTACAGAAGGACGCGATTTGAGACACAGTATAAGATTCAGGGCACTGGTGAGGATTCTGACTTTAATGTAATCAGACCAAATTCTCAGCATCATACCATCAAACAGCAGGAGCGTCCCCTTTCTCTGTTCTCAATTCTTTCATTTGCTTGTCAAAATATTCTGTACATGCCTTGACAAGACTGAGAACTTCAATATAAACACACAACCACTGAAGTATTTTTCCTAATCCTTCATCCCATGAGTTATTTGTCAGAAGACTGAGAATAACGTATTCTGTACGTGCGATCTGAACAACTTGTGAGCCCACAATACTTCAGCATTATCGACCCCATGCATACAATCAAAGGAAGACTAACTGCAGTTGCCATTGACCGAAATGAAAGCATTTACTCAAGTCCTAAAACTCTGATAATGCACGATCAGCTGTCATAGACAGACCAGTGTATTATCTGAATCCATTAATAACGACATCATAACATTTGAATAAGATACATTCCAAAAATGTATTGTCGGATGTATTTGATTCATGAGGCGTAATAGTTTCATTTCCTTTCTCAGATCTATTGTTTGGTGCTTTTACTCTCATCAGGGTGAGAATCACTTTAATGTACTTTATGTCAGTGTTTTCCACTGGTAAATGACGTGAATTAACCCTGAGGCCAATCTATATTTTGATCAATGGAAAAAACATTCACAGCTGCTTTAAAGAGCTCAATTGCTTTGATGTTCGGGCATTTTGCTGAGGTGGATTTTAGTAGTTAGCAGTGAGTTTGACTTCCAGGATGGTAGCTGGCATTGATTTCTCTGTTCTTTTGCTTTGGTAGAGCAGGAGTTGATTTTTCTGTCCTGTTAGTACAATGTCAGGTTCTCCTGGTTTATTTATTATTCTGTGGTTACAGGGGGTCGACCTCTCTGTACAGTCTGTTTGTGTTCTGCTGTTGTCTGGATCTTCAGTTACTAAAACATATGTCTGTGCTCCGGGAGACTTGTGTTTCAGTAACGGGGCTACTGTCGTTCTCTGTTGTCAGATCTTCCGGAGGTGTTGGCTGGTGTTCAAGAAGGCCTCCAGTAAAGGACCCCGACGGTTAGAGAAGTACCCAGATGAGAAGGCAGCCTATTTCAGGAGCTTCCACAAGGTAAACACACACGACTGAAACACAATACAGATTAAATATTGATCATTCTGATTCATTTAGATGTTGGATTAGATAACAAACAGTAAATTAATCTGCAGTCATTTTGTAATTTATGGCTGCAACTGATATTTTCCAAGCAGTGACCTCAAGCACAGGAAAATGAAGGCAATGCGAAGTGCCAAAAACTGCACTTTCTCTAATGGCCACTTGAGGCAGGCTTCAAAAGCAAGTCATAGACCCCCATGTTAAACTACCCAACTTTGCAGCAGAAATAAACATGTTTACAGACTGATACAAAAAAAAAAAACGGTTTTGGTCTCTGTAGCCAATGATGGAAGTGGTAAATGGACTGCACTTGTATAGTGCCTTTCTAGTCCTCCGACCACTCAAAGCACTTTTACGCTACATGTCACATTCACCCATTCACACACACTGGTGGCCGAGGCTTTTATACATGGTGCCACCTTCTACACCTTCACATGCTCTAACAACAATGGAACAGCCATCAGGAGCAATTTGGGGTTCAGTATCTTGCCCAAGGATACTTAGGCATACGGACTGGAAGATCCGGGGATGGAATGGCCGATCTTCTGATTGGTGGATGACCCACTCTATCTCTGAGCCACAGCCGCCCATAATTTCAACATAATGACAACTGTACAGGGGGGGAATTCCTATGTAATACAACCATTTAAATGTTATTAAGGCTTGAAGTTATGCATAATTAAGGGCGTGGCTGCTTTAAGTGACAGGCTGTCTACTAGGCGTCACCTCGGGCTCTCAATCAGATCCACCCTTTGCTTCTCCACGGCTCCAGACTCTTGTCCAAATCTTAGGCCACTTCTGACTCCAAAAATCCAAAATGGCAACTGCCAAAATGCCAAACTCAATACTTCAAAAAGGGAGTCCAACAAACCAATGGGTAATGGTGGCTACATCCATTAATTTTAATACAGTCTATGGTATTATCATGACTGATAATCCTCCTATCCAAGGTAACATCATAGATTAAAAAAAAAAAGAATGTGTAAAAAACAATCTTAAACATCTCAAGATGTTTTGAAGATGTCTTCGCAAACATTAAAGGAACAATGCGTGAAATTTGGGGGATTTAGTGGCATCTAGCAGTGAGGGTTGCAGATTGCAACCGACTGAAATTTCTCCTGATTAAAATTTCGTAAGTATTCATAGTGTTGGAGGTTTTTACCGGAAGCCAAAATATCCGCAGAGGTTTCTTCCTCTCCAAAACAAACAAACCTAATGAGTTAAATCGGTGATAACATGGAATAAAACAGGTTCACATTACAAATTAACGTTTTTTCAACAGTGTTTAGCTCGTCGCAGAGAGGCCGCCTGCCCAGCACCTGCTTATATGTTGTCACCTTTTTTCTCTGAGAGCTTAAGATCCAGTCATTCTGGAGGTTTGAGCTTAATTATCTGCAGAGGTCTCCTTTGCCAAAACAAACAAACCTGGTGATTTAAACCGGTAAAACATCCAACACTCTTGCTGCAGAGGGGCTGCTAACTATGGTGGCCGATGCAAAAATGTGAATGAGCCTATCTAGAGCCAGTGTGTGGTATTCCTTTCTGGGCTACTGTAGAAACATGGTGGTGCAACATGGCGATCTTTATAGACTCCCTATGTAGATATAAACGGCTCAGTCTAAGGTACTGCAAACAACAATCCTTATTTTCAGGCCATTATACACTTAAGAAAACATGCTTATTATATTCAGCTTCTACCAATATATCTCCCTAAATCCTACACATTGGACCTTAAGTAGATCTAGAAACCAGTGTTGTTTGGTGCAAGTCTAAACCACATGTTGCATTGTAACTAAGGCACGTTTCTAAACTCAAAGTTACATAGTGCTTGAAAAAAACAAGTATGAAATAAAGTATATGGCTGTTTTATTGTCTTGAGCCTTATGCATCTTAATGAATACTTATTTTATGTGTAGGAAACAAGACATGTTTCACCAAGCAAAAGGTTTAAATTAACATGTATTTTGCTAGCGGTTATGCCTAAGGGTATTAACGTCCGTCAACCTTTTAGTCGATCAACCTGTAGTGACCAGATTGCCATGAAATTAGAAATCAATATTCATAATCTCCGCAGTGTGATCTCTAATGATCTGGTAACACCCTGACCTTTTGTCTAATGCCACATCAGACCACCTATCATGTTTGAAGTCTGATAATGCCACTAATAAATAACACCATATATGCAGTCTCCTGTGGGTACTCATGGTCTCCAGTGGTTCTCGATTTTTAGAGCTTGTCTTCCTGAATACCAAAAGGAGATTAAACCTGGTGTGTCACTTCCCAGGGAACAGTCTCTGGCCGAGTCTAAATGCTACTGACATTGGCATGCAGAGCACATTCACCAGACAACAGCCAAGAGTTTCATTTTGCAATTTGGCCAACTGGTGGAATTAATTAGCTTTAGCTGATAAAATCTGACGCCGATGGTCGCCCACCTAAAATGAGGAGCCTGGCATTGTGTTTGGGCATTAGATGTATTCTCTTAAAACATCAGAAAACACGTTCCAGTGAGGTTATGATTTGAATTGATCTCTATGAATGTGATGCAGTAAAACGCAGCATTTTTGTAGGATTATCTTACTCAAGGTGGGTGTTCACAATTACAAAATAAAGAATATTAAACCTATGGAGTAGATCCTGAGTACTGAGCTGTGTTACACACTCTTACCAAGAACCTTGTTTTCATCTTTATATAAAAAGTTCCATCCATTGGCCACAGATGATGGAGTTAAGGATCCATTAAGACACATTTTGCAACCTTATCTTCTCCTCTGGGCCTTTCCCTCCCTTTTGAAAGTAATAATCCAGTATATATATCTCTCCCTGCCTCTTAAGCCTTTTGAAATACTACAATTATGGCTCATTATCATGGTGAGAGGAGACGATGTTAAAGGAGTAGCGCCGTGAACAGTGTTTTATAGTAATGAGAGGAGATAAGAGCAGATAATAGGGGACTTTGACACCAGGTTTGCCATGTTGCTGTAGTTGGAGAGCTGATCTCGTAGTCTTTAACAGGCTGTCTGTTATTGTGTCATTATGAATTAGGTTGGGGATTTCTCAAAACTGTGGAAATTACCTCCGTCTCTCCCAGAATGCATGCACGCACAAGCTCGGAAGATGTTAAGATCCACTTTGTTAGCATCCCCCCACTGCTACAGTACCAGCCGTGTATTGTGAATGAAGCTTCTCCCTGCCTACTGCATCATGCTGTCACACGGGGTGTTCTGTGTGGCTGTAACCCCCACCACCACCTCCTCCCAGAGGCATCTCATACACCCAGCGCTGGAGTGAGCGATGAGTGCACACATGCACCAGTGCACCTGGTAATGCATCGCCACAAAGATCAAGAAAGGTCCCGTCTGAGGGCTTCATTCAACGCTGCAGTGCTTTGGGAGGAAATAGGCTGCACTGGTGGCTGATTTACAGAATCAACACAAAGGGGATTGGCTTTCTATCCCACTTTTTTATTTCTCTCTCCATATCCCCCTTTACACCCCCTCCGCTCCCTCTCGCTTTCTCTGTGCCTTTTTCTCTGTCTGAGAAGCGCTGGTCCACACAGTAAAACAATCCCTGAATATTTTTAGCAATATTTTTAGCCCTGCGAAAAGTTGTTTTCTTGTGTGTGTGTGCGCGCAACACTTCTTGAGCTCTCCTGAGCTCCTGACAGAGGCAGCTAAAGTGGAGAGATGGATCTGTATTTAAATGCCTAAACACAGTATGTGCATATGGAAGTAGATGGTTTCAGTCACACTATAGTGCAGTTCGTCAGCTGGACCACATCTTTGGTTTTGAGAGAAATATCTCAACAACTGTTGGATATCTTGCACTGAATGTTGTGCAGAGATTCATGGTCCCCAGAGGATGAATCCTGATGACTTTGATTATCTCCTGACTTTTCCTCTAGTGGAAAGCGGCATGATGGTGCAGTGGTTGGCATTGTTGCCTCACAAGAAGAGGGTTGCTGTTTTGAACCCAGGGTGGGTTTTCTCAGGGTACTCCAGCTTCCTCCCACAGTCCAAAGACATGCAAGTTAATTGGTGACTCTAAATTGTCCGTGTGAATGTGAGTGCGAGTGGTTGTCTGTCTCTATGTGTCAGCCCTGTGATAGTCTGGCGACCTGTCCAGGGTGTACCCTGCCTCTCGCCCAATGTCAGCTGGGATAGGCTCCAGCCCCTCTCGACTCCCAACAGAATAAGCGGTTAAGGAAAATGAATGAAAACAAAGAATATAGCGCAGTTGGTCGGCTGGACCACATCTTTGGTTTTGAGTGAAATATCTCAACAATTGCTGGATAGCTTGCACTGAATGTTGTACAGACATTCATGTTTCCCAGAGGATGAATTCTAATGACTGATTATCACCAGACTTTTCCTCTAGTGCCACCAGCAGGGTGACATTTCAGCCTTGTTGTGTCATATCTCAGGAGGGAATGGCAGGAAATTTGGTACCGACAATCATCTACCTCTCAGAATCTACTGTAATCACTGTATTGGTCCATTAACTTTCATCTAACACCATCAAGTCAAAATTTGCCCCGTATTTTAGTGTACAACTAAATATTTGTTAACTAATAACATTTCCATCAGCCTCAATTACAGATCAGATGTTAGCATGCTAACACACTAAACTAAAGGCCCAGACACACCAAACCAACATCAAAGAACTAGTGGCGACGAAGGCCAAATGTTGAGTCGCCTCACGTTGCCTGTCTCAGCTAAAAAGTTGCACCCGAACACACCGCAAAGTCTAGGCAACGGCCAAATTGCACGTGCATTCTGCGCCTGCGTGAGAGGAAATAACGCTGTACTCTGCATTCGTCATTCAAAAAGGTTTGCAAGACAGACAGGACGGATTCAAGACACCAGTTAGAAAATTAACAACACAAGTCAATGTTGAAAGAACAAATTGTGCGCTAGTGAACAGAAACACAGACAATTGCAAACAGGTTTTACTACAGAGCTCAGTGGCTAAAACAAGTAATCTTGGATCATATAATGAGTCTGGTTCTATCTCATGCCCTCTTGACTAGCTGTTTGTTTGCTTTCCTCACTTCCACCTCTCTTCTCGTGCACTGAGCCAGTCAGAGTGATTGGGGCTCCAACGCTGATTCAACATGCTACATCGGCAGAAATAAAGCAGGTAATGACTAATTAGTGCCAACAATGCGGGACACACGGTAAAAACTAGGGCGACAGATGCTCACTGACGGCCTGACATTGACCGATAGCTGACCGTCTGCTCGGTCTGTCAGAGCCCTAAGAGAACCAGCAGCGTACAGAGTACCTGCTGAACATCAGCATGTTAGCACTGGTTAGCAAGCTGCCATTAGCGTATAACTTTGAGCACTGCTGTGCCTACGTAGAGCCTCACAGAGCCGCTGCTAGCTCGGCTGTAGACTCATCGTCTTCCTGGTTTGGGATTTAACTTACACCTCTGAATAAACTCGAAGGAAGACGGAGAGAGAGGAAGACGAGAGGAGACGAGGAATGGGTCTCATCACAAATGATTCACTTTGCTCGGACTCTCGCGCCTCCGGCTGGGAATGCACCCAAATCTCTCCCTCAGACACACAGCTTCACAAACACACACACATACACACAAAGAGGGACTAAAACATGCACAGTTACACAAACAGAGAAGAAGATGAGAGGCTGGTGGAATTCACGGCTCAGAAATTCCCACAGTTGATGCTTGCTTTGTGTCAGTTATATGTATGAATGGCCTGCCCGAGGACAAATACATCCTGTATCCTCCTCACAGGAGGAAAAAAAATCACCTCATCTTATATAAAATATTTAGATACCATCTTTGAAGAGGATAAGAAGTTACAAATAAAAAATATCTGCTGTCTTTCAATATCTATAGCCTCCTCTCCCTTCTCTCTTCCTTTTTTATTTCCTTGCTTTTAAAAGTGTCCGTGAACGCTGTGCAGAGGATATCTGACAATAGAGGGGAAATGCATGATATGTAATGTTATCGAGCAAAGAAATCTGTGGTCCACATATGTTGGGTGCTTTATTAGGTCTGGTCTTTTAACCTTAAACAGCCATGCTTTACTATACGGGCAGTGAGCCCAGCTAATTCATTCCCAACAGTCTGGCAAAGGGCCCACAGTTAGCGCACAATGGACTACAATAATGTAATGGGCCTTATCTCCCAGGCAGAGTGAACACAGAGGAGACTGTTGAACAAAATGGCCTGTAAATGCGGGTGATATTCAATTAAATGTAATCTTCTCGTTTTTTTCCATTCACAATCAATCTCCTGGTAAAGTGATTTAGATGCTTTTGATCGCACTCCCCCTGCTATTGACTGGAAAATCATTTTCAAGGAGAGGCACTGGGACCGTGGATGCACAGAGTATACAGTACGAGCATCAGGTCACATTTAAGTGCTTTCAGCAATACATTACACACCACTGCAGCAACCACCGCGCTGCAACCAGCTGACAGTGCGGATGATTTCTTAGTTTTTAAAAAAGAGCTTTTTGTAATCAGTGGAAAAAACTGCTGTTATTTATCTGTCCCTTAAGATTTCTGTTTCACTTTGCCATCCTTTATACGCTAAGCCTCTAACTACTATTGCACTTTCAGCGAAGTCGGTGCAAGATGGCAATTAAGCCTTTGCTGCTGCTGCTGCTGCTCCTGGCTGTGTTCGTTCAAGGTAACGTGCTGCTGCCACTCTCTCCTTCCTCTTTAGATCACTGAGCTCCATAACATCAGGAACATTACCCGGATGCCGCGGGAGACAAAAAAGCACGCTGTGGCGATCATCTTCTGTGACGACACATCCAAGACATTTGCCTGTGAATCAGGTAAGCGCCTTTTCCCCCCCAAATTCAGATTTCAAATTAGCCTGTTTAGCTACAGTGGAGCAGTGGAGTGTGGAAAGCATTGACTGCTAGGCTGTTTGTGGGTTTTTTGTTTTTTTGCATGCAAAGACTTGAATGTGTGTCAGCAGATGCTGCATGAGAAGTGGAGTGTGGTTTGCAAAAAAAGTTTGTCAAGAAGCGGAGGAGGAAACAACTTCAGTGAGAGGCAGGAAGAGAGAGGGAGAGGTGAAAGAGGCAGTGGAGAATTGGAGTTTAGCCAAGTGATGCTCATTTGCCGCTATATTAAGAAGTGGGAGGATCTGTTCCGAAATATTGATTTTCATACTGCAGGTATGAAAAACGATATTGGGCATCGTTTGCAGTGTGTTGCAACCCAATTATGGACTGTAACAATAGAGATTGCCTCTAATACGTGGACAGGAAGCCAAAGAGGCACATGATCTGCACACGGTTGGTTGGGATTCAACAGTGTGTTCTTAAGGTGCAAATAAAGGGAGCTGGCGTACAGGAGGCCGGGGGCTAGATAAGGTGGATGCAACCGATAAGCAGACAAGGATGAACGTCTCCATTTTAACTCCAGCCTTGTGGACGCGTGTGCGCACGTGTGTAGCAGTCAGCCTCAGGGGAAATATTGAACTGGGAGTGGTGAACTCTTCCTTGCCTTTACTCTGTTTTTCCATGATCACTCACTCTCTCTTCCTCTCTCTCTTGGCTCATTTCCATGCACACTGCCTCCCCCTCCACTCACACCACCATATGGATGTCTCTATCACTCTGCGTCCATGACCTCCCATAGTCCTTCACTTCCTGGAATCCCCTTACATTTACACCCCGCACTCAGCACCTGGTTTAGACATCCACATGATGACCACAGTATGAGGAAATACATGATGTTAATGATTTTCATGCAACTTGTGTTTTATTTAAAGATCCAATGTGTAGGATTTAGGGGGGTATATTAGAAATTGAATACCACCTTAAAACAAGAGTCATTATGTTTTCGGTACCTTAGAATGAGCTATTTATATCTACATAGGGAGTGGGTCTTTGTCTACAGAGACAGCCATGTCGTGCCGCCTTGTTTACACACTCTGAAAATTATCTACTGGTTCAACCTAAAAAAATTACGTTGACAATTTGCATGCATCTTTTTAAGTAGTTCCAACTCTGGCATTATTGAGTAAATCCCATGAACCTTTTATAATCTGACAAACCAACATGATTTGCTTTGACCTTGAAAAACATAAGTTGACCCAACTTAATATTTATGTTTGGGTATTATATTTATCTTTGTTTAGATTATTTTTTCAGGCTTTTGCCTTTAATGAACAGGACAGAATGAAATGGGGAAAGAGAGAGAGAGAGAGAGCGGGGGGTGACACGCAGCAAATGGTTGCAAGCCGGAATCGAACCTGCGACCACTGCAGCGAGGCGTCGCACTATCCACTACGCTACCAACGCCCCACAAACATATATTTTTTAGAGTCATTTTTTAGAGTGCAGTAGCCCAGAACAGACAGACCAAGCTCTGACTCTAGACAGGGCTTTATGCGTATTAGCATGGCCGTCATATTCATGTCGGCAGCCCCTCCATGATGAGAGCGTCAGGAAAAAGACAGACTTTTTTTTTACGTGAAAGCGTTTTATTCAATGTTTTTACTGGTTTAAATAACCTAGTCTGCTAATTCTGGAGATGAAGAGACCTCATCAGATAATTTGGCTCACGATGAAAACCTCCTGAACATTTGGGACTTATGTTATCAGAGGAAAAATGTGAGCAAAGATTAGCAGGTGCTGGGCTAGTAGCCCGTGTCCACTTGCCAAACAGCATCGGAGAAACACTGATTTGTAACATCAAACTGTTTTTACTGGTTTAATTTACCAGGGGTCTCATTAATAAACATTGTATACGCACAAAACGAGGCCTGAAAGAGATGTACAAACAGACTTCATAGGAGAAACTTTGATGCATGCTTACGAACATTTTGGGGTTGGGAAATTGACGACACAGACGGTGAGGTGGAAGCCTGATTGTAGAAATTGTCTAATATTTTTCGGCACGCACCATTTTTGGCTTTTGTTCATGGCGTACATCAGAGCATGTGAGCGGAGCTGAGCGGGGAGCGGAAGGATTTTGTGTTGAGCGAGGAGCGGCTATTTTTTTAAAAGGTGGAGCGGAGCCTTATCTCTCGCTCCAATTTCGCTCCGGTTGCTCATGCCCCACCCAGAATGCATCTTTGCACCTGCGCACACCCACACTATTTTCTTTCAAAACTATGGAGTTTACTGTGTACTTCAGAAAAGAAACTGAGAAGAGAAGCAGCGGTACCTTGGAGAACGGTCCCTAACTGCGGGGAGAGGTGAGAGGGCTTCCCCGGAGGTCGGCCGCTTAACCCGGTCCGTCTCCTCTACACTTTGACTTATTTCCACCCTGCCGACAGCGGTACCGTGTAGAACGGTCCCTAACTGTGGGGAGAGGGCTTCCCCGGAGAATCTACCAAGCTCATGTTTTATTTGTGAATAGAAGATTACAGGTTAGGGTAGTACGACGCAGTTTTTTTGAGCAGAGTGGTGAGCGAGTGGAGCGGGATAAAATTTATGATGGAGTGGAGCGGAGCGAAGAATGCGCTTACGTACATTTTTAGTATGGATCCTATGTATTGTTTTATAAATGAGAACTCTGGTCTGTTTGTTTTAGAGATGAAGAGAAGTCAGTGGATAATTCGGCTCACGATGAAAACCTTCTGAACATTTGGAACCTATGTTATCAGAGGAAAAATGTGAGCAAAAAAACTGGTGCTGGACTAGTGGCCCGTCTTCCATTTGCCAGATAGCATCAGAGAAACATTATTAGTGTTTTTACCGGTTTAAATCACCTGGTCCGTTTGTTTTGAGGAGGAGGAGACCTCTGCGGATAATTTGGCCTCAGATAATCAGATAATCTGCCAACGATAAAAACCTCCTGAGCAACAAACACTGAAGCAATTCTAAACAAGTTTAGCTGGTTGCAATCCTCACTGCTGGATGCCGCTAAATCCCCCTAAATCCTACACACTGGACCTTTAAGTTACGTTTTTAAAAAGTCATAAGTCCAGGAAGGAGGTTGCCATCTATTTTAGTAGTAAAATACTTTATTTTTCTGCTTTCTAGGACCTTTTGTGATGATAGTGAAAGAGTACAAATGCACTCCAGAGCTGAATTATTTGCCAGGTCCAGCTGGGTCAGGTTACATGAGAGCTTACCTACATCAGATGCTAATTTGGCACGCAGTCTTCCCACTACTGTGCGATGTCAATGGGAGTTTGGATCTGAAAACTGAACCTGGCAGTTAGAAAGCAAATCTCAAACTTATTTGAGGGCTGCCATCCAAACGAAGCCAAATAGTTTTGAAGTGGTGACTGTTTTTGTTGTTGTTGTTTTTTAAGAGAAAAAAAAGGGAGTAATAAGGCTTTATGATGATATCCTGACATGTTATTTTTAAAAATAACCTTCTGATGCCTGCATCCACGCAGTGGCATGTTGTGTAGTATTAATGAAACGCTGAACAAAGGACGGTAACAGAGCTTACATTTTTTTGACAGGTGTGCTTTGGGTGCGTCTGTCAAAATATGCATAAAGAGATAAAGACAGTGTGACCTGCAGATTGAATAATGTGTCAGCTGCGTACGATTGTTCTCCATCCTGACAGTCTCCTGATTGGATTCTCACTTATTCTTTCACTCCGGCCTCATTCTGTTGTTCTCCAGCAACAAAAAAATGCTACTCCATCCTATTCTATCACACACCTACACCTCCGCACACACAGAGACATCCTCCTACCATATTTCTTCATGCATGGCACATAGACGAGCGAGGCTGCCTCTGCGCTGATGAAGTGTTTGTTTAGCCGATTTTCCACTCACTGGCCTTAAAAGTGTGGGAGTTTAGAGGCACTCAAAGGCCATGGCAACTCTGAATGAGAAAGCCGAATCTGGGGAGGCATGGGCAAGGAGCTAAAGTGCAGAGCTGCTGCCTCTCAGTGTGTGTGTGTGTGTATGTGTGAGTGTGAGTGTGCATCTGTATTTCTGCTTTCTGTTGTGTGAATGAAGTGCTTGAGGCAGCGGCAGACCTTTCCTTCACCCTGCAAAGTTGTGTAGATCTGTCCCATTGGACACTACAGTTGATCTGACAAACAGGCTGTCAGCTATCACACAAGCTAGTTTCAAGTGAATGGAGTGAAAATACTTCCACACACACACACACATATGTTACACAAGCATGCATTCACCTTTAGATTAATAGACACAGAAACACTCTGCTGTTCAAGTGCTTCCATAAGTGTGTCTGTACACATCACTGGCCATAGTTAACATATCCCAGAATTCCACAGGGCCTGGAGTTAAGGAGCTTCAGAAAGATAACCAACTCCAGCATTTGCCTCATTTCATACCTCAGTGACTCTCACCAAATGCTCACATAAGACAATTGGAAATCCTCTCTATTGTAAATACTGTTTTTTCCTGACTTAACAGGAAGGTGAAATGGTGTTCACAAACAACAGACTGCTGCAGAGACTTCCTGATTTGACTTGTGAAATCATCTGTCTCCACTTAGCCTCAAATTAAAACATTTAATTTTACAATGAATGCCACCCCCCTCCTTTATGCTGTACTGTAGATATAATTCCTCAAGATTGATGCTTTAATAATCATATAATCATAGTTGTTCTGCTTTATTCTATACAGTGAGTGCTTAAACACATAGTTCCATGTTGCTTCATTTGCTTTCTTGCAGAGAGTTTAATGATAACACTGTCATCAAGGGCATAGGATTGGTTTCAACATTTGGGGGGGTGGAAATTTTCAAACACTTAATTTCCTGCATACTGGTGATTTTTTGCGCACCAATTTGTGCCTTTTCTGCATCAAATTATAGTGTAAATGTCTTTCATTTTGTCAAAAAAATCCTTTGCTACCTCCATGTTTTTATAGGGTTGGGACAAATGCACATGTTCTAAATATTGAGGGGCAGGGGTGTCGTAGTGGCGGCAAAAGTGGGACTGAATACCCAGGGCCCAAGTGGGAGGGGGGCCTTTGAAAAGCCTGCAGTAAAAAGTTTAGTTCGCAACTTTATGTATTTATTTATTTTTATTTTTTTTAGTAATTAGTGCCATAACTAAATTAAAATTTCAAAAATATCTAAAATTAGAAACACTTATATCCATTGAAAGGCATCATAAAGAATGTAGTGACAGAGACATGTGCTTGTTTTCTTGAGAGGTCACTATGTTTGAATAGTTGTTGTACAGTATTATATGTTGTATTTGTTGCATTTTAAATGTGTTTTTATTGGCTGCCACTTTCAGCCAGGTCTCTCTTGTAAAAGATATTTTCAATCTCAATGGGACTTCCTGGTTAAATAAAGGTTAATTTAAAAAAAATACAAATAAAAATTGGCTGAATAAATTAGTTTAAAGGCCGAACTTTGTATAAAAGAAATAGTGGGGAGCTCTCTGAGGCTCCTCTCACCCCATAAAGACGCAAAATGGTTTAGTCCAGCCTTACACTAGGATTTTTTTTCTCCAAATGTAGCTAAAGCCGAGTGAGCGACTGCTCTTAACATACATTGTCATGTTTTTCCCCCATGAAAAGGAGATCAGAGAAAGCAAACTAAGGCCATGTTTACACGAAAACGATCCACTGAAAAACGAATCATTTCTCATTTTTGTTTTGAAAAAAGTTGCAGTTTCCTGCTGTAGAGTGAGTGACTAAGGAATAGCTACTTAACACAGACAGCAAACTAGCTTGATGACATGGCCAAACACAAGTATGAAGCTGAATGTATTAAACTGTGTGGACCTTAAACTAATGACTAATGAAATCTGGACCCTGTGGCTGGACCAGTTGGGAACCAATGGCCGACACTAGATACGCAGCTACTTCCAACAGTCCCTAACCCCTTTAGAACCCCCAACATGTTGTGCTCCAGCTTCAGTAGTGATTAATCAAGCAAGAAATAATGTGTTAATTAGTGAGCTGTTTCTGGTGTGCAGATTTGTTACCAGGCTCTCTGTTACACCCTTGTGCTAAGCTAAGCTAAGTGGCTACTCACGCTAGCCTCCTATTTAACGCACAGACATCCAACTTTCGACACCAAAGCAAATAAGTGTGTATTTTCCTCTCACCATTTCATTCTGTTGAAATATTTATTTTTTTCATTTCATTTCCTGTCCACTTAACAAGCAGCTTCAATTTGGAAAATAGCTTATTGATCGTCTGAATAGGTGATCACCAGTTTCATTTTCGGCTGTGGCCACTTTATTCCAGCAGAACTACTTATAATGTGCAGCCTTAGAACTGAGTATTGGCAAAGGAGAGGGAGGAGAAACCTCGCTTTCATCTGTCTTTGGCTGTTGCTGAACCCACCTCCTCTTTTAATCTGCACCCGATCGATTGGATTGATTTTTCTCCCCCCTGGTTACTGTTAGCAGTACTCATGTTCTGAACATGCAGCATTTTATTCTGAAATTCCTTCGTTGATTTACGTGCATGTGTAAACACTAAAGGCACAGTTGTTGTAGTATGATCTGTGTTTTATTAGGTCTGGATATGGAGGAGGTGTGTGTGTGTGTGTGTGTGTGTGTGTGTGTGTGTGTTTGATGGTGGACATGCCTTAATGCTGTGCTGCTGTGTGCAGAGCTGGATGCAGAGGAATGGTGTAAGCTGCTGTGCGTGGAGTGCCTGGGCAGCCGTCTCAACGACATCAGCCTGGGAGAGCCAGACCTGTTAGCGGCGGGGGTGCAGCGGGAGCAGAACGGTGAGTGCCCAATTAGTCCCTGCTAACACAGACAGCCATTCAGGGTCAATCTCTCACACTCAGCTCGCCACCAAGCAGTTAGCGGTTGCAGTCCAGGCCCGCATGTGTTAATGCAACTGAGTCCTCAGAGGGTGAGGGGAGCAGAACAGCCACTGTCCAATTAGGCCAATATCTGATCTGAAGTCCCCTGTAACAGTCTTTAGCTACATTAGCACATGTTGGTTCAACTTCAGAGGTACATTCAGATGTGTGTGTGTTGAAAGAAACCTGTGTGTGTGTGAGTTAGAGCACAGGTCACAGGCTGTGGTCGGGGCTCTGTTCCAGCCCTAATGAGAAGTGCTGTGCATCACTGGCTTCCCTCATAATGAAGCTTGTCACAGAGATGGATGAGATTATGGCTCCTAAAGCCATGTGAAATAAATGTGCTTCCCCACATATTCCACTCACAGGAAATGGAAATGGAAAAGAGAGGAGACAACAGGGCGCTGCTATCACACTGGAGCTCATTCTCTGTGTAATTTGTAAACTCGCAGAGGAAATTGAAAAGGCAACAGGCAAAGAAGAGCAGTTTAAAGTTGTAAAAGGGCGAGTAATTGAAAAGAATCTGCCGTCATTTCAGCCCATTTCATTTCATCGCAGCCGTGAAGTGAAATTATATTCTTCAACATAACTTGGCCACATTTTTTTTAAAAGATATCAATACACATTTTTTTGACTGAGCTGACTGAACTGTAACAACACAATTCCTCTCCCCTCTGTTGTGGTAGAAGTTTGGTGCTCGTGCAAAAGTTGCAGCAGTGTGTTACGGAGACACACTGAGCCAGTGCCTCTCTGCTGCCTGGATGACTGAATGAAACAAGAGGCTTCGGCCTGCAACCATGTTTCAATTAGTAGCCCTCCCCAAACAGCAGGGGCCGATAATTAGATCAGAGTTCATTTTCACTGTCCCTAAAAATACGCCACACTATGACATTACCATTTTCTATCCACTGCAGACACATGGCTTATTTTGAATCATTAAGCGTAATTAGTGAGAACTAATTTAGATTATGGAGAACTCGCTCCCTCTCTGTCTCTCCTCCTCTCTTCCTCTCCGTCTGCCTCAGAGAGTTAGTTTAATGTGAATGGGCAGATTTGGCTCCTTGATCCCAGTCTAGCTCACTGGATGGCTACTTAGACCCACTGCAGGTGAAGTCAGGTAAAGTGCTTTTTAAAATACCCTTTTTAAAGGGTTGTTGTACTCTACTTGGCACTGTGCTCCTGGGAACACTCAGAGCTTTAGAAATGGGTTCATACTTTTGCCCTGATCTATGCCTCACCACTATTCCTAATGCCGGCCTTACACCAAATGACCTGAGATGCGATCACACGGTCGCAGACAATTTTTCAGAGTTGGAATATAATCATGAGAGTTTTACCTCAGTTGGTGCACGCTCCTGTGATTTCAATCCTTTTGTCTAAGGTGGTCATAAAACTCAGTCTGAGCTGTCTTAAGTCTTTTTATCATCTTGACGTTGAAAATCACACGTTTAATGTTATCGTAAATTTTTTGTCTTGGCCCACACAAAAACTGGAGCTCAGTGATGTGAGCAGCAACCATTAGCTGTGGTCTCTCCAGAACCAAACAAAAGCAGCAGAACTGGGTAGACATTAAATATGGAGGGGACTCTAGGGAGGTGCAAGAACATGAACACATCTCTGTTCTCTTGGACTGTAGAAAAGGAGGAGAAACTGGTGGAGTTGTGGGGTAAACAAGTATGTTTTTAAATTGGTGTGTACGTCACCCACCAACCAGTACTCATTTCAGTGAGAAATTTTAGTTCAGTCAGGACCACTTTAGTCAAAGAAAACTTTATTTCCATTTGCAGTATTATATTTGTCTCTGTTCTGGGGCCTCTTTGCTTTTCCTAGGCTTATGCAGAAAGCCTAAGGTGGAGAGAGCACACCTCTCCGCCCTTCCATGCGCCTGTATGGAAAGTCTTAAGGCAGAGAGCACACCTGTCTGCCCTTCCATGCGCCTGTATGGAAAGTCTTGAGGCAGAGAGCACACCTCTCCGCCCTTACATGCACCTGTATGGAAAGTCTGAAGGCAGAGAGCACACCTGTCTGCCCTTCCATGTGCCTGTATGGAAAGTCTTAAGGCAGAGAGCACACCTCTCCACCCTTACATGCACCTGTATGGAAAGCCTTAAGGCAGAGAGCACACCTCTCCACCCTTACATGCACCTGTATGGAAAGTCTTAAGGCAGAGAGCACACCTCTCCACCCTTACATGCACCTGTATGGAAAGTCTTAAGGCAGAGAGCACACCTCTCCACCCTTACATGCACCTGTATGGAAAGCCTTAAGGCAGAGAGCACACCTCTCCACCCTTACATGCACCTGTATGGAAAGTCTTAAGGCAGAGAGCACACCTCTCCACCCTTACATGCACCTGTATGGAAAGCCTTAAGGCAGAGAGCACACCTCTCCACCCTTACATGCACCTGTATGGAAAGTCTTAAGGCAGAGAGCACACCTCTCCACCCTTACATGCACCTGTATGGAAAGCCTTAAGGCAGAGAGCACACCTCTCCACCCTTACATGCACCTGTATGGAAAGTCTTAAGGCAGAGAGCACACCTCTCCACCCTTACATGCACCTGTATGGAAAGCCTTAAGGCAGAGAGCACACCTCTCCACCCTTACATGCACCTGTATGGAAAGTCTTAAGGCAGAGAGCACACCTGTCTGTTCGTGTTCTCACGGCAGCATTTACAAGTGGACCAGATCAAATGCCTTGCACGATAAAGCTGCTCTTGATTGGTCAGAATTTCCATGTGGGAAAAATCCAGGAAGTAAACCAAACGTTGAAGAAGAGTACACTTGCAAGATAAATGTGACACTTTCTAATGTCACAATGGAGGGACAACTACGCAGGTTGATTTTAGCGCTGCTCATCGTGGACTATATTGCTGTCATTGTTCATTTTAGTCAAACCATACAGTTTGAAAACGAGGCGCGGCTCCAACTAGAAAACAATGTTTTGATGCATTGGATGTGCTGAATGTGCATATTAAGGCAGTACAGGAGGAGGTGCACATTAATAATCCTCCAAGACTGTAACATGCTCATGTTTAACCCAAACAATGTGTCATGTGACTGCAGTTGGTTCAGATTGAGATCGGAACACGTCCTCACCACAAGCTAACCGCACCAGGGTTCATTTGTAACTGGACCGAGACCACCTCTTCAATAGAGTCTAAGTCCGGTTTATTTGGTACACACCAAATGAACTTGAATTGGATTCAACCAAACCATACAGGGCAGGTGTGAAAGCACTCTAAGGCAGGGAGAGCAGCAGCATCCCTAGAGTTATGTGTTTTTGCAGACACTAAAGGAACTGTTAACATGTCATATTTCTTAAAGGGAATTTGGTGTAATAGCACCACTAAAAACTTAAATTATCTTTAGATGCAAGAGGGTGTCAGACTTTAGTCCTTTAAAAGTCTTCTGTGGCATGTTGGGCATAAGACTTCATGGCTTGGTTTTTGTCCTGCACATGCAGTGTGAATTGTGGGACCTTATACACACAGTTGTGTGCCTTTGTCCAATCAATGCAGTTTGCCACAGGTGGACTCCAATCAAGTTCAAGACACATCTTGGGGATAATTAAAGCAAACAGGATGCACCTGACCACAATCTGAAGTGCCACAGCAAAGAGTCTGAATACCTAATAAGAGATTTTAGTTTTTGTTCTTTAATAAATGTGCAAAAATGTCTAGAAACATACTTTCACTTTGTCATTATGGGTTATTTAGTGTAGATAGATGGGCAAAAATGGCAATTTTATCCATTTAAAATTACATCTACAACACAATAAAATGCGCAGAGTGAAGGGGTCTGAATACTTTCTGTCAGGCTTTGTCCTAATTTCCCTGAAAACATTTCACAGTGTGTCCTGATGATTATCGAAGGTAACAGGGACAATGTTTCTGGAAAGAGATGTATCGTTTAAATGTCAGCTTTAAGTGCTGCAAGTGCCAAAAGTAAAATTCTATTCACCTCCATTGTGCTGAGATAGAGGCATACGTCTTGAAACGTGGACAAAACCAAAACTATTGTGACCCAACCCCTTAACACTGGATGTAAATAGCCATCTCAGAGTTCTCCACATTGTTTGCCACTGTTCCCTTTTTAAAATCGTCTTTTTGTGAATCTTTCCAGAGCGTTTCAACGTGTACCTAATGCCCACCCCAAATCTGGACATCTACGGGGAGTGCACCATGCAGATCACCCACGAAAACATCTACTTGTGGGACATTCACAACGCACGCCTCAAACTTGTCATGTGGCCCCTCAGCTCCCTGCGCAGATACGGACGAGACTCCACCTGGTTCACTTTTGAGTCCGGAAGGTGTGTGTGTGCATGAGGATAAGTGCTTGTGTTGTTTTGTGTGTGTCAGTGATTGAAATGTTAGCGGTGGGAGGGGTAGAAAAAAAAACTTTTGGAAATGTCATAAAAACTTCAACAAAGCAACTTTGGATATCGAAAACATCCCAGGGTATCAGCATTTGCCGCAGAGCCCTTCAGGCATTGATGTGACAGGTGTCTCTGTGAATGTGTGTCTTTGTTTGTGTACCATATCTACTCACGCATGTGTGTGTGTGTGTGTGTGTGTGTGTGTGTTTGACTTCAGTGGGCTATTATATCAATGCGCCTCCCTGTAAGTGCACATTCAAGCATGCATTTTTGTAAATCAGCAATCCAAGAGTGAGCACGATCAAAGCGTGTGCACTTCTCTCTGTCTCTGTGTGTGTGTTCCTGGCGCAGGATGTGTGACACAGGAGAGGGTTTGTTCACGTTCCAGACGCGGGAGGGGGAGATGATCTACCAGCGGGTCCACTCGGCCACGCTGGCCATTGCCCAGCAGCATGAGAGGATGATGGAGGAGATGGAGAAGAGCTCCCAGGTACATTTTTACATTTTTGCTTGTTTGTCTGATTCACCCACAGCAGCTCGCAACGAGGCCATCGGTTTTATTCTTGTGCTGCCAACATTACAAACAGCTAATAATGAGTGCAAGTGTCAGCACGCCATTGTTCCGGGGATAATTATTGAATGCATGCAAAGCGTGCGTCACAACCGGCTATTCCTAATCCTGGAAGAAACGCAGAGCAAGACTCATGTGTACAAAGACTGCATCCGTACACAAATATTAAAATATACATCTATTTTCTTGTTTAAAAATGTCTGTATTATTTCACTGGTTTCTTTGTTTGGTTTAGGCGGATCAAACTACAATGCCACTGAGGCTGTTCACAGAATTATTTTTAGAAACCAACGAACACAAAGGCAATAAATCATGATTTTCACACACAACGTTCCCACACACACACACATAAGAATACACTTTTCTCTCAAGGTACCGCTGCCCAGTCTTTCCCCAAAGAGCCGCCTTGGACCAGGAGCCCTCTTGACACCCCACGGTCTTGGCCTCCGCTCCCTCCTTCCATCACAACACCCGTCCATCCCTTCCTTCCTCCCTCCTTCCTTCCGTCCTTCCTCCCCTCCCCTCCCCGCTATCATCTGTATTCTTTATTTATGTAGGCCTGCCTAGTGTTTGATGAGCCTTGACCATATGGCCATGCTCTTGGACCCCACCATTTGGGAACGTTTCCAAATGCAGCATTTACCCTCAGCTCTATAAATCACACGGATAGCTACACAAAACTGACCACTCGCCGCCGCAGAGTGGGTGAGAAAATGCAGATTCACTCGGCTTCACTCTGCTCCTTTCTCTAAAATATTGGCGTTTTTCATATATTTCCAGAAGTAGCCTGGTTCTACGATGAAGCCTTTAGTTTCACGCCACAAAAAAAACTCTAAAACACATCAGCCAGCACCACAACAATAATCATGATCCCAAATGAATCCTCATCTTGCCCGCCAAACAGCCATCCAGAGTGGAAACATGCCATTCAACCAGCAATATACCGAACTATGAGCGCTTTCTGTTTACTGACACACCCAGAGCAATTTCCCCTGTTGTGAGTGACTGACTGAGAGTGACAGGAAGTGAGAGACACTGTAAGCTTTCTCTGTCTTGTTTCAGATCCACCCCAGAGAGACGCTAACCAAGTCCATCTCCCTGCCACGCAGCGCCTACTGGCAGCACATCACGCGTCAGAACAGCGTGGGAGATCTCTACAGTTACCAAGGTACAGGCATGCAGTCACTAATTATCATATGCACGGTGTTGCTATTTCTTTACCTGCCTATCAGTGGTAATGTGTGGAGCGCTGTGGAAGAGGTGGAGGACAGACAGGTAGGTGGAGAGGCAGGGAGACATAGGAGCTGGTTTACATCTACAAATAAACCTTCTAAATATGGGCTGTTATTCAAACGAGAATAACATGGAAACCTCTGAATTCCAAATTAAATGTGTTTAGCTTTGAAGTCTGAAATCATCCCATAATAGACCAGCGCAGAATCTTAGTTTCCGTCTTCAATTTAATAATGAAAGAACTTACTGAAAAATAGTTTTGAATTGAGCCAGAGCCGTTTTTTCTGTGATAAACAATAAAAACAGAGACAGACAGGCTCATAATCTAAATTCAATTATGAAGGACAAAAATAATTTGGTATGTTCTTGAAAGCAGTGGGTTCATATCTCTCTATGTGTGTGTGTGTGTGTATGTGTGTGTGTGTGTGAGGGAGACAGAGAGAGAGAGAGAGAGAGAGAGAGATAAATGTCATCCCAAATACACCAAACAAACATTTAAAAGCAATACTTTTGTTTTTGCTCCATTTTTCACAGGTTTAAGTTAAACATCTGACTTTTTTTGTGCATTCTATACAAAAACTTGTCACAAATTCTGGTCGCTAATGTGTTAAAATCAGTGTTAGTGAGCACTTCTCCTTTTCCAAGATAATCCATCCACCTGCATATCAAGATGCTGATTGAACAGTGTCACTACTTCACAGGTGCACCCTGGGATGGTCACAGTAAAAGGCCACTCTAAATTGTTAGTTCTGAAGGAGCATGCTGACATGCTGACTGCAGGATTGTCCACTAAAAATGCTGGCAATGAACTTAATGTCCAGTTACCCCCCATAAGATGTGTCCAGTGTTGTTTCCCTGAATTTGGCAGTACATCCAACCAGCCTCACAACTGCACTAATTTGTTTGGGCTGCACGCATTCTTTTGGTCACTTTCACTTCCGGTAGTTGTAACTGGCACAGGGTTGGGTGTGGTTTCACGTTATTTTACCTGTTCATTTACTGGTGTGGCGGCTTTTAGACAAAGATGGTGAGGTTTTGGCGCCAATATCTTCTTTTAATGGCAGTAAGGCAAATAAATGCCAAATGCCAATTGTCACTTTTTCTGAAAATGGTCACTGCTGATGTTTGATGTGTGAGTGTCATACTGGACTTTAAGTTTGTGATTTATTGCTGGATAGTTCAGGTTTAATTGTATTTCATTGATGTCTATTTTATGGTATAAGTATTCATTAATCTAGTGTGACATCAACCCTCTGCAAACACTGTTCCATTTTACCTGCATTACTGTTGTATGTTTGGTGAGATGACAGTTTGTTTCATCTCATTTTGCTTTATCTCAGTTGTTTGTTTAATAAATCATCATAAAAACGCATCTTCGGACTTCAGCATGGATTTATTGAAGGAGTCACAGTGAAGAGCCTACTTAGCCTCTTAGTGGCTTTTTCATCGATAGTATAGTCGCTACAACGATGATGAACTGCTGTCAGGTCAAGACCCCAGAGAGGACAATGAGCATGCAGATGAGCTTCCATACGGCATCAGCTGTTCAGATGGCTGGTCTCGTATGATCTTGCAGGTGAAGAGGCTGGATGTAGAGGTCCCGAGCTGGTGTGGTTACATGTGGTCTGCAGATGTGAGGCTGGTTGGATGTACCGCCAAATTCCAGGAAGGGACATTAGAGCTATCTTATGATAGTGAAATGAACATTGGGTTCACATGCAACAGCCAGTGGCATGCTCCCTCAAAACTTGGGACAACTGCAGCATTGTACGATTAAAATTAAATCATGGGGGAGGAAAATAATTGTGTGTGTTCTTGCAAGCAAATGAGTTCATGTCTATGCGTGTGTTTGTGTGTGTGTGTGCATGAGGGAAGGAGCGATCAATGTCACCCCAAATATATTAATATTGCAGCAGGTGCCCTATAGCGTTCATTCCCCTGCGTGCACTTACTGTAAACATAAAGGGTGTGTGTGTTTGTGTGTGTTAACGTCTTGATGTAGAACCAGAGGCAGAGAGGTGATTAGTGAGCTGATGAGATTACACTCTGTCCATGGTATTAGTTGATTAGTAGACTTATCTGAGGATTATGGGCCTTTTGGCTTTCACTGATAGCAAAACAGAACGCAAGGCGAAGATGAAAGTTGCTCTGACGTCATAATTTTCTTTTGAAAACCTAAGGCTGGATTTATTTTTTAATTATTATTATTATTATCATTTAATTATGGCACGATAAGCTCAAAAGCAAAGTATGTCTTCCATTACAAACATCAACATGTTTTTTTTTTTTATTTACACTAAACAGAGAAGCGTGCACCTCAGGGTCATTATTTATAGGCCCAGTCTCTGTAAACTCTCCTTTTTCAACTCTTCCTCTCCAAACTCTGGTGAGCAGAGGAGCTTCTCTCTCATCCATCACCCTGGCATCTCCGCTGGTCCTCCCACACTTTCTCCGCGTGTCTGTCCCGATTCAGAACAACCCTCCACCTTCTCCCACTCATACACATTCAGCGCTACCATTATCTCCCCCCCTCCTTTCCCATGAATAAATTGAATGCATCAGTGTGTTTGAGGACGCAGCGAAAAGGTCTCGTCAGACAAGGGGGGCGACAAGGTGATTCTGGGGAGCGACAGGAGTTTAACTCCTGTTGTGACACGGGATGTTCAGACCGTGAAAGGCATGTCAGGAGGAGCTCACACACGTCGAGTGCTGCTGCTGCTGCTTTTAACATGGCTGCGAGCCAGTCTTAGATGAGGAGAGCCATACAGAGTAATTGCATTGATTCTTCATTGGCAGAAGGTCTCCACCTCCCTGAAGCTCTTTTACATCCTCTGCTCTCTGAGCTGCTCTCTGCTCAGCATAACCTTATATGTTCCAACAGCACTGCGTCTTTAGAAGGGATGTTAACAAATATGAATGTATATGTTTATATATGCATTCTGAAAGTATACGAACTTCGTCCAGGTTTTTTACAGACATCACACACACCACATAAGGGTGGAAGAAAATTGACAAAATTCAATACAGCATAGGATCGCAATATTATCCCTTGCAATATTGCATCAAAACATGGATGCAAAGTGTCGATTCTTTATCACATAAATTATTAGTATGCCAAAGTCAAGTTAAACTTTTGGTCGCCTACTAGAATAATTAAATGAATTCTTCTCTCAGTCCACTAGTTACATTTGCTGCAATAAAAATGATTGAGTTGAGATGTACTGACTGAAAACTTTATGTATTTATTTAACCTTTATTTAACCAGAAAGTCCCACGGAGATTGAAAATATTTTACAAGAGAGACCTGGCCAAAGTAGCAGTCAATCAAAACACATTTAAAATGAAACAAATACGACATAAAACAACAACTATTCAAACAGAGTGTCCTCTCAAGAAAAACAAGCACGTCTCTGTCACCACATTCTTTTTGATGCCCTTAAATTCATCGATGGATATAAGTGTTACGAATTTTAGATCTTTTGGAGATTGTTCCATGTCCATGGTGCAGAGTAGGAGAATGCAGTTTTCCCCAGATCTGTTAAAAACCTGGTGTACTTTAAAAAGCAACCACCTGGAGGAGCATAGCTGGAAACTACCAGAGCTGACACACAGAAGGGTGCAGAGGTGGGCCAGGAGTTTGCCCAGTATTGCTTTATAGATAAAAAATATACCAGTGTCATTAGATATTAGACATTAGTTGACAAATTTTTCCTTTGGGGACATAATTTGTCGGGGGGTACCCGACTCAGAATAATGTCAGTCGAATCACATTTGTATGTTTAACAAATATTCGACAGTTCAGTTTTTTTCCATATAGATTTTAAAACTTTGAACGGGCTCAGTGTGACAGTGCAATCACGTAATATAGTAAACAAGCTAACTGTGCTAACGACAGATCGGAAAAGTGCAACAACATTTTTTGCCGACAGTAGATATATGAAAAAGAAAAAGCCAGAGACTGTATTATATTGAGCTGTAAATTCGCCATTTCTGAGCAGACGAGAGAAGATAATGTTATCTCGGAGCCTTACAGTGCAGCGTCTCTCTTCCTCTGTGCTGTTGCATTGTGTCTGCAGCTGTCTGTGCCAAAGAGTAGCATGAAAGTCAAGAGCACTCTCTCTGTAGCAAAATCTGGGGACCAAAATGTCCCCAGAAGTGCACTGCACAGCACAGTGACTAGCAACAAAACAAAACAAAAAATGACTGCTTGACTTGAAACAATCTCAGTCGACTGTGAGGTCACCGACTAATGATTCAAATCAGCGACGTTTAGGGGCAGCCTTAATAATTTGCAATTAAAAAAGTAAATATATTGCAATATATGTTATTGTAAAACATTTTAAATTGAAATATTATTGTATCCTGACTTAAGTATTGTGATAAAATTGCATCCTAGGTGTCTGGTGATGCCCACCGTTAACACCTCCCACTGTCTTTACACTGATACCAGGATTGATTTTGTCTATAAAGAATACACTTCCATAACTCTTTTTAGACATCATTAAAGAAACTTCAATTCTTGGCTCATACTTATCAGAATCAGACTTTTTCTTCTGTACCAACAATAACTGACTGTTGTCTGTGCAGTGAAAACAGAGGTAGCCAAAGCAGCATGACTTTCATGATGCACATTTGCCAAAGTGTCAGACTGAAGCTCCCAGAACCTTCAGTCTGACATTGCCTCCATTGAAGGCGATTTACAAGGGGGAGGGAATTTGATTTTTCCCTAACCAATCAGTAGAGATCAACAACTCACCCAGAATCTGACGTGATTAGTATCCATGCCTCGGGGGTGCCGAAAACGAGTAGACATTGCCCGTTTAAAATGTCTCCGTCGTCGTGCACGCCCAGCTGCATTGGCGTTAAATCCAGTTTAGCAGCTTCCTTAATTTGGTCCTCCATTAACGCNNNNACTCACCCAGAATCTGACGTCATTAGTATCCATGCCTCGGGGGTGCCGAAAACGAGCAAGCATTGCCCGTTTAAAATGTCTCTGTCGT
>NC_065516.1:22906325-23073101 GCF_006386435.1 Epinephelus moara | reverse complement strand
TTTGGACGAGATAAATCGCAAATTCATTGCAGTATGCCAGACCAGAGATGCAAGCCTACTCAGTTGAGTGGGCGGGGTCTATGGTCTGGAACCAGGCTACCAAAATGTAAATAAAACAGACTATAGGCTAACAACACTGACGTATAGATGGTTTCAAGTTCAGTATTCAGACATGTATTGAGGTTCATCCTCAGTAACTTTCCATCAGTTTTCACCATATTTGTTCTGCAGCTTTGATTCTCTAAAGTGCCTGCGAAATGGCAAGAGAGCTTTTTCAGATCCTTGCCAATGTAGCTTCCTCTTTGTTTTCATAAACACTTCAGACCAGCCTCACATTTCTCTGGACCTCCTCCTGTCACACACTCAACCCTCCAGTTTTTTAAAGAGAAATCGTGCAGTACGGTCCAATGCAAGTCTGACTTGCAATTTCCTACTGTTAAAACCATCTGTTCTGAATCCACTATTCATCAACAGCCATGCAGCTTTTATTTAGACTCACAGATTAGACTTCCGGCTGTAGCACTGCCACCTCATATAAAGGAAAGATGAGGCGGCTTGGCACCGGAAAACTTTAAAAAGGGATGCTGAAGAGCCAAGTAGATATGCAGGAGTAGTGAAACAAAAGTGGCATTTAACACACACACACACACACACACACACACACACACAAATACTGAAGCAAAGAGACAAAATGAAACCTGGAAATTTCGATCAAACTACATTGAAATAACCTACCACCTGTGCAGGTAAGCATAGGCTGATCACAACAAGCAAGCATCCAGATCACACAAAAATAATTAAGAAATCATTGATACAACATTTATTTGTCACTGCTGACATCACAATTTATCCGGGGGCACTCCAAGAAACACACCGAGTATAATATGTCATTTACTGCAGGCCTATCTTACCTACAGTGCAAATGCATCCATCCATTTTCATCCACTTTATCTGGGGCCGGGTTGCAGGGACACTCCTCCTGGGGGACCCCAAGGCATTCCCAGGCCAGATGAGATATGTAAACCCTCCAGTATGTTCTGGGTCTGCCCCGGGCCTCCTACAAGTGGGACGTGCCTGGAACACCTCGAACAGGAGGCGCCCAGGAGGATCCTGATCAGATGCCCGAATCACCTCAGCTGACCCCTTTTAGCACGAAGGAGCAGCGGCTCTACTCCGAGCTCCTTACCCTATCTCATGACCATAGGTGAGGGTTGGGACTTAGATGGACCAGTAAATCAAAAGCTTTGCCTTCAGGCTCAGCTCCCTCTTCACCAAACCACCGATCTGTCTCACCCTCCATTCTACCCTCACTCGTGAAGAAGACCCAGAGATGCTTGAACTCCCTCGCTTGAGGCAGTAACTCTCTCCCAACCCAGAGGCGGCAATCCACCAGTTTCACACTCGGCTACAAACCGCTCCAGTGCATGCTGGAGGTCACGTTGCGATGAAGCCAACAGAACCACATCATCTGCGAAAAGCAGAGATGCAATTCTTAGCTTCCCAAACCGCACCCCTTCCTCCCCCTGGCTGCGCCTCTAGAGTCTGTTCATGAATATGCAAATGTACTATGAAACTATTACAAATATAATACAATAGTAATACAATTGAGTTTATTGCAAAAGTATTCATGGGAAAGTGCAGGAGTGTCAGCTTTGGTTTTGCATATAATGTCCATCCTGTATGTATCATTACAAAGTGGCTCACTCACCTAAACTTTGCTAATTTGGCTAGCAAAGTCAGTGTAAATACACTCACCTTTATATGTGTTCTTAGATTTGTGTTTGCCATCTCTGCAGTACTCTCACCTTGCATAGCTCACAGTAAAAACGTAGGTTCTGTTGGTGGAGTGGAGCAAGTCGGTGTCATGTTGTATTTGCTGAAGTATGGCCATGGTGATTCTTCCTCAGGCTGACATTCAGGAGGTTTATCCATGATGACGCTGTCGCTGTGTGAGCACTGAGTAAAGCCCATCCTTTTGCACATGCACCACACAAAGGTGTTTTGCTTGGGCTTGTTGTCACAGTGGTCAGGGTGAAAGAAGAGGGGATGGGGCTGGTCAAAGGGGGTTCAGTTACAGTGGAGAAGCAATGGTAAAATAAAAACAAAAATCAGGGCTTTCCTTTTATGGCCCAAAATTGATTGTAGTGTCAGTAGTTGAATGCAGTTGAAATACCAACAAGCCACCCCAAAATGTAGTTAAATTACAAATTCACTTACATGTCTCTCACTACTCCCCAACAATGTGTGAACTGTAGCCTCAGTTTCCTGTTGTTAGCTGACAGGAGTGGCACCTGGTGTGGTCTTCTGCTGCTGTAGCCCATCTGCTTCAAGGTTGGACGTGTTGTTGGTTCAGAGATGGTCTTCTGCAGACCTTGGTTGTAACCAGTGGTTATTTGAGTTACTGTTGCCTTTCTATCATCTTGAACCAGTCTCCTCTGACCTCTGGCATCACTGGATATTGTCTCTTTTTGGGACCATCCTCTGTAAACACTAGAGATGGTTGTGTGTGAAAATCCCAGTAGATCACACTCAGCCCATCTGGGACCAACAAACACGCCACATTCAAAGTCACTTAAATCACCTTTCTTCCTCATTCTGATGCTCAGTTTGAACTTCAGCAGGTCGTCGTGACCATGTCTACATGCCTAAATGCATTGAGTTGCTGCCACGTGATTGGCTGAGTGGCTATTTGCATTAACGAGCAGTGGAACAGGTGTATCTAATAAAGTGGAAGAGCGTATATCTTCCTACACTTAACAGAGCCCAGCCCCTCCCTGCTAAGAGGACGTAATTAGGCAAACCTGTTTGCACTATGCTTGATTGAGCTGCTGAGCAGCTGATCTACTCCAACATCCCAGGCAGAATAACAACAAAGAAAAACATCACACACACACACACAACACACACACACTTACAGCAGGGTGAACACCTTTCCACAGATCGTAATCCTATGAACCCATTATACAAACTAAACAAGCTTGTGTCATTTATACAGCTGATTGATAATGCATCAAATAAACTGAAACGTTGGACTGAAATTAATAATTAAGCAGATACAGAAACACTGTTGATGTCAGGGAACAGAGCAGAGTGAAAAAGACAGGAAAACCTTTTGACACCGGCACAAATCCACACTAAAGACACAAAAACAAACAGATAAAGATAACTTTGCCCCACAGTCTCAGTCTAAGTATGCAGTATATAGTTGCAGATCTCCTCAAGGAAAGCATAAACACCTTGTGAAAATATGATGTTTCCAGTTTACAGCAGCAGTTAAACAGGAATTCAGAGATTCATTTATTTGTCTGTAAAAAAAGAGGTAAGAAATCAGGACTTCAGATCACGATGGCTGGCTGCCTTTGCTCCTTGGCTGTATCACTGCGTGCATGATGAATATCCAATCAGCACAGTCAATTTGCTGAGTCATGCTCGGGTTGCTTTCAAATACCCTGCGGGTCCGGGGGAATAATTAAGGAACAGAGTTTCCTGTCCCGTCGAGGGTTTATCCACCTATTTGTTTATTTCTTTGCCTCAGTTAATGGGGGACCTGGCAGTGAAGTACACTACTGTAACTTTTATTTTATTTCAATATATTTCACATCTGCTTTTCATTTGTTTGGAAATGTCTCAAAAAATACATCCCCAAAAGCCTTGTTTGCCGTAATTGAAAGTAATAATTGTCAAATGTGTTTTGTTTAAGAGAAACAGAGGGGGATGTGGTGCGGAAAAAAACTAACACTCAGCCTTGATCATGTGGCTGTATGAAACAAAACTCCCCCACAGAG
This sequence comes from Epinephelus moara, assembly GCF_006386435.1. Taxonomy (NCBI): domain Eukaryota; kingdom Metazoa; phylum Chordata; class Actinopteri; order Perciformes; family Serranidae; genus Epinephelus; species Epinephelus moara. The sequence continues at coordinate 23,069,316 of NC_065516.1, read as the reverse complement.
CTCACCTAATTAAGTAAAACCAAAGATGGATGTTTTAATCTCCAGAAACTACACACTAAGACAATGTTTCGACTTTCTACCGCGCTCCACCTCTACTCTCCTAATGTTATTCACTCTTTTGCATTTCAGTGATACTGCTGTGTTCTCCGAGTTTGCTGATGCATAGAAATAAGTGCACTTTAAAGTTTTCGCGAGTTGAAAAAGCAAGGCGCCACGCCTGTCGGAAATGGTTCAATTACCAGCTCTAATAGTGGAATGGAAAGGGGACAAGAATGCTTGTATTTCTTCTTGGACCCATTTTTATGTAATCTTTTGCCATTTCGCACACACTCTCGCTCTCTCCCTGCATTTCATTGTGCTCTGCAGTTTAGTGCCGTAGCATTAGCAATTCTAATGGAATGGAGCGCTGTTCTTAGTTTGATCGGCTGGGAGTGATACGAGAGGGGGTTTTTTTTACAGAGAGGGAGCAAGTATCAAAGGCACGGGGACAAGATGATAGCAGAACAGGATGATAACACTATCTTATCTGCAACAGGCGACAAGGAATATAGTCGATGTAGATGCAAGGAAAAGTGAATCGCATGAAAAATTCATCGCAGCCAGGTAAAACTGAGTTCAAGTGTTTTGGTCTCTTTCCTGGCGGATGCTTGGAAAGTTTTTAATCTCAGCTCTCGTCTTGCATGATTTGGGGATGATATTAACTGACCCAATATTTAAGGTCCTGTGTGTTAGATTTGATAATTCGGTGCCTGGTAAAAAACCTCCCGAACAATGAACACTGAAGGAATTCTTTCGGGTGTATGTGATCTGCAGAACTCACCGCTCGACGCCACTAAATCCCCTGAAATCTTACCCACTGGACCTTTAAGGCTGCACTTGGAGTGATCTTTTATACTGTATTGTTGCTCCTTTGGCTGGTTTACCACACAAACGACACAAAGCTGGATGTCAGCAGCGTTGCATAATCCAGAGTTCATGAGACACGCAGCCTCTTTCTCTGGTTACAGCTGTTACTAGGATGCCATCTGGGTTATCGCACTGTGAAGGAAGGTGCAGACAGGTGTGTGTGTACATGCTTACATGAATAGCTGCTTGTGTGTCCAGGTCCACTATTGTATCTGTCAGTGCGTGTGTGTGTGTGTGTGAGTGCCTTCTCTGCCTGTCCTGTCCGCTCCGGCCCAGCAGCTGCCACCCCAGGCCAGATAGGATGACATGACCTTCCCTGGTAATGAAAAGGCACTGACAAATCACTGTCTGCTTCTCATAGGGATAGAAGAGGAGGAGGGATGCTGACACCATCTCCTCTCTGCGTTTTTATTACTATTTTTTTCCTCGTGAGCGTGTCTACATTTGCGTCCAAAAACTGTGGCACTCGTCGGGGGTCTGGCATCGCACAAACGCCGCTGTTTATGGCCGAGGAGATGATGAGATCTGCTTCGCCCTCTCTGTCTGCACTGGGCTCCCTGCCTCTTTTTTTCCCAGCCCAAATTGGCCTTGGTTGGGGAGAGGGATTGTCTTGGCAAAGATTTGAAAAGGATATGCCTGGTTGCGCACCACTTGTTTCAGCAATCTATTAAGCACAACGTGGAGAGGAGAGAAAGTGTCCCCCCCTTTTTTTTTTTTACTTGCAGTGTTTTTCTCCAGAACATGAACTGAGCTGCATTTAAAACCTTAAGCTGGAGCCTTATCGTATTTTTCTTTATTTCAGGGAGTAGTGGAAGACTAGGGGACAGAGGTGTGTGTGTATGACTCACCTGTTATGGCTGGTACTGTTGTGGTCTCAGGCTCACACCCACACCAGCCCCTCTGTGCTTCCTCCTGCAAGCTGTTCCCTGAACTCGCACAGGAAAATGCTTTTTCTGTGTTTCTCCTTCTCGTTGTCTTCGTTTTAGTCGACTACTACTTCTCCTCACACACATTTCTTGTTCAACTCTCTGTGGCTCTGACACGCGTTCACACAGCCACTTGACATTGATTGCCAGGCTGACTGGGTCATGTTTTATATTCCACGTCGTAGTGAGTTGGCAGTGCGTCTCCTGGTCTGAGCCTGACTCCCTTTGGTGGCAGCATGACTGGTGCTGCTGGCTACACACACACAGAAAAGACTGTGTGTTTGTGTGTGTGTGTGTGTGTGTGTGTGTGTGTGTTCGCTATACTGTAGTAGGAATGATTTGCACAGCTTAAAATCATATTTGTTAACAAACACTTCCAGCAGAAGAGAAAATTATCTCTTTGTCAATTTTGTCGATGCGGCCCCGGAAGAAGACGGCTTACAGAGAACAAAGTCAAATTTTAATTTGTTAATCAAATTTCAATTAACCTCCGGAGGTAAACTGAGTTGAAACGTATTGACGCGCAGCAGCTCCTCGCAGCCAGCTGTATCAGTCGGCACCATATATGCTATAGGTTAGAGTTGATAACGCTGTTGTGTTAGCTTTTGCACCTCCTGAAATATTAATCACAGGCCACTTCCTCCTTGTTCGGTGCATGATCAGCAGCCTGCCAGCCACTTTATCCTCAACCTACCTCGCCGTGCACATCTCCAAACAGCATCCTAATATATTATTAATGGTCTCACAGTTGCACAGAACGGCCCTCCACCCACAAGTATCCATTACTCCCTCTCAGTGCAGTTAACCAATATGAACTGCAGAACAAATTGGTCCAATTAATTAAAATTAAGGTGGAGAGGGAGAGAGCAGGGGAAAGAGGGGAGACGGCAGACAGTCCAAAAAAGATGAGACAGCGTAGATCACTCTGGAATGAGGTTGTTTATTCGGGGGTGATTTTCCATCACATCTGAGGCTATTGTGCATCTTAGGCATGGATGGATTATTGAACGAGCTGACAGGCCCGGGAGCCCAAAGCGTCACGGGCCTTCACCTGCGAAATGTCACTTAAATTAACACATCGCAACCAGAAAGAGACTCAAAATGATCACAAGAAGATACAAAAGGTGCAAAACAACCACAAAATGACCAGTAAAAGACTCAGAGTTGCCCCAAAAAGACACAAAAAAGAGGCAAAACCACCACAAAGTCTGTGTCTTGCCTCTGTAAGAGATGGTGTGGCCTTTTGCATATCTGTGCCCATTCTCTCATCATCCTCCCATGAACTAAGGCTTTATATTTTTGTATTATCTGAGAACCACCCACGTCAGAAAAGATAATTTTGCATAAATGAAGAATGCCAGGATTATTCTTGTAATCCTCATTTGTATATACAGATTTCAGCATGGACAGTAGCTAAGCAACAGTTGTGCCATAAATATATTGCTGAAGAAAACAGGACATATTGTTTTGACGTAAGGTCCAGTTAAGTGAAGCAGATCCTGCTAAAATTAAGTGCTCCACTGACTCTCCATCCTTTTTTCCCCACACAGGAAGCGGCCTGACAATGACTTTTATCCCTCGAGCACAGACGTTCCCCAGCTTTCTGTCTGATGAGCAGGAGGAGAGCCAGCACCAGGAAGAGGCGCCGTCGCCCTCTAGTGGCTGTGAATCCAGTTGCAGCCTGAGACCCCTTCAATGACAGAGAGTTGCTCCACCAAAACTGGACACTTTACCCACCACTGTAGAGAGGATGTAGAAATATGTATAGTGACATGTGTAATATATCATTTCCTGTCGAAACTATAGTGTCAACTGTAGAGCGAGTGGCGCACGGAAAGGATCCTGAAGAGGAGCTTTTTCTGTGTGAGTTGTGTGACAGCAGCAGTAGCTTCAAAGATCACACCAAAAATCCTGTAAGTGTAGTTTTAAAGTGTTTTATGTTGTCGTTTTACTGTTGAAGCCAGCAGGACCCCCCTCTTTTTTCTTTCTTTTTTTTTTTTTTAAAATCATTGCACTACAAGAAGTTCGAGGTACAAACACACCAAGGCCCACTGTAAAACAATGCTAAAAAAGCTTTTTGTTCTGAAGTTGATGAAATCACACGCGGCTCGTTCCAACATTGTGCAGCCTCAGCAACCATTTCAAGAGAAACGCCACCATTTTTGACACATAACCCTCCCACACTTACTGTACTTCGCTCCCTCTCCAGAATGTGAAATTGATCAATGCCTTACACAGGAGCAGCTTGACTTTGATGGCAGTGATGAATCAGCTAAAGCCTTTAATCGGTTACAACCAGCAAAGGGAAAAAGTCATTCAGAAGTGTAATTCAGTGATACAGGAGTGGACCGTCATGTCAGAAATGATCGAATGCAACCTTCTCACAGCCTCTACTTTAAACTGCCAACCCTACATTACACTAGCAGGGCTATTTGAGTTTAATAGCTCCCCAGCTCCTCTCCAGCCTCACATACAGTATCTGGTTCGTTAGCAAAAAGGAGGGAAGCGAGATGTTGGTGATCTGATGGGGCGACTTATGCAAGATGTAGATAGGCCTTTTTCACAGAGGACATTTTGACTTGTCACAGTGGGAAGTGCAGTGTAATTAATGAAATTAATGATGGCCAGCTGCTTTGATTTCAGGTTCCTGGTGTCCTACATGTTGGCTCACTCACGCTGGAGCACTTGAACACAACAGAGCCAGCGTTAGCATGAATACAGGTCGAACTGTTTGCTGTCACAAAGTCCTATTGTGGCAAAACATCTTGGTAATTTTTGCCGTGCTGGTATGTTATGTTCATATGAGATTTAAATTTACAGAAATTTTAGCATTAATGTTTCACTGAGAAAATCTATGCTCAGTGAAATACACACAAAAAGGCATTAAAAGAATAGTTTGGCATTTTGGGAAATTGCTTTCTTGCCAAGATTGAGATGAGAAAACCAAACCACTCTTATGTTTGTATGTTAAATATGTGGCAACAGATATCAGCTGCTTAGCTTAGCTCAGCTAACTTAGCTTATTATAAAGACTGCTAGCCTGGCTCTGTCTAAAGCTAACAAAGTCCATCCACCTGCACCTGTAAAACCACAACTTGTTTTTACACTTAGGTTTTTGTACGGACAAATGAGATACATGTTAGTGTGCTTAGGAGGTGCTGGTAGGTGGATTTCTGGGCTAGCTGTTTTTGTGCTAAGCTAACTACAGCCCCTTTCCAACCACACAACACTTGCTAACATCTGGCTTTTTTGTTTGATGGTAAAGGTTATAATTGGCAGTTACTCTTGGTCAAATGACTGCAGTAGTCACGGGTACTTGTCAGCCCCAGCCGATCGGCTTTTAGCTTTTCATGCTAAGTTTTGCCCCTTTGCCAGCAATGCAATGATAGGCCGCCACAAAATACCGTCTTTCTCCATTCAAGCAGCGGCCAAACATTGTTCCAAATTTAGTCTGCACCGACATTTTAACTGGCCTCCATGCTGCTTTCTACTGTTTACCCAGTAAACATTAGCTATGTTTCCATCCAAAAGTGATTCGAATCATTGGGAAATGCGCATTAAAAGAAATACGAATCCTGTGTGTTTCCATTAAATGTACGGACTTTGGTGAGAACTACGAACTCATTCGAGTTTTCCGCAGAACCGGAAACAAAACAAGTCTCGCATTCTTCTTCTTCTACGTTTTCTGGCGGTTGGCAACCAGCTTGTAAATGCATTACCGCCTTCCCGACCCGGAGAGTGGATATCACCATGCGCTACGTCAGACTTAATTCGAACATAACTGTTTCCATCCCCCGTTTTGCGAATCAGCATTTTTTTCAATCTTCTCATTTAAGTGTATTTCCCAGTGTCCAAAGAGACCTATCTTATATTGTTTTCCATCCACAAGCAACAGAAACTACAAAGAAATATCCACAACAAACAAAACCCATCAAATATTTTCAGTGAATGCTTTCTGTAGCATGTGCGTGACATTTGTCACTGAGTTCATGACCGCTGTGACGATAATGCTCTCTGCATTGTCCTCCTCAAGTAAGAAGTGCCTTCCGACACAGATCGCAGAGTGTGAGACCTAACCAAAGCGTTGTCTTTGGGCTTTGAGTTTACCATTGTGGGCAGAGTTCAGCTCTGTATCTTCAAAACATTTTGAGAAGTCTTAAGTTCCTCTTAAATACTGTCGACCCAGCTGTGAAATGTCATACCTGAAACATGAGACCTAACCAGAGCTCTTTTAGAAAGCTGAGAATGACACTTGTTGCCTGTTGGTGGCTTTCAGCAGACACGTATTCATCTCTCTAAATGGTTGTGGTCAAAGTGTTTGTGCTTTTTGTTACATGATTTTTTTTTAAAGAAAGGCATGAATCCAGAAATTCCAGCGACAACTCTGAAATTGATTCCAGTGACAATCAGTCTGGGGCAGCAAAGCAGTCCTTTAAAGTCAAACTTAATTACTTTATTTTTTAAGTGTTTTAATTGTTGAAAGAGTCCTGTTGAACTGGAGGTACAAGTACAAACACTTATTTTGTGTTGAAGTTTTGCAGTCAGTCACTTTATTTTGTATGTTGTATTTAAAAGATCTCAGCCTTCACATTAATTTGAGCCTCAAAGTGCCCATCTACAAATGTGTCTGCATCACAGAGCCCATAGTAACAGATAGTTGTCGACATATCTGGCCACATTTCTGCCCTAGTTGTCCTGAGTCTTAGTTCAAGTGTGGTTAATAAATGTATGTATAATAGTTCCACTACATCTGGAGCGTTAGAGCAGTACTAACTGAGACGACTGGACAGAGTTCTAGTTGACTGTGTTTATCATTTGCAAGTTTTGTTGTTTATTGTAGCCATGCACCTATTTGTAGGTTTGACGTGTCGTCATGATTTCTGTTATTGTTACTACAGTATATGATTGTGTTTTTGTCAGCCATGTTTTGTATTCTGTTACTGTCAGGTTATATGTTAATAGCACTTTGAATACATTGAGTGTAGGACTACAGTTTTCACTAAATGTACATATGTAATGTTTTTGATGATAAAAAAGGTAATAAATTGAATGTTCTATCATGTATCGACATATTTTGTTATCCAAACAGGAGTGTTGAATTAAGGTAAGTAACATTCAATTGAAGGATTGTTCGACATTTACATAAGAAGACTGACGCCCGCAGCCAGCTTAGCTTCAGCACAGAGTCTAGAAATGGAGGAGAAATAGCTAGGCTGGCTCTTTTCAAAGGTAATGTAGTCTACCTACCAGCACCAATATAGTAATGTTCCAAAATCATATGTAAAATGACAATCATAGGGTGTATAAAATAAGTAAGGGCTGAAAAGTAAAGCCAATGCATTCTTCCTAATGGCCAGCAGGGGGCGACTCCTATTTCTCTCGATTTCTTTCCTCAATAAACATTTTCCTAATGACTTTAGGGTCCTAAATGCTAGCTTTTAGTCTTCTACAATACAACATGATGTTAATTTTGTAGATTATAGTCCCATTTAGAGTTAACAATAAAGCACAGCATGCCTATGGGAGGCGGCATGGTGGGCAGTGGTTAGCATCGTCACCTCACAGTAAGTGGGTTCCTGTTTCGAGCTCTGGGGTGAGGGAGCCCTTCTGTGTGGAGTTTGCATGTTCTTTCCTTCAGCGTGGGTTTTCTCCAGGTACTCCAGCTTCCTCCCACAGTCCAAAGACATGCAGGTTAATTGATGACTCTAAATTGAGTGTGAATGGTTGTCTGTCTCTATGTGTCAGCCCAGTGATAGTCTGGTGACCTGTCCAGGGTGTACCCCACCTCTCGCCTAATGCCAGCTGGGATAGGCTCCAGCCCCCCCATGACCCCCAACAGGATAAGCAGGTACTGAAAATAAACAAATTAAAAAATGCTTTTGGGCGTGGCTACCTTTTGATCGGAGTTGCAACTACATCAATATAGGCCTATAACCCTGAACTCGTATTTGGGTGCTGTCCGTGTACTTATCTTTGACCAAGAACTTTGACCCTTTCAAGAATGTTTTCAGTTCATAAAAGTTAATTGTAAGGTTTTGGTTGCCTAAAACTTGTGTGCATAGTTTCCATGGCTTTTCAGCTTCAGATCTATAATAATAACTAGATACTGGACCCCAAGATGGCACCTATTAAATCCAGTAGAATTGCTTGCTTGGTGCATACGGCATTCCAGGTTTACATCGGCGGTATGGAGCCCCCTCTGAATATGTGCAGTAGTGTTCCTCCAATTGGCCTCACCCACAAGTTCCTGCTCAGTTTACAGACCTTACTTTGTGTTTACCTGTTGTACATGTTTGAAGTTCAGTGTGTCCTGTCAACAGTTTTACAGTGGTGGTCTATGGAGAAGCGAGACTGAGCTGTGTTTATCAGTCAGATCCTCCATCTCGTACAAATATGGTCACTTGTGGCTCCAAGAAAACAAGATGGCAGCGGCCAAAATGCTAAACTCAAGGCTTCAAAACAGTACTCCACAAACCAATGGATGACGACATGGTGGCTATGTCCACTTCTTTTAGGAAGTCTATGATGACAGTTAGTGGTGTTATGGAGGATTGTTTCTTGGCCTGGCACAGGAACTTCCTGTAGTCCCTACTGTTACCATGGAGACCTCACAGGAGGATTCTAGGAAGTTGCATTTAGTCCATAAAATCTGCCAAACCCTCCATAAAATCACTAATTGACGCTTTTACACTTTGTACAGATTAATCAAACGACTTATAACATGTTAATTAGTGAGCCTCGATGTTGCTGTTGCTCGGACAGAGCTGGCTACCTGTTTCCAGTCTTTGTGCTAAGCTAAGCTAACCGACTGCTAGCAGTAGCTTCATATTTACAGGTGAGTGGTATCAATCTTTCTCGTTTGACTCTCGGCAAGAAAGCAAATTTTCCAAAATGTTGAATTTCTACCTGCACAAACACAAAGGGTCTTCCATCTCACACAAAACACTTTGGTTTCCCAGAAAATAGTTTGTAGTCTTTGGTGCAATGATTCTTTCTCTTTCCATTTATCACACTCCCCCATCACAGGAAATCACTGCGGCAATGGCTATGACATTGTTTTATTTGTATCACAGTGAGTCATTTACAGTCACACACATCAGTTTCAGTATTGCTGGTCGCACACACAGCATCACAAGTACCACAGTCAAATGTACAGTTGCAGCTTCTACTGTTTTGCCAGGAACAGCGAGATGAGAGAATGAAGGCAAAAACGTGTGATTCCAAACTACATTGTCCATTTATGTTCCACATTTCTAGTTTGTCCACATTTGTCTTGTTTTCTAGCAGAATAGCCTGCATATCCATTACTGCCTCAGCCACTGCCTCCATTTCTATGGAGATAAATGAATCACATTAAACATAAACAACACACTGCTTCAGGGTACGACCATAAAACTTAAATATTGACTCACAGACGCATATAGCAAGCAGGCAATCTTAGAAATCATAAAAAAAATAATAAATACAACTTGGAAAACTTGTGACAGCTTATCAAAAAAATGACTTTGTGTTTTTAATTACGTAAAACGCAGGGAAAAAAAAAAAGAACAAACACATTCATCAATAAACAGTGGAATGATAAAGTGTAAGGAGCTATAAACAGCAGCACAGGATTATCTAATTAGAGTTTAGCTTTCATAATAAGAGCGCACTGTAACTAGAATGCAGCCATCCCAGACAGAGAGCCCTTTGGGGAAAGCAACAGTCTCAAGTGATGGTACAGTGCTGAGTGACTGCTTTTCTCTTCCGTTAGATGATTAGACACCATTGTCAAGCTTTGAATGGAAACCAGGAGGGATGAAAGTAAAAGGAGAGCAATTACACAGGCTTTTGTCAATCGTTTTACTCGGGGGTTAGGGAAGTGAAAAGAATGATTATACAGGCTTTTGTCTGCTCTTTCTGCATGACGGTTACTGTCAAATATTGTTTTGCCGAAAAACAAATATTTCCTCAACAGTAATTATGAAGTACATACTACATTTAATTAGTGGGAGCAGGGTTGGACACAAACAAACCCGTCAGCTCTGTGAGACTTACATGAGCACCGGCTTGTTAACTCCTTTCAAACCACAGTGTGAATATTAATCAGTGTCAGTGTGATCCCTGCATCTTATTTGAAAGAAAAAATCAAATAATTATAATCAGTGCTTGTCAATATATGCTTATTTTTGCTCATATATACAAACAGCAGCTTCAGAAAATATTCAGACAATTTTTGCTAATTTATTAAAAATCAAAGACTGAAATCTCTATATCTCTACATTCAGATCGTTTGCAGCAGCACTCCAAATTGGGGTCAGGTGCATCTTGTTTGCTTTAATTATGCTTCAGATGTGTCTAGAACTTGACTGTAGTCCACCTGTGGCAAATTGAATTGATTGGACACACATCATGTGGTTTAGAAAAGAACACACCTCTGTATATAAGGTCTCATAATTTACACTACATGCCAGGACAAAAAGCAAGCCATGAAGTCCAAGGAACTCTCTGTTGACCTCCACGATACAACTGTGGCGAGGCATCAAACAGGGCAAGAGTATCACAACCATTTCTAAAGCTCCAAGTGTTCTCAGGAGCACAGCAGCCTCAATAATTGACGCATCGCTAAGTCCCGCCCTTGGACACAGACTGGCCAATCATAACGTAGCACCGGGCCAGCTCAGCAACACAGCTGTGCTCCATGGACTCTAATGCAATCGTTACAGATTTCCTTCATTTCAGGCTGGTTTGCTTGCTCCGGCAGCTTGTCATACCATCATAAAGGGGCGGGGCTTAGCGAAAGGTTAACTGTAAAATGGAAGATGTTTGGAAGCACTAGGACTCCTAGAGCTGGTCAGCTGGCCAAACTGAGGAGCCCAAGATGAGCTTTGGTCACGGATATGACCATGAGCCCAACAGTTACTCCAATACCCCATTTCCACCAACAGGAGATGGGCTCCATTCCAGTTTGCGCACCTTATTATGAAACGTTGAGAGCATTTTGACTGAAAAATAAACTAGTTTGGAACCTGATAAGTTGGTTCCCAGCTGAAGCCAAAAAATAGCAGGTTTTCCTTGACCTGAAGAGCAAACTTTGACAAAATCAGGGGGCGTGTCACATTCTACAGGTTGGACAGAGAAGATGGAGATGGTAACAATGGAGAAGTCAAGTTAGAAATTGTCTTCTTATCATCAGTAGTTGGTCCAGCAGAGCAAAAGCTTGCATGTAATCAATGTGATCCACTGTCTTGCTACTACTGTTGACTTTCCCTGTGCATTGTGCAACGTCCTCCACTGATGACGCATCCAGAATTATAATGGCTTCACTCAAAACTGGTGGAAACGGGGCTGGTTCTGTAGCTAACAAAAAGGTTCCAGGAACCCTGACATAACCAGTTCAAGAACTAGAGCTGATTTGATGGAGAAGTGGTATTAGAGAGCTTTGGGCGTATTCTGCAGAGATGGAAGAACGTGTTGGAAGGAAGACCATCTCAGTGTCATCTATCAGGCCAGATGGAGGCCAGTCTTGAGTCAAAGGCATATGACGTTGCTTGGAGTTTGCCAAACATCATTTAAAGGACTCTGAGAGCATGAGGAAATGATTCTCTGGTGTGGTGAGACACAAATTAAACTCTCTGGGCAGAACTCCAAGCACTTTGTCTGGCGAACTCCAGACACTGCTCATCACCTGGCTAATACCATCCCTATGATCAAGCATGGTGGTGGTAACATCGTAAAATGGGGGGAAGGATAAATGCATCCAAATACAGAGAGGTCCTTGAAGAAACCCTGCTTCAGAGCGCAGCTAAGGCGACAGTTCACCTTTCAGCATGACAATGACCCCAAGCATTGGGACGAGTCTGCGACTGTCCTTGAGTGGCCCAGCCAATAAACCCCATAGAACATCTGTGGAGAAACCTGAAGAAGGCAGTTCACTCATGCTGTCCATCCAATCTCATGAACCTTAAGAGGAGCTGCCAGGAAGAATGGGATACACTTCCCAAATCGAGGTGTGCAAAGCTCATAGAGACTTCCACAAGGTACTGAATTAAGGGTCTGAATACTTATTTAAATAAGAGATCTCAGTTTTTGTTCTTTAATAATTTACAAAAGTTTCTAAAAACATGATTTCACTTTGTCATTATGGATTGTAGGCGGCCTGAATACTCTCTGACACCACCGTATATGCATCTGCTTTGTCTGTAAAAAAAAAAAAAAAAAAAAAAATCCCCACTGACATTATGCAGTACGTCACATTTTCATATGCTCATTTATCATGACGCTGGCGTTTGGTTTTGTGTGATCGTACAGTCTGTAGGTTGGCATAGACCGGGCAATTTTTTATCTGCCTGGACTTCTTTGCCATCCTGGGACACACAGAGATGTTCTCATAGAGGTTTGGCTGTGAATATGAGGTAGATTTGATTAGTATATGAAGTGTTAGACAAGGACAGTGTGACAGATGATAAAGTAATGACTGAGCTGGGCAGAAAGTGAGAAGATGTCCATCTGAATGGACTGAAATATGCTTTTTATGATGATATAAAATTAGCTCATTACATTAAACAGATTTTATTACATCAAATAAGTGACAAATTCCTTTTAATTTAGTTATATTGAGTAGAACTGAATGTCCTTTTCGGAAATAAGAATATAACGTCACTTTAAAGAAGTGTTGCAATTACAATTTATAGGATACATTATTATATTTTCATTCAATTTAATATGTTTGGCGACATCTTGACAAGCTGTTCTTATACGTTACCAAAAAGCCATCACACTGCCAGTTATTGTAAAGCAGCATTAGTTACGTCAGCAAGCATAAATACAGGGTATCAGGTTATATGATGACAGGATGTGCTGTATCAAATAATATTAATTGTTAGTATTAATAAAGTTGAACAGGTTTATAATTAAGTGCATGTCTAACAAGAAGGTATGGGAGAGCTTTAAAAGTGTCAAGTGCAAACACAAGCGTAGATATGATGACTAATGTGAGGCTCACCTGTCTCTGAGATGGGTGCAGTTTGACTCTGTACTCCTCTCTCCTGCTCTTCTTCCTGTGGTGATTATAGGGACAACAAGTAAGCAAATAACAGTGGAGGTGCAACAAAGGAACATGTCACACTCTCCTGATAATTTCTTAACGGATAACAGGTACTACAAAGCTGGTTATCTAGTTCAGTCAGCTCTGGGTTTTCCTATACAGCCACGAGTGCGTTCATGTGAAAGAGGCGGGGGTGTTAATGGAGAGCGACATCATGAGAACCATGAATGAAGTAGGCTGCTTCATATCGTATGTGATGAAACGATACCAAAAGTGCCCAGGACTGCGAGACAGTAAAATGGCGTGGGATGTAAACGATGCTCTGTAATCTTAAAACGGAAAATCTAGAGACATTGAAAGCACCATCCAAAAACTCACTGTCAGCTTTCTAGTTGGATGATGATGAATATGTCAGGTGTAAAGTAACACCAGACTGTTTCTGCTACTGAAGTAAAGGGTGTTACAGTAGCCTAGTTAATGGCTGATGAGGTCCATCTGACTGAAAAGTTGCATTTATGATAACAGGAGTTGATAAACAGTGTGTGGATTATTTTACCAATAAAATATTATTAGTTTTAGTTTTATCCTTAGTTTTATCCTAGTTCTCATCACACAGGTGTCTCATGTTATTTTGAGCTGCAGTGATGGAATCAGAGTGTAAAAGTCAGCGATCACTGCCAACTGAAATAAACTTTGCGTAAGTTAAAATCCTGCTACAATCATGTGTCTAGTGTTGTAAACGATCTCTCCGTTTGTTAGAAGCTCTGTTTTAAAACCAGTGGAAATAGATCCCTGGAACAACAACATATAGGCTCCTCTCTTTTGTCCATGGATACTTTTTTCTTCAGTGATCTGATTGGTCAGAGGTCGGGATGCTGACAGCCTGTGATCTGATGATGAGGTTAGCTGTTCAGCATTAGTTGCTATGGTGATTTATCCTGGTAAAAGGAGAACCAGCTTAACAGTGCTGAAAACCCAGAGTTAACCCTGAAGTTACCTCACTAACTCAGAATCCTGCTTCGTAATACAGGTCTCAGGTGAGTCACGTTGAGATCAACTATCTCTTTAACAAGGGGAACCTTGGAGGAGTGTTTGCACAGGTTTGTACAGTGATTCAAGGTCCCCAGAGGATGAATCCTAATATCTTTGCTGAGTTTTTTCTCGTGCAGTGTTTCCAAACCCCCACAAGGGATCGCAAGATAAAAAAAAAGATGTGTACAGGACAGAAAAGTAGGGAAAAACTATATTAACACAATCATTTCTGTTATTCAGACATCCCTTTAATTTTGGGTTTTTCTTTTGAAACTGTAATTTTGATCTCTTTTGGCGTATTTAAACTCTTTGAGTAAAACAAGACAAACAAACTTCTCCTTGGTTGCGGGGGTTGAAATCTGTGAACATACTACTGGCTTCATTTTAAGGGGTCACGGTTTTGGAACCACTATCTGGTTCACTTTCTGTTTTGTTAGTGAAATGTCTCAACATCTACTGGATGAATTGCCATCAGACTTGGTACAGATATCGTAATGACTTTGGCAATTCCCCCACTTTTCATCTGGCACCATAACTGGGTCAAAGCTTGACTTCCTTTATAAAGAAATACTTGCAAAACTAATCACATTCCCGTCAGCCTCAGCTGTCCTTTGCATCTGGTGCTAATTAGCACATATTAACATACTCACTTGCTAAACTAAGACGGTGAACATGGTAAACATTAACTGCTTGCTAAACATCAGCATGTTAGCATGCTGACGTTAGCATTTAATTTAAAGCAGAGAGCTAGCATGGCTGTTGACTCTTGTTAAATCACTTAATTAAATGCTATTTGATAATGTCACTTAGCTCTTTGTTTCAAACTGAAAATATCCGAGCACTTTATGTCAATTAGCTCTAGAGTATGTTTGCTAAAGATATAACACACTGTGGGATCTTACCTGTGCTTCATGACTACTATGATAATGACAATGAGCAGAGTAAGTGCAGCAGCTCCAGCCCCGATGTAAATATACATCATGTACAGAGACAGGCTGATTCCACCTGAAAATGAGAGAAGAAGAGCACTCTGAAGGAACAGGTTTTCCATTTAACACAATAACAGGTTAAAAGGTGCAGCTTGATTTGTGGTAAATGACCTCAACATTTCAGAGTTATATGTGCTTATGACTCATAGACACACCACAATAATGCATATACACAGTGTGCAGACACACACACACACACACATCTCCCAGTATCGAGAGACACTTCACAGGATGTTGTGGTTTTAGCAGGTGTGAGTTTGTTTGAGTCTGCTGTGTTGTGTTAGATTAACATTCTTTTAATGTATTCATTATGTTTAATCAACTACTCTTTGAGACGTATTCACATCCATAAATCATTTTAAGTTTAAGATAGTATTTATCATCCAGCTTTCAGGTTGTATAATATTGAATATGTATGTTAACTACTGAGCGTTGCCTGTCTTTGTACCTGGAGGGGGCACAGTAAGCAGCACAGTGGTGGTCTGCACCCCTGCATCTGTGCTGAAGGTACAGCGATAGAAACCACCGTCTTCCGGCACCACACCTGTCAGGTGCAGACTGACATCCAGGCTGTCGGCGCAGCTCACCCTGCCCCTGTCGCTGTAGTCCTCGCCCACCAGGCCCCCTTCCACCTTCTTACACACTCCGATGATGCCCCAGGGCTGGCCGTGCGGCATCTTCTCCAAAATGACCTGGTAGACGGTGCCATTGTGCTCGTGGTTACAGCTGATGGTGAGGTTGTTGTCCTGCTCCGCTGACAGCTCTGTGTCCGTCTTGATTACCTCTGGAGTGGGGGCTTCTGTGCTGTTGTCTTCTTCTGGGGGCTCGTCTGTGAACACAGGAAGATGGAGGGCTTACAGGAAATAGCTCATCACAGAGAGAATGAAAATTAAATGTGTGATGGAAGTGACACAATCTATAAAAAGTTCCAACATAATTTTTTTTTAGTCATTCAGCGGGGGCGTTGTAATTTAATATAACTCAAAATTTCCACCTCAGTATTTTCTGCCATGTCATTTACCTAAATCTTCCACCTGAATGTTCCTTGTCCAGGGGCCCTGTGGGAAGGTCTGCACAGAACAGTGGTAAACCCCGATATCCTGGTGAGTGACGTTCCTCATGGAAATACTTCCATCCATAGGCGTGGTCCTCAGGAACTCTATCCTCTCACGGTAATGGTGAGAAAAGGCCACTCCGTACTCTGGATGGAAAACAGCTACCGGATCCTTGTCTGGTACTTTGGTCCAGGACACCATGCTGAGGTTGCCGTCCCAGGGGCACAAGCAGTCGAGGATCATCCCTTCCTCCAGACGGACTGTGGCAGCCTCCATCTCCTGGACAGCAACTGGATAAAGCACATTTCTCTGCTCATTAAATTTATCAGTCTTGACAGAATCTAGAAATCATGACGTCTATATAGATGCATAAATGAAACCAGTAATCCAACTGCACGGGAATAACCAGTTCGTAGGGCATGTACTTTAGATGTATCAGTTCAGAGTCATAAACTTCTAAGAAATGTTGCTTACATCTCTGCAACACAGCAAAAAAAGGCCATGTTTCCCCCCCTAAATCTCCTCTAGTTGAAGATTAACACAGCCATTCACAGCTTGGAGGCCATCCCTCAGTTAATGGTAATTAGGCTAATTTGAGCCAGTACACATAAACACAACTGACAATAGTTGGTGATCAAGCTTCCAAGTTTTCAAAGCCTCTTATCCGAGCTGAATGACAACTGATTTCAAGTCCAGTGATGCCCCTGAGAGAGCTCTGGAAGGTTTAGAATAATAATGTCTCGCCAAACTTACAATAACAAGCTTTTCCACCATCTCCCCGGCCAGTTTAAAGCAAAAGAAATTGTGGGATAAAGCACTGATTAGATTACACACAGATGAAACTACATTAAAAATATCTACACTGAGTTGTTTAGAATACTCTGAGACAACAGTGAATGACACTTTGAACAGTCAAAAAAAAGTGTTGTCATGTGAAATATTGCCATTGATAAAAACAATCTACTGTAAAATATAAAAAGATATACAAACTCCATACCTTTAAGAAAAGGAAGAAAGATGAGTACCACGAAGTACCAGTGGTCCTTTTGTACAGCTTCCATCTTGCCCCACCGAGGGAGAATGAAAGCTGCATTGATGAGACGAGTGGAGAGGCACCCGAGCTGCACTTCCTGCTAGCTCTCTGGCTACAGAGAAACACTTGAGCTAACAGTGGGCTACCATGAAGTGTGCCCCAGAAGCTCATTCCACACAGAGGGGCACTTTATCCCTCGGGCTGGGAATGGGAGGCAAGCTTATGGCATAATGTGGCACAGTGAGATCCATCCTCAAGTTTTCTAAATTGTACCAACTTTGCCCTCGGATATCTGGAAGTCGGAAAACTATACATGGTTTTTTACTTTCACTCTCTATACAACAGCAACAACTTAAATTAGGACTCTTTAAAGGAATACTTCACCCACAAAATGATCATTTGTAGATCAATTACTCATCCTATGTTATCTTGAATTCATGAGGGAAACTTTGGTTTTCTCACATTCCTCCGTGTTAAACGCAGAATCAAACAAAGACAAATATTCTTAATGAACTGAACTAAATGGGGTCCACATTTAACAACAGCAAAACTATATCAAAACATCTGTTTACAAACTCTCACACAACTTGTGCAGTATAATCAGCATCCTAAACATCCCCAACACACACAACTTGTGCAGTATAATCAGCATCCTAAACATCCCCAACACATGTATTGTCTATAAAACTTTTTAAAACTTCTCCACGAGTGAATCAAGCACGTTTTTTAACTCTGCTCGTGCCATCCATTGAACACAGTTCAAACTCACGTGCTCGCCCAGGTGTGCTACTCATCCATGCCTAAGAATGTTTATGTTAAAGTGTTTTACATAGTATGGTTTCAGCAACACCAAAAAAAGTGCACGTGATGTGGGATGTGTGGGAAGTGCTGATCATACTACTGGATAAATGAGACATGGATTATATTGCAGGAGTTGTGTGAGTTTGAAAACAGATGTTGCTGTTGTTGAATGCGGCCCCACAACTTCATTTTATCAAGAATTTCTTCAGTTTTTGGATTCTTGGTTCACCGTTTTTACAAAGTCAAAGTAACACATGATCAGTGGACGTAACTGATGTACAGAAATGTACATTTTAGGCATTTCAAGACATAAGTTGATGATGAAAGGATGTACATTTTGAATTGAAATAAAATTTGGTTTGTGAGAAGGTTTTTGAGGATTTCTAAAGATGGCAATGTCGTAAAATTCTTCACACCCATTTCATGGATTGCACTGAATTTTTGTAGAGACATTCATGGTTCCCAGAAGATGAATCCTACTGACTGATTCCCTGACTTTTCCTCTAGCGTTACCATGATGTTCACATTTGTGGTATTTATTGAAATCTCATGTTATAGATTGCCAGTAAATTTGGTAGACTTTCATGGTCCACAGATGATAATTTACAAAAAAATTCTGTGAACTCTCAGGTAGCATCATCGGGACAATAATTCTGTTTATCCATTGTCACAAACTGGCTCAGTGTATGTGACAAGTAGGGAGTCAACACAAAAGATTTACTTAAAACGAGGAGAATTTATTAAGCTAAAATTAACTTAAATAACCGATGTAGGTAGACATAGTAAACGTTACACCTGCTGAACATCGACATACTAGAATTTGTTGGCGATGAGTTTAAAGCAGAGCTGCTGACACGGCTGTAGACTCAGAGTCTTGCTGTTTCCCGTAAACACATGGTTTTCAGTGTCTGTGGAAAAACTGTGTCAGAGTTCTGTTGGTTATCACCGACTAAACCAAGGTGGTATGATGTGAACAACAGCAGAACACCACCACGACCGCAATAACTGTGTTTAAAGCCACAGCTGGAATACTTCCTGAAGACATCACCTTGTATGTTTGTATACCAGTGTGAACACTTTGTCACAGTGAAATCAGACGAGTCACTCAAATCTGCCACTCGACACTTTAATATCAAAATTATTAATATTTGATAGAACATGATACAAAACAATATAAATACAATCAGTTATTTAGCAGCTGGGAGAGGTTTTCAAGGCACTTCAACAGATAGGCATTCACAGGATCCTGCTTGTTCTCCGCATCTGTGGTCGAAAGAAAAAAGTAGTCGTAAACAACAGGACACGTGAAACCTTGTGTCCACATTCAGCATCACAGCAGGTACTGATACATCATCAAAGTGAATAAATGCATACCCTTCTTAGAGATGGTGCGTGCCTCCTCGATTCTCAATCGAACAGAGGGACACTTCAAAGTGGTCTTAGCCTTTGAGGGGAAATTAGAGAGACAGATTAGGATGAGTTGATGAGGCTGAAACCGAGAGAGTTCTTTTTTTCGGTTTGTAATCAGGAGATTAAAAAGAAAAGGCTGGTCATTTCTTCTACATGTGAGAGGACAATGAAGACTAGACAGAGTGAAGCGACCTCAGGATTTAATTTGACATATATCACCAATAAACTCTAATACTAACAAGTAAAATAAAGTTTAAGTGCTTGGATGTATGTGTGTGTTTGTGGATGTGTACCCTCTGATTGTTATGGAGCAACGCCCAAAGTGCAGACGCTCCCATAGAGCGGGTTTCCATCACTTTACTGTTCAAGCAGCACAGCAGCACCTTCATGGCTTTGTCTGGAACAAAGGTGTGCAGATAATCATGACCATTAATCGGCTGGGGATTTTTTTTAAAAGGACTCTAGCTAACAAAACACAGATCTGAGCATACAGAGATCTGTTGACCTGGAAAACAACATACTGATATTTTAAGGAGCAAATAGCTGATGAACTAAACACGAGTCACCACACTGATATTATCTGGGTCATTTCCTGATGCCGCACAGCTTCACTAGTGTCGCATTTTTACTTATTCACATGGAAATCTAACAATGGCAGTGTGGTCATATAAATCATTTCCTGTAAGATGATCGATTGATTGAGATCATACTGCACGCACACATAGGCAGGAAATGCAATCTTTCCACAGGAAACAAAAATCATGTTACACAACAGGTTCCACCCACCTGGTCCTGCAGCTCCCACCTACAGCTTGCACTGCAAGTGGGGGGGATACGTTCGTCTTATAGTCTTCTCTCTGACTTCCTCCTACTCTCCTAAATTTAAATAAATGCTTAACTATTCATTTAATATCAAATGCTATGATCTTTTAGGTTGAGCAATCAGAATAATCAAGATGATAAAAGTAACATTTAGTATATGATAAGACTGCCTACCAAGAAAATGAGAGACAATTTGTCTGGACTAGCAGAAATACGGCCTCACACTTGCTGCATCTTAACTCCCACTGTGGTCTGTCGTTCTCACAGAAGCAAAATGAAAGGCGAGATTCATCTTCAGAGTTTTACCACACTTAATGACTTAAATTGTGGATGGATGAATGGTTGATTTATCCAAAACAAACAAATCTGCTTTTTGTACTTTGCAGTTTACACTTTGATATCCCTGCGTGAGATAAATATATTCATCCCCTGCTTTCCTTTCATACCGTTGGCAATGATGTGTGGCTTGTTGGCAGGGCAGAAGCAGAGGTTGTGAAGGGTGAGGAGTGCGTGGCGCCGATGCAGTGCCAGGTCTGCCAGCAGCTCCAGGACTCCGGTCACCCTAAGGATACTCTGCTGGCCGTCCTCCGTGGATGAGAGGCTAACCAGCAGCCTCAGCCACAGGCCCAGTAGGCTCCCGACACCTCCACAGCCTGCGGACGTGGCCTTAACACCACCCGCCTTGGGTATTGGCACTGACAGGAAGGCTTGTAGGAAATTATTCTGAAAAGCAAGCGGAGTTTTAATGTCATGTGAGCAGATCATTAAGAGCTGCTCCCTAGTTTATAACATATTTCCCCAGCCAGCATCATGGAAGTGTGAGGGCGAGATTTTAGACAGGCTAAGTGTGAGAGAAGCGCATGTTTATTTATAGCAAGCGCCAAGCTTTTTTTTTTATATTCTGTAACACTGCATATCAAGTTAAAATTAAATTTATTCAAATTTGTTTTTCACAGCAAGTTACAATGAACTAAAGATAACTGTTGAACTCATCAATAAGTTATGCTCCATTTAGGGAAAAACTGGTGCTCTTCATTCTTTGATTCTCACTCTTACAAAACAAATCAAGTTTTTGACTTTGTTATCAGAAACTGTACCTTTTGTAGGAGGCCTCTGCAGTCACGGGACATGGCGAGGTTAGCCAACAGACAGAAGGCTAGCTTCTGAACAGGGCTGTTATCTGGGGCAACCCCCGAGGCCAGCTTCATGACAGAGTGCATCAGAGAGCTACCAGGGGTGGCTTTAGATCCTGGTGTGACAGCGGGGCCACCGCCACAAACACAACTGCACGCTGAAAGAAGAAAACAACCACAAGTACTTCTGTGATTAATCTTTTTTTAATGAGATCAAAATTTAAGATAAAGATTGTGAATACTGTGGGCATCACTTCTCTCATATACAGGTCATGCCATGCACTGTAAAGCGTGTGTAGGCAGGAGCAGATTATTTACAGTGGTTAAAAGCACAGCAGATCGAGGCTGGAGGTCATTTTAAAGGAATAATTTACCATTTTCCAATGGGCACTCTGTGTCTTTAATGGTAAGAGCAGCAATCAATGCATGAAGGCCACTAGCATGCCCTCTGTCCCTGAGGCAGCCTGTGAGGAGTGCTGCTGATTGACATGGCTGTGCTGACATAAAAAACAACTATTCAATCCTCCTCGACTGAGGGCAGCGGTCACATCCAGTGCGGTGGATTGTGTTGTAGCAAACATGACTTCCAACCTTGTAATTTAACATTTAAATGTTTATATGGGGGCAAATGCTTCTTAGTGAAAAATGTGCAAACACAATATTGCATTAAGCCACTTTTATGACCCAGAAAAATCTGATACAAACACTGTAACACTCAGCAAAATGCTCTCTCCCTCTTCTTCTTGGCACTGGCTGCTTCTTACTGTTTATCTTGCAGCCAGCTAGCTAAAATAAAGACTGACCTGTCAGGCTGCACGGCTGTCTGCTCACCGTACCAAAACATCTCTGCATGGCTGCATGCACAGCTTGTTTGCTGTAAAAGCTGTCTAAGCAAATGACAAAAATGATGAAGACGAGTGGAACTCTTGTACACAGAGAATTAACTTCACCTTAGTGGGAACAATACAGATGCTCAGAGAGAGCAGTCGCAGCCAACAGACACTACGTCATCGTAAAACAGCGTTTGGAATAGAATTCTGAAGCAATTAAGTGTCACATGGAGAATTAGATGGATTTAGCCATGAATGTTTTATATCTTTAAACTGACTTTTAATCTTCATTCACCATGAAAGCACTCTGACTGATGATAAAAAAGCATGCCCCTACTCTGGGAGGAAAGGAAATAATTTAGCCTGCGGCTATGGCCACAATTTATTTACAATTTAGGCCATTCAGAAATGTAAACACAAATATATATCACACAAATAAGTGAAGCAAATAAAAATATCTGTCTTTCCGCACCACATTCGCATCAGTATAACTGACATGGCTAATTGCTGCAGCTGTAGATCACATACAGAAATTAACAAGCTTAAGACAGAGAGCACTGACAAGGCATCGTGTGACACTGATTGATGTTGCTTAATGAAGGACATGACAGCTTGTTGGTTATGCTAATCCTGCAATGAAAACATACAGCAACAGGCGTATGCTGATGTTAGCCCGAGGTTATCTCGATACCTGTCAAGAAAGCTCGTCTATCACAGAATTGACGAGGGAGGTCTTCTTTATAATGGATCTACTCCACTGATGTGAGTCAAAGGCGTTCCCACAGCTGCTACAAATCTCCATTTTTTTATGATCATTCCATAGAAGTGTTGTTTTTTTTTAGTTTCTGTCTGTGGGAGTTTTGGGGCTGCTACAAAAATATCTGTGAAAATATGTGTGGCACAGATGAAAACAACAATCTGACTTGAACTAGCAGTGCAAACAAAGCCTTGGATGAAGGAGGTAGACTGGAGATGAAACATTCAGTAGAAATGTGGCAGTCTCAGGAGAAGAAATGGTAGCCTGAGGGTGGATGGTGTAATACTAAGCCTGGCTGCATGCAGCCTGAACACAACCTGCTGTTCAGTTAACCTTTAGGGAAATACTGTGCCTGACTTCACTGATTTGTGGTGCTTCACAGCTTGAGCTTATGAGGGGTCTAAAGCGAGTGAGTTTAGATCAGAGCACATGCACCCACTGAGGAACCGGTGCCAATCAAACAAAGACACAGACACACACACACACACACACACAGAAACGTTCATAAGCGCTGCACATGAAACTTCCTTTCCTCCACTGATGAAACTGATTTCCACTGCACAACTACATCACACACACAAACAGATCAAAGGGACCACGAGCCGTTTATCAAAGTAAAATTTCCTCACTGTTTCCTCCCCATGAATCTTGCCTTTCCTCTGCTCAAAAAGCCTTTTTCTACACGCCTTTCTGATTTCCACATACACAGCCCTTACATTTGCATGATGGAATACCAATATCGCAGGCAACACAGAGACGCTCTGTGCTTCCCCACATCATCTCCAACTGGTCTGAAACCCGCTGCCATACATACAGTGAGACAACCATGCAGCCTGATCCCCAGATCCTGACACTGTGCCCATTGTGACTGGCAGGCGAGCAGGCGCTGGTCTTATACAGTGAGACACAATGTTGTTCAGCGGTCACTGGAGAGGACAATGGAACTCTTAGTGTGAAGTGTGTGTGACTCAGTCAGATTGCTAACCACAGACAGAGGCGATGGGCAGGCACGGGCCAGGCACAGTGCCTACACAAACACATAAGACATGCAGACAGACAAAACACACACACACGCAAACAGACCTGTGGTGCAGTTGGCCGTATAGACACACAGGAGCTCCAGAACCGCCTCCATAGTGTGGTCGTCCAATAAGAACCAAGGCCAAAGAGCATAGAGTGCCAGTGTGAGGCGAGCATCTGTGGCTACAACCTACACACAGAAATACAAATGGATTACACACACACATGCACTTGCATTTATAAAAGCCCACATACAGGCATGTGCATGATTACAGATGCACACAACATACATTAGAGAAACCCTGATTTATACAACAGCACAAACACAGATGGCAGTAATCAACATAAAATGCTTCAATGTTGTGGTAAGTGTGCAGCAGGAACACGTGGAGAGGAGAATAATGGCGGGGTAAACACTGCAGCAGAGCCTCCCTGGCTATTTAGTCCAAGGTAACCACCAGTGACTGAAAGGCCACTTAGAAAATGAAAAACCAGCTAATATGCTCCATAAGTAATGCCATTACAGGGTTTAAGAAGCTAAACTTGCCGGGATGTTAGCAGGGCCGTGCACATTTAGGTGAATCTCATTTACAGGCACAGCATTGGTACTCTGAGGTTCCATTAAAAACCAATTAGCAGCGGGGAATTAAAAAGCAGACACAGAGGCTCACTTTGCATTCATCGTTGCGGTAAAGAGCACTCCGCAGGATATCCACCGTCAGCTTGACTTCCTTTAAATGGCCTTCTTCCTGATAATATAGAAAAACAAAACAAAGATATGTTTAAATGTTCACGTTGAAAACACTGCCCCATAACAGCACGGGGACTGACTGCTGAGAACTACCTGAGATATTCATAATATTTATCCAAAAACTCATTCGTGTTGGATTCAGACTGTTTTTATATCCAGTGGAAAAAAAACACAGACGGCACAGAAACACCATGACTGGAAATTTCCAGCTGGTCTCTGCTCACCTTTTTGCGGTGGGAGGCTTTGCCGGGCCGGACGGACTCCAGGTGGAGCTGGGAGTGAGTCTGCTTCATTTGCTCCACACAGCTGTCAATTAGACCAGCTGGGGAAAAAACAGATAGAGTTCAGAGTGGAGCATATTGTTAACATCACATTAAATCCAGAGTTATAATATCACATCGACCATAACTGACAAAATATAGCTCTCAATGATGTCTAAAAAAAAGTCTAATTGAAATCCAAATCTCCTCTTCAAGAGTGCCTTGGCCAAGATGGCAGCATAACCAGGGTTACAACAATAAATACAAACAGACAATTACAGCTTACACACACTACAAATGAGTGAACACAATATTCAGTTAATTTGCAATTACGATGTGCAAAAATTTTAATTTAGAAGCAATCACGATGACTATGAGTACTCTTTTTTCAATCCTTTAAAATCGACTCACAGGTCCAGTGTGTAGGATTTAGTGGCATCTAGTGGTGAGGTTGCAGATTGCACCCCACTGGCACTGCTCCTATGTGCTAAGTGTGTAGGACATTGGTAGACGCAAGAATGCGAATGGCCCTATCTAGAGCCAGTGTTTGGTTTATCAATTCTGGGCTACTGAAGGAACAAAATGGCGGACTCCATTGGAGATGACCCGCTCTGTATGTAGACATAAACGGCTCATTCTAAGGCAACAAAAACAATGATTATCATTTTCAGGTGATTATAAACTAATGAAAACATAGTTATGAATACTATGTACCAATTCTGCCAAACTTATTTTAGTTCATGGGCCACATAAAGACCTTCTCAATTGAGCCAGACCAGTAAAACCATTGTATAATAACTTACAAATATCACCACCTACAAAATGTTCCCCTTCTTTTGTTGTAAAGAAGCACAAGTACATTCTGAACATATCCATTTACAACCAGATGTCTTGAGAAAAATAAGTGCAATTTTAACGACATGTCTGAGTTAGTCAGTCCCCTACATGTGCATTTTTACATATATTTCCACCCGTGTGTAGAAATGCTGGCTTCAACACACTAAACTAAAGGGGAAGCTACGAACGCTGCTGATTGACTACAATGTTCACCATCTCTGAATATGACCACAATAAGTATTTATTGTTTTTTCAGAGAGCTGTATTCTGGTCAGGGTGGAGAAGCCTCTGAAGCTGCAAATTACATGAAGGCTACTAACTGTTTATCTTGCTCCTGAAACCTGGCACCTCTTAGCCTTCACAAGTGCATCAATATTAGGAATGCAGAGTCATCCACTAGGCCAGACTGGACCTTTTGGCGGGCCATATGTTTGACACCCCTACCCAAATCCTAGACACTAGACATTTAAAACCTTTTTTGGCTAGATCCATTCTTATCCTGTGGACCAACATCTGTAGAGCATAGTGAGAGCAAGGGCAATACATAAAGAGGCGTACGCTACTTCCCACCGAAGTTGTGATCTATAAAAACAGACTTGATGGGAGAAGCTTTGACCCATGCTTACCAACATTTAGAGATGGGAAATTGGCGACGCAGATGGTGAGGTAGAAGCCTGATAGCCTGTAGAAACTGTTGAATATTTTTTAGGGATGCACCGATACAATATCTGGATCGAATATTGGCCCCGATATCATCAAAATAGATGAATCGGGTATCGGAAAAATGCAACCTATACCTGAGGCGATCCTTTCCCTTTAAATCTATTGCGACGCGAGCTACGTCATTGAGAGAAGAAGAGAATCTGCTGTGTGTATTTCACACTATTTAAACTGCTGTTATTTTTGGTAAAAATAAATAGTTCATCATTGGATTAATCTGTTTCATCTTGTTTCATTTTATCTTAGGAAAGAACTGTGTAGTCATCAATGCCTGATGCCTCTAGTCTTTTCTGTTCTACATGTAAAGGTATATAGCTTTTTTAGGTCAACCATGGTATCGGATCGGTCTCGGGTATCGGCTGATATTCAAAGCCACAGCATTGGGATCAGTAAAAACTGAAAAAGCTGTATCAGTGCATCTCTATTTTTTTGGGCAAATGTTTGGCCTTTGCCCATACGTATATTTCTAGTATGGATCCTATGCATTGTTTTATAAATGAGACCCATGATCACTGTTATTGAAGTAACAGTAGTTGTTTTACAAAATACATACAGAGTGATGAAGCCACATGTGTCTTATGGGGACCAGCAGACAAAAAGCTAGTGACCCATTTTATATTTTCAAAACAGTAACTAACAGGTGGCAGCCCTGCTCTAGCCTGAGGTTTGGGGAATTACCTTTGGCTGCGTGGCTTTGAGCTGTGGGACTGCAGGCTAGCAGTGTCATCAGAGCTCTGGCTGTCAGCTTCCTCAAAGGGTCCTGAAGGGTCCTCTTATCAAAACTCTGCCATCGACAGTCAAAGAGGGACACAGTGATCGCTCCATTCAAACTTTTTGAGTTCTTTAAGCTTTGCCGTGAGCACATACATTACAGTATATAAAAAGTAATCAAGTTCAGTCGATTCTAATTCCCACTGTGCACCAGGGTCTAGACAGACAACTAGCCCCCATCACCTCCACGTACCTGCAGCAACAGCTCACACAGCTGGCCGGCTGAGGGACCGTTCACAATGTCAGACAAAGCAGCAGCATATTTAGAGCTGGAGGTTGTGACCTCTGCACCCAGACACTTTGCCTCCTCTGTGAAAACTGTACTGAGGAACTGCAGAGCCACTGTGTGGAGACGAGGGTCTGCGAACTTCTCGTCCACACACACTGATAATGTTCCTGCGGGGGGAAATAAAAAGCGTGAGCTGGCCTTTTAATGAATGACACAGCAAAACATACTGAATCACGGCGAGAGACAAAATGGCAAACCCATTGTTTAAATCCCCTGACAGATATTTGTCCATGACTGAGGCAGTACGCACTGATGGAGAACACACTAATCATCTGAATGTGTATGCCTACACCCAGATACCATAAACAAGTACACAAAGACATAAATACAAGCACAAAGGCTCAGCGTTCATCTTTTACTGGACTCATCACATTCCCCTGCTGCACCATTAATCACAAAGGAAGATGAGTAGGAGGAGTAGAGGTGCTATAAGGACAGGATGCAATTATCTCATCCCAGCATCTGCTCAGGGAAGTTAATACTCACAGTAATGATGCAATGAATGTGTTAATATGATAGAATTTCTCTCCTTTTTTTGGGTACCAGAAAGAAAGCTGCACAATTATACCTAAAATGATAATCCTGGTTATTTAGTGAGTTACTGCAATCAGCATAATTACCCTAATGATGATTATCAGTCTTTGTGATTTGAGGAGAAAAATTATTTTACAGCCTGATTTCATCATGTATCAAGATCTTGAGTCTTAAACCACAGTGGGCTGCTCAAATTAAATGAAAAGTGTTTCCAAAAATGACAACAATCTGTTCTTATAATTTGTGAGAAACGATCCACAATAGATGATTATAATTGAATTCTGGAACCTAAACCAGAATAATTAATTTTGTCTCCTTCACTCACTCAGTGTAACACACACACACACACACACACAGAGCGGAGAATCTGTGTACCTGCAAATGTCCGCCAGCGTCTCCCCAGCGCAGCAGAGACAGATGGGTACGCTGCTGAGCTGTCCCTTCTCACCAGAGTAGCCAGGAGCATAAACACGTCTGCCCAGCACACACAAACCGCGTCCCGGGTACCTGCATCTGAAGAGGGAAAGAGTGAGTCACAGATTTAATGACACAGGACAGCCACAAAGCCACACACGGATCACACTGTAGAACATACTGCAGGGAGAGGTGGATATATGTATGAATAGGAGCTGCATTTGTTTTTTTAGATCCATAATGGTGACATACACACAGTGGATCATGGAAAACATTTTGAGAAGTGTTTGGACAACTACATTCGGAAATCAAGACTTCAGTTTGGATTGAGCATGAGATGCTGACCTAATTCTCTGATGTCCAACATGAGTACTGCCACCAGAGCACTCAACAGCTGTTTCAGGAAGTCCATCTGCCCAATCAGCTCCTGGCTCACCGTGACGCATGACTGCAGCAGTTTGCAAAAGCTGGACAGGAACCGAAGCAGGGTGACAAACTAGAGACACGCGCACACACACAGGAAGACGTTTTAACCAATTAACCACACGTGCATGCAAACACACTGCACACATTTATTGAGCAGCTAAGCTTAGAGAAAATATGATAATGCACGTAGTTATTCTATTTTAAAAGCTAATTTTCCAAGCTGCAAAAACAACGGCATGCTTTGAGTCAAAGCTTGTTGAGTATTCCACCCACATCGAAATCTGCAGGTGCCCTCAGACAACCTAGCGCTGCACTGAAACAGTGTACTGTACCAACCCACGTTTCTTTCTGGTAAATCATAATAACAAAAAAGTTGAAAAACTCTTCAGAACTGTCTATCACAGTGTTCCTCACCTGGATCTTGATGTCTTCTCTCTCTCCTGGT
Source organism: Epinephelus moara (assembly GCF_006386435.1). Classification (NCBI taxonomy): domain Eukaryota; kingdom Metazoa; phylum Chordata; class Actinopteri; order Perciformes; family Serranidae; genus Epinephelus; species Epinephelus moara. Next base: position 23,040,129 of record NC_065516.1, on the reverse strand, counting down.
AGGACGTTGGGTGTCTTCAGCTCAGTCAGACATTTCTCAATGGGCCCAATATCCACCAGACTGAGGAGGAAGAGAAAGATGATGGAAGATGTGTGTGTTTGTAAGGAACTAGCTGGAGGGTATTAGGGCTAGACTTAACATTAAGTCTCTACTGGATAAAATACACACATATTTATTTATATTATCTTTAATCATTATGAAAAATGACAAAAATATGTTACCAGAGCTGAAAGTGTTTATTTTATTCTATTTTTATTATTTTTTTTATTTTTTAATAACTGCAAAACTCATGCTGAGATCACAACAACACCATTTTGATGTATTCATGATTAACACATTGGAGGGGAGTGTGTGTTCGTGCGGTCCGAGCATGTGGCCTCTTACCTGGCCAGTGCCTGGAGGAGCTGGTTGTGTCGGATGGCAGTGAGGGTGAAGTCTGGCAGGATGGCCAGCAGGTTAGTCAGCAGGCCACAGTGGGCCGTCATGAGGTCGGGAGTTACCATGACGACAGGCTCCGCGGCAGAGGGCTCGCCCTGTCGGGAGTCTTGGGAGGTCACCGAGTCGCTGGTGTCCGTGTCACTCTGGCCTGTGGGACACAGCAACAGACAGCTAATAGAGACGCGTCCCCCCAGTAGAGTTCACACACTGTGTCTGTGACTGGAGATACTGTGACCACATAATCAAAGCAGTGTTCTACTTTTTAATTGTATTTATAAGACAGAAATATAAATACACAAATGTGGGGTTTTTGTTTATATTCATCACTGACCACAATGAGGTTCACTGCTTCTGAAGGAAAACAATGAGGAGGATTACATGGTGTGAAGAACCGTGATGTTTTTCTGTTACTGTGAATGCACGTGTGCACACAGACACACACTCTGTTCCTCTCTGCTGTACCTTGAGCCGTCAGTCTGCTGGCAGGGGTATCATCTGTGATGTTCAGCAGGGAGGGACTCTTAGGGGTGTGTGGCCCTGAACCTCTCACCTGTAATGGACAACATGAAGAAGATGTGAGGACTTTATCCCGCAAATGACCATGTAAATGTTTGTTTAGAAACTCTTACACAACTCGTGCAGTATAATCCGAGTCTCATTTATCCAGTCGTATGCTCAGTATTTCCAAAACAGACAGTTTCCAACAGCTAACTGAACTTAGAGTAAAACGTATCCATGCTCCATTGACAAAAACAGTAATTTTACCGTGCTGAAGATGACAGCTGTTGGTCTACTGCTGCCTCTATCAATTAGTTGTTTGCGTTATTGTGTGACTTTGCTGTTTGTTCAGATTCACCAAAGTCCCACAATGACACAAACATACGATCATCAAGGCACTGGGAGACCAGCAGCTCCCGTGTTCAGCCAGGTAAAATTACCACTTTTCTTAATGGAGTCTGGCTCTGAAGAGAGCACAGAGAAGTTTTACTTTATAGTCAGTTCCTTGTCATAAAGGGCTGTCTGTTTGAGAAGTACTGAGCATACAACTGGATAAATGAAACTTGAACGAGTTGTGTAAGAGTTTGCAAATGGATGTTTTAATACAAGTTTGCGGCTGTTAAACGTGGACCCCTATGACTTCAATTCATCAGGAATTTTCTCTGGTTTTCTCGCATGCCTCTACGGTGAACGAAGAATCCAAAAACACATTTTACTCATGAATTCAATGTCACCCAGGGTGAGTAATTTATATATAAATGGTTACTGGAAGGTGAAGTATTTCTTTAATGTTAGTGTAAGTGCATGTTTGAAGGTACGAGGGCATTGCTGACCATGGTGCTAGACGTTGAGAGGGAGCTGGAAGGTCTGCTGGAGTCGACAGTGGGCGCTGGTGGGTCGCATCTCCAAAACCACAGAGAATTCTCAGAATCTAGACGAACATACAAACATAATGACCTATCAGCCTTTACTGGAAAAACAATTGATAAATGATGACCCTGAAAATAAAACCTACCCAGTGAACTGCTTTCCTGAGGACTGGGCCCACTGGTAGCAGCAAGACGAGGCTGCAGGTGGAAAGTGTACCTGCCTTGGTAACATTTGGAGGCAGAGAGAGCCACGTGTTGGAAGTACTGACAGTGGTAAAGCAGAGCCTGGAGCGCTGGGAGACCCACCAAAGACACACCGGACACCTCATCGTGGACACACGGGTGCTGGAAGACGCAGAGAAAGAAATGAGGGCACCTCAAACTATTATATAACTTTCAGTGACAAGTTACTGATGAGATCAGGGTGAAAGGAACAGAGGTGAGACAAAGAGCTAAATACAGAGAGGATGAAATCCAGCTGGGCTTAACTTTGTCTGAGCCTTTGTCACCAGACCTATATTTTCACCATTCAATTTAAAACTGAAATGTACTTTGGTGACTTCAGATGTGACAGTGATTTTCTAAAAGCCCCTGCATGAACACTGCCAAGTCTTTAAGTTTGTACATTTTGAAGACTTGTGCAATGCCTATTCAAAACATACCTGTTCAGAATGAGCTGGGTTATAAGAGCTAAGACGAACATTTTATGGGCTTGATGAAGTCAAAGTCCGGCAATTTCTGGGAACAAAAACACTCATTTCCAAAGTTACATCGCTGATGCTTTAAATATTTGAATTTGTCTCTTCTTCCTCATCTGTTTTTGAATGTACTGTAAGAGCGACGGAAAGTGAGCTGTACCCTGCATGCTACGCAGAAATGTAACAGTTAATACGGGTCCCCTCTCATCACACTTCCCAGCGTGTAGTGTAGTGTCCGGGAGTAGTAATGCACCACTTATAAATATGTCCCGCTCATCTCAAGAGCTCGCATTCGACACTGGACGTCCTTGGGTCCTCAGCAATACACCCACCAAGTGAAGTCCATCGGATAAACACTTGACGTCTTGATAAACTTCTTTCTGGTGATTACAACTAAATCACACTGAGTAAACAACAAGCCTCGCTTTTAAAAGATAAGAATAAATATTCATCTTTTTTCTCCTCTGACATACAGCTTCCTTCTCATGTAATAACATGCCAGATTAAGATGTTGTTAATGTTTTGGCAGAACTTCGTTATTATGGATGTGAATGCTGGAGGCCTGCACTCCAGCAGAGCTTCAATCCTAGCAACACCCCTGGTCTGAACCCTGCAGGGCTCAACAAGAGGGGAGGGAGGAACAGAGAGGGGACAGAAACAGAGAGAAACTGAAAGAGAAGGGAGAGGAAAAAAACAGTTCACGGTTTATAAAAGCTTTTTAACTGGTTGGCAGAGCTGCTGACCTGCCAGTGGGAGTCCTTGGCCTCCTCTGCGTTGGCAGGCATGGGCATCACCAGCAAGTTATGCAGGATAAACGCAGCCTGGACACAGAAAAAAAAAAAAAAAGAGAGGGACGTGCACACACTGGGTCAAGTTAGACTGCATCAGCAACAGTGCCATCTGCCTGTGTTTGGCTGGTAATACATAAAGGTCCAGTCACATTTTCTGACCATAGATAAAATACAGTGAATTTTGCTTTTCTCTTATTAGTTCTGATAGGTGTGTTGAAATTATGGCACACAGCAACAACAGTAGGTTTGTGTCAATCATGTCTGTAAATATTTACACACTCTGCTGTTCTATATTTTGGCCCAGGACTCCTCAGAGGAAGTTATTTATTTCCTCCGTGTAGCAACAGGGAGAAAACATTTCTGGGTTGCACAGGCAGTAGAGCAGAGTCGCAGCTCTAACGTCGTACCTCTCTGCGGACCATGCTGCTCTCCTGCTGATCCAGGAGGATGTTGAGCAACGTGCCCCACAGACCTCCGCTGATGTTCTGACAGCTGGCACACAGAGCCTGGCACCCGCTGGGCACCGAGGACAGAGCTGCGCCTAAACCCAAACTGGCAAACCTCACCTGACATGAGAGGGGGGAGACACAAATTTGAATGGATGTGTGAGGAAAGAAAGAGGCCTAGGGAAAGAAAGAGGGTGTACAAACCTCCACAGAATAACAGTAATGAATCTCCAAAAAACGTAAATGGTGTTCATGTTAGGAGAAATGTGAATTTGGCCGTGCTGGTTATTCATAACACTAGACTGGCATTTAAATTGATGATGGCAAAGACAGAATCTACCTTGTCAAGGGAGCGTCTTAGACTGACTTGTGTGAGAACTTATTTTTGGAGACAGACAGAGAATTTGGTATGACTAGCTGTCATGTGCTTCTTTTTGTCTGCGAGTTCTTGTGCAACTCTTATGGGTTTCATTTGTCCCAAAAGTCAAGCATCATGAAACTTCATTTTTCTGACAGAAAGAGTTTATGAAGTTGAGCTGAAGAATGAATAGTGAACAGCTGAATATTAAAACTGGAGTGGCACATACTGTATATAGTTTACACATATTAAAGTGCAATCATGACTTGCGGAGAAACTGTTCGTACCTCTTGATCGCGGTCGACCCACAGCGGGATGAGCCAGGCCAAACCGAGCTGAGAGGCACTCGCCTCCTCAGCAGCTGCCTCGTTGCCCAAAGACCACTGGGATATGAAGTCCTGACGCAGGCAAAATAGAAAGGAAAACATTGTTCCGGTTACGTTACAAAATGTTTTAGTACTTTGTAGTCTGTTGTCTGGCTGGAGAAAGGTCTGGAAACACCAATTATCTTTCTGCTATAGGGGAAAAATGCTCCTGCTTGTTTTTGTTTCTTTAATCTGATCATAGTCATCTTGAGCGACACTTGGCCCAGGATGCAGCGACAGTGCTCTTGCAAAGTAGTGTCAGAGGTGAACTTGTTTTGGTTGAACATTTGCACATGGGGAGGGGAGCAAAGTCACTAAAATCGCCTCGCAAACATCACAAAAAACATTCCTATGTTACTGTGTGATTCAACTTAAGTGATGGGAAAGAGAAACGTAATTTGATAATCAGTGTCCTGCAGGTGATGCGTGACTATTGTTGACACTTGCCTTGTCCTTGTTCTCAACCATCATCTCATGGGACAGGTGAAGCAAGCAGATGACAGCATTCTTGGTCACACCTTTCCCCATGAAAGACATGGAGTTTCCTCCCCACTCTACATAAAACGAGGAGATCACCTGTGGAGAGGACACAGATCATGAGGGGATTCTAATCTTGCAAAGACGTAGCTTCCATACAGAACTGCACATTATTTGGGTTTGGTACAGTCAGTGGCGTTATTGCACATCGCTCCCTGTTTCTGGGAATCTGGGAAAGGAGACCTAACAAAGAGCACTTGTTTCTGAGGAAGCGATTACTGTATGCTTGTCATGCAACCTGCTGCATCCAAAGGAAAGCTAAATACAGCTGAGACTAATTATTTTGCTTTGATGTGCCATCAGGATGTGGGACTGCTCTGAAGAGCAGACGAAGACAGAGAAGCCCAAGGCCTGCTGAGCTTTAGGGCCCGACAGTGCCAGGAGTATCAGGTGAGAGGTGGGTCAGAGGGTTGAGCAGACAGGGGTGAAATGGTCAGGTATCTGATTGTTATCATTGAGATGAAGGCAGCCACCAGAGATCTTGACTGAAAAGGATATTAACCTTCAATCTTTATGCAATCTTAATTCACACCCATTAAAACAATCCAAATGAACAAGGATATGTATTGTGTAAACAGGATGGTCTATTCCACCGAGGTCTTTATTCCCAATCAAAAATAAAAGTCTGGACACCTCTGTGCTGAGGACTGCTGTGCAAGCTGGTCTACATCATGTTACGCTATTGTTTTATGGACTGTTGAACAACCGAACAGATGGAAAAGGCAAGGTTGATTAATCTCATCAGCATCTTCACAGTGTGGCATATCTAATCAATGAGATTTTTTACCTATTGCAAGTCATGTCCCGTAACCACATTTTGCTTAATTTTAATTAATTCCTCAGAAAGTACTATGCTTTTCCTTTTATTCATTTCTGTAGGCAGTCTCAGCTCTGATGAGAGGGTGGGAGGTTTGCATATGCCCGTGTAACACGTGAACATATGCACACATACTATGAAGACACATGTCAAACACACACACACTCACACACACACACCTCTAATAGCCCACTGAGATACTTGGAGCAGAGCAAGATGGGCTCCAGGTCAGAGCAGTGGGAGCTCCAGCCAGGCTGGGCAGTCAGGCTGACCATGCCCTGCAGTGTCCTCTCCAGGCTGGGAAGGCCATAGAAACGCGGGGCGTCAGACACCCGCAGGCTCTGAAGCAAACGGACTGCCAGCTGGCTCTTGAAGGGGCCCGCTAATGCCAAACATAGCCTGCACAGACAGGGAAGGGCAGAGTGAGAGAGAGTGAGACACGAGCAAACCCCACAGACAGGAGGGGAGACAAGAGGCAGAGAAAAGAGGAAGAAAGACAAGATAACGCTGACAATTAGCATTCCAATTCTTTTTCATAAGCCTCTGGCTTTTTATGTGTTTGGCATTCATTTTCATGTTCTAAATGACTAAGCTAGCCGGATTTCCATCACAAATGAACTGAAATAAGCACTTCCCCTACAGTGGAAGAACACTTCACTATCTTCTTTCCTCCTGATGATATTAATCAATTTTCTAACCCCACAGGAAGGCTGAATAACATAACACGAGAGTGCATTCACCTTTTCCATACACTAAGAGAGGAATAATTATAGCTCTTTCATTTCTTTTACGAAGAAATGTAGAAAATATTGTGGCATATAAAGCAGGAAAACACTTGGAAGGTCAGCTGTGTCTCTTTGGCCCTGAGCTCTACTTGTTAATACAGAATTTAGTACTTGAGTGTGTGTCTGTTGAGCAAATAAAAAGACATTCCTTAACATTTTAGTATTTAAGTGTAAGAAATTAAATCATACTTGTAAATTAAATGTTACAACTAATATACTACAAATATATAAATATTTAAGGACTGTATTGTGCCCGTTTTGTGACTTCCCAGTGTGTCACTGGTGATATCGTCCTACCTGTCGGTGGTGTGTGCGAGTCGGAGGAGTAAGATGTTAAAGAAGCTGGTGAGCTCTCTCTGTAGTCTCTGGCTGACGTGGTTCTTCAGCTCCTCTGGCTCCCCCTGGCTCTGAGTTGAGGTCTGGGTCTCCACACCAAGCAGCAAATTAAGAAGGGATGCGGCCTCCTGAATGATGGATGAGTGGATGAACTGACATCAACATTTGGAAAAACACGTATTTTTGATTTTAGAGGGAACTGTCCCTTTAACAGTAAAACAAACTTCATCTGCCGAACTTTCTAAATTTAAAAAAAAAAAAGAACAAATAAGGGAAAACGTACTCGAGCAAGCACCTCCTTCATAGCCCCTCCCATCTTTTCCTGAAAAATTCAGATCTACGAGCACCAAACATGCAGAATTTCTTGAAGCGCACATGCAGTAGATAGTTAAATATGTGTAGAGAGTGACAGATGTTCCTGAAACAGCTCAGTAATTACAGAAAAGTCTGAGCAGTGCAGAGCTGCTCACCCCTACTAGGCATTCAATCTGAGTCTGCTTTAGCTGCCAGGGGAGGGCTTATTGTTTACACACACATTAATGAGAAAGCCAAGGTGAGACTGATTAAATCCTAAAAGTAGCTCTCCCCACTAAAACAGTGTGGTGGTGATTCTTCTCCTCGGGTGAAAATATGAATCCAACTTTGTTTTAAGAGCTCAGGAAATAATCTGTGCCGCGGGTCTGAGGTGGTACACTGTGATACTATTTTCCTGTCGTTATGAGAGAGTAATATGTTTGGCTTGTCTGACGGCGTGTGATTTATTCAAGCTTTGATTACAGGTATATAACCCTCTGTGTTGGAGAGGAGAGAGTCTAACCAGATTACTAGCTAACAGAGATACACACACACATACTTCGCAAGCACGAGTACTCACATCAAAGGCAAGCTATGGTACAGTGGTACACATTATAAGATTATTATCTATACCACAACGCCATACTGTAACTTACACCAATGTGTGTTTAAAAGACAACTTTCCCTTTAAGCCAAAAGATAAAAAAGAAATACAGGACTATTGTTGTGAGGTTTTACTTTCCTGCACGACCAGAAAGTGTGAATTATTTGTACCTGGTTGAGAAGCAGCTCCAGTATCCAGCGCAGGTCCTTATCCTCTGGGTCAGATTCAGACTCAGTGTGCATCTGTTTGAAGTAGGCATTCAAAAATGCAACAATACCCACGAGCAACCTCTCATCCTCGACACAGGCTGGACACACCTGGAGAAACCTGCAGGGAAGAAGAGTCAGAGACCGTCACAACACGAGGAAGAGAGCATGGTAGAAAGGAAAATACTCAGTAATAACTTAATATTCAATATTTGTCTAGTATGCTGATTACTAAAGAAGCTAAACTTCTACCTACTCCTCTTTTCATCTCTAACTGTCAAAAAACATCACTGCACAGAGGCGATTTTGACAAGTATTAGACATACGCTACAACACTAGATGAAGAAACCAGAGATTTTGTCAGAGGGGTGGTGATAAACTGATGGAATCAACTGAAATAATTGACCTACTTGAATATGCTTTGTTGGAGGCTTTCTCTCATTTTCTTCATCATTACCGCTCCATCACAATTTAATCATTCTCTTTTTTTAAGTTAAGCTTTGGAGTAGTTAGAGGAAGAACTTCAAATAAAACAAATTAAAACTAATGTATATCATGCAGGATTCTCCTAAAGTGTGTGGCGATGTAATTTTCTGCAGAGATTCTGCCCTCTGCTTTTATTTTCTTAACTTCCTCTTATTTTCTATTCTCAGGACGTTTATGGGCGTTTACTCCCACTGTGCTCAGGTGAGGTCGGGGCTTTACAAAAAACAATCAGGTGCCAGACTGTAAGCAGCCAGCATCCAAGACATACAGCGGCTAAAAATGCAAATACAGTAAGGCAAAACACCAAAAGAAACTGAATCTTTGGTTGGCTTTGACTTTCACTTCGTTGGCGAGCATGGTTACAAACAGTAACCCACAATCCTGCACAGTATACCTTTAAGAATAAATATATTTGTCCTCCAATGAGAGGGTGGAAGTATTTTTAAAATAATCACAAAAATTAGTCAAACTTCCAGTGAAAAAAACAATTAACTTAGCGATGATGCCAGGCAAAAAAAAAACCCAAAAGTTATGTACAGACTCATCAAGGATCTAAAATTAAATTTGCTTTAACTTTCTTCAAAGATATTCAAAGTTTGTTACACTTCCTTACGGAATCTTTAAAGGAGCTGTATGTGACATCTAGAGCATATCTCTGATTCAAAGTCTAAAGCGGAATAGTCTCATCATGGTTCTCAACATGGAGGTGGCTGAGCCAGTGGTCAGCAGCTAACGGTGCTAACTCAATAAACAGGGCTAACAATGGTTAACAAAGTGCTGACCGAGCAAAAACGTTAACCAAGAAGAAAGCAGACGGTAAGCGCTACTCTTACGCAAGGACGCAAACACGATGTTAGCGTAACCACCGTAAGAGTGCAGTGCGGCACAGTGGCAGTTAGCTAGCCAGTGGGACACACTCACAGGGACGGACCGTCTACCACAATAGACAGAGAAGCTCGCATTACAACAAACACAGAGGGAGCGTGACTTCATTCTCTGCTCACTGCGCCATTACTCAACTCTTTACATAGCAAATAGTGGTAAGAAAGAAAGAACAGACGAAAGAAACGACAAAAGAAAGGATGGACGAAAGAACAGACGGACGAAATGACGAAAGAAAGGACGGACAAACGGATGGACGAAAGAAAGGACGGACGAAAGGACAGACGGACGAAATGAAGAAAGAAAGGTCGGACGGACGGACAAAAGGACGGACGAACGAAAGGACGAAAGAAAGGACGGACAAAAGGATGGACAAACGGATGGACGAAAGAAAGAACGGACAAAAGAAAGGACGGACGAAAGAACAGACGGACGAAATGACGAAAGAAAGGACGGACGGACAAAAGGACGAACGAAAGGACGAACGAAAGGACGGACAAAAGGATGGACGAAAGGATGGACGGATGAAAGACAGAAAGAAAGAAAGAAAGAAAGAAAGAAAGAAAGAAAGACATCAAATGTTATTAATTCATGTCATTTCTTCAAAATAAGATAAAAAGACAGAGCCAAACTGAGCTCACTCAGCCATGGAAAAACATTTGGTTCACAGCAAGTCCTGCTTTGTTCACCAGCAGCAGTAATAATAATAATGCATACTGTTGTCGCATAAAATCCTCCCATCATTTGCTTAATTCATAAACCTTAACAAGACATATTAACTGAACGTTAGCATGTAAAGCTAAAGTGTATGAATCTTTAATTGAATTTGTATGCAGGGTACCTGGTTACTGCTGCCTGCCAGCTGAGCGAGTGAAGGGTGCCTCTGCAGGTGTGGGTGGGGATGTGAGGGAGGGCCAGTCGGTCAATCAGTAAATAGAGGCTGAGCCTGGAGAGGGCAGAGGTCACAGAGCCGTGTCCTGCTGCTGTGATGATGGCCTTGATGCAGTCCTGCAGCGCAGTAGGAAGGCGCACTGCCTGCAGCGACAGAACCTGTGCTTCTGACAGCTTTAAGTCAGGATGAAATCTGTGGGGAACAGAATGTACATGTATATATGCTCCAAATCGGACTACATGACTATTGATGTGCTGACAAGTGTGTTGCATAAGTAGCACCCTCAGAGGCATACTGATGACTGCATTAAACATATTTGATCACCAATCTGGAGGGATGGGACATTTATGACTCATCCAAAGAGAGATGTTTTCCTGAGAATTACTTGTAACTGAATCAAGAAGAGACACGCATCACACCGGCAACAATCAACTGTCAAAATAATGTCAAAACAATATGAGAAACTTTGTGATAAGACACAACAGAGATAAGGACCTGTGCACGGAGTTGCACTTCACACAAAACAGAAAGACGCCTCTAAAGTTTCAATGACTAATCCATCTTCAACACGTACTCTTCTCCCAGTCATAACATCGTATGAAACTTGGTAGATTGATAAATTCTCGGTGTGCTTTCAACTTCTTTGCCGCAATCAAGCTGGTTAAAACTGTTGGAGAGACATTCTCATCTTTTTGAATTAGGTCAAATTAGAAGTAAATGAAGACAGATGAAACACAAGATGCCGAGCGTCTAAAACTAATTCTTGATGACAATTCTCCAAGAGAGAGAAAGTTATGTGAGAGTGATGTGTGGCAGTCCCTTTCTCTGATTAAAATATCCTGCTTTGAATTGTTGTCTTCAGTTTTTCCAACATATATTTAACCCATTTCCGTCCCCAGTAAAAGACAACTCTCTCGATACAGAACAATGTATCCCCTATAATTGTGCAGGGATAGTGGACTGCCAGGGAACTGGACCCCTGCTGGGGGTAAAAAAAAAAAAAGTCCAATAAAAAAATATCCATTCATTCGCAAATCAATGGTTTGCGTTTGTGAGGGCCTTTGTGTGGTGCTGTTCTGAAATGTAATTAATGTGCACTTGTGTCAGTTCAGCTCAATGTGAGTGTCTTTACTGTGTTTTGGTGTCATTTACGGACTCCTCTGTGCAGCTCACCAAGGTTGAAGCTTTCTCCCCTCTTCACACACAGAGTGGAGCAGAGGAGAGGAAAGACAGCTAAAGTGAACATATGGACCACCCAAACATCTATAAATCAAGCTAAAATATCTGTGTTTTTTTTAATGCAGGGCCCAAACTGAATCTGGCAACAGTGGCGATGATGCTAGCAGCTCTGCTCCTAGTGGGAGGGAAGCTTGTCCTGGACAGAGCACTAGTAGCTCTCCTGCTGATACAACTGCACCCCCGACACGCTCAGAAAGACAAGTTTTGACCCATCTTGGCTGTTAGAGAGGAAAAACTCCTCCTGGCTGTAGGAGACCGAAATCAGTGAGGTAAGGCGTAAAATATAAGTGAATAAAAATGTGTAAATGTATAAATGTTCTTATTGTTACGCCATGTTTCATGTGTGTTAGTGGAGTCAACTTAATTGATAATAATAATATCTTGATGAAACCTTTGAATTACCTCCCACACATGGCCCATCAGCCACCCCACAACAGTCAACCTAAGGGAAACACTGCAGAAACAATAGTCAAGCTTGGTCTCCAACCTTTTTCTACCATATTCTTTCCACAAGAACAAATCATAATAATCTGAGACCACGCTAACACCGTACTGCATGAATAAGAGTACGAAACATTAAGGCTCTTACTCAGCATCATCAGTAGAGACGCCATGCAGCTCTTGAAGGAGGCCGTCCATCCCAGAGTGCCAAGCAGTGTTCCAGGCCACCTGCAGGGCTTGGCGGGCGGGTGCTAAGGTCAGCAGGTCAGAGGAAGGGGGCAGGACGCAGCAGTATGGGCTGACAGCGTGATGAGTCGCTGCCTGAAATGGGATGTTGTACCTGGGAGAAAATTTGGGAGAAGAGAAAACTGTTTTTATATTGCTTGTGAAGTGCTGTTGATGAAAAGAAGAGACCTTGGCAGCTTTACAGCTCAGTTTACCTGCGGATTACTGACAGTGGCAGGGAGAACGGCGTGAGGGTCACATCGGGGTTGGAGTTGTCCGACCTAATATGACACAAAAAAATCAAGGAGTACACCAAAATGTTGAATGAATGCATATTGATTTTAAAGGCATGGAAAACCCATGGAGAGGAAAGATAAACTCACCATATTTCAATGCTGGCAATCTCATCAAACAGCAGTAAACTCATCAGGACAGCTACCTCACTGCCATTGCCTTTGTTCTCCTTCAATATCAAGGATGCTATAATGAAGACACAATACAGTTTACGTAACACCCTAATATTTATCACTAAATCTCATGGATAAACAACAGTTAGAAGTTTGGAAACCTGGTTTTGTTATGACATTATAATAACTGGAAGTTGGCCTCTGAGCTCTTAATGCAACAAGTGAGTGCTTTAACCTTTTCCACTCCACTAGGACGACAGTGTCCTCCGCCGACATTACTGTCGTTTAGAGGGCGGCTGAGTTTCAAAGCTAGAGTTAGATATTGGTATCATGTAAAACAAAAAGACCTAGAGAATCCATTGGTACCAACTGTGTCACACCAGCTTGTCCCTTGACCTCTGAGCTCAAGATATCTGAATGAAAATGGGTTCTATGGGTACCCACGAGTCTCCCTTTCACAGACGTGTCCATTTCATGTCAGTCCCATACAGTCCTGGGCAAAAACCATGTGTTTTGGAATTGCATAAAATGGGTATGACTACAGAGGTGAGACTTGAAACGTGACCTCTAGGATAATCACAGCCTCATGAAACTTTATAGCCACAAACTAGAGACTTCAGGCATTCAGAGGATGTATGGCTGTCACAGGTGTATTGACAATCAGGAGGTTTCTCTGCAGTTCCTGGAACAGAAGTGTGTGCCATCAAGGTGCTAAAAATGACAGCATGGTTTCTGTGGTGTTCCTCAAGATGTTGGTGTCCTAATGTAATATTTTGGAGGGATTTTTGACCATTTTTTTTATCAATCTTTAGTGTTAAAAATTCTAAAATTTAGCTCCAAATCTGTGTAACAAATGGTATAAACCCAAACATTGCTGTAACAACATCATTGAGCATGGGAACTGCCACCGTATACTTCCATTCTTCATGTTCTAAGACCTTATACACCCTAAACTTCAAATGTCAAAAGGCACATAACCAAAGCACAATGTTTATTACATATTTATGACTAGGAAAACTTGACACAGTGCTAAGCTGCATCTCAAATGAATCTTCAGTCTCCCAGCTTTCATATGATGTACACCACTATTATGGGGCATGCACTGTTGACATGCTATCTACCGCTTAAAATTCCCTCCTCCCCCAGAAAAACACAATGTTCTGTATACAAATGTAAAAAACTGTCACATATTTTTGCATAAACCCTCTTTTTTAGTCTAAAACAGCCTACGAATATGCAGGTACTCACAATCAAGATGTTAGGATTTAAATGAATGCCTCCTAATTCAAAATAAGTGACTGATAATTTAGCTACGAATTATGCTGAGATGAGCTCCATGGCAACAAGTTGCATCACACTATGCCACTTACTGCAGTGTGACAACATGGTTAAAAGCTATGCATCAATGGATGACTTGTCATCGTTTTTTTTTTTTAGAATGTGCCCCCGAGCTACACAACACGCCGTGTAGAGCTGTTACTTAATGAGTTGTCTTGTGAATGTACCCCTGAGCAGTGTGAGGAGCAGGAGGTTGCGATGTGCCAGACTGTGCCTCAGAGATGGATCAGCATACACCAGCTTCCTCAGGATACATACACAAGGCTCCAGCAGGCAATCTAAGCTCTGGGGAGGACAGCAACATACGCATGCAGTGTTTAATTGCAGGGAAAACACAAACAAACACACATATTCTCTTTCTGTCTCCTCCTGCTCTGTGTCTCTCCCATACAAATGCACAGGGTCTCTTTACTGTCTCTTTACATAAGCTGAACCCAAATTCTGTGATTGCGCAGGTTGCAGGCCGTGGAGGGTTGGGACGAATACAACCTGCAGGCATCCCTGTTATACACACTTGTTAGCCGAGACAAGTCATTCTCTGTGGCCCTGTCCCTTCACCTCCGTGTAGCCGGACATGCTGGACGATTACCCCTGTTAGCGGCTTCTGATTCAAGGCCTAGAAATGATCAGCAGACTGCAGTAACTAGAGGGCAAACATCACTGCTGACCAGGGCCTGTCTGACACTATTAATACAGGCCATTTCATCCTTCTATCATGCACGCCTCGCTGGGTCTCCTCCACATCCGCTGGCAACTCATGTACTCACATGAGAACACATAAACGAGGACATGTACACAAATGGGAGCGCATGGAACGGCATTTATGAGATTCAGGGTTTTGTTTAATTTGGCTTCAACAGCAATTCGTTCGGTACACATCCATTTATCACTTTGCCAAAGCAGGTTTGTTTTTACCTTGTTGCCGTTTACACTCCCCATAATGAAAGAAATGACTTTGTCTGCTATTCCAAGATTCTTCAGCACTGGGTGCATTGTTGTGTCTGCGGGGAAGTAAGAGAACAATTCAATGTACCGACGATAAACATTTGCATAATCATAAACTATTTGCTTTTCCCGCTTGTCTAAAACATATGGTAGTGGGAGGGCACACACTCGGCTGTACTCATTGCAAATTGTAGTTTTCACAAGGAAAGAGCTCTCACGTATCACACAAACTTTTAAAGTTGTTTTTTCTATTTTGTCAAGTCCATAAAATTGCGTCTAGAATCCTGTTCAGGCCTTTAAAACCTCTTTTTATGTGGTTGAGAATTCAGGCACTATACTTCACTATGGAATATCAATCTCAATATCATATCAGCTGTTAGGAGGATGTGAATTGTTAGCGACTACATCCTGCTTGTACACTCTGCAGTGATACCATCCCATTTGCAAGGTTGCAAGTACTTGTGGGGTACAGAATTGGCCCGAAGTATAACAAGTCAGTGTTTTTTCCATTAAAATATGCCTCTACATGAGCACTCTGATGTGAGAGGATCCAGCTATTACAGAGAAATGCACAGAGGTAGACTCTAAGGGTGGTTTAAAGGTATTATCCTGCCAGAGCCAAGATTCAGCGTGGAAATGTACTAAAATAATATAGCAGATGAGTTTATAAGATATACTGTAGATTTAAGTTACCTTGTAGCACTACAGACAGCTGCTCTGCGGCCGATCTTCTCAGGGAGATATCGACGGTGTCTGAGTTCAGGATACAAAACAGCTTCTCCACCGACTCCACCTAGCCACCATTAATCACATTAAGAGGGCACTTAAATCTTCCTGTGAAGACGTGTGTCTAAGTGTGCTGTTCCTTCTGTGCGTGTTCATTTGTACCTTGAGGACAGACTTGCTGCTGGTGTCCAGTGTGATGTCTAAAGGGTGTCTGAGGCAGAAGAGATTGGGAAGCGAGGAGATCACTGGTTGATCCAGGTCTGGTCTGGCTGTGTTAGCATCATCATCGCCAGTTAAGTGGGGCAGGATTTGTTGCACTGCTGCTATTCTCACACTGTCAATGATGAGAAGAATTTATGTAAAACTTGGGAGTTAAATCATTTAAAATCACACTGTTTTAAACACAAATTAAAAACAACATAAAACAGGTCTATTCAAAGCAAGGCACACCTTCTGTCTGCGATAAAATACAGGGTTGAAAATGTTTGGTTTTGTTTTTTTTTCCCCCAACACAGCATCCAAATGGTGATTAGTTGTTAAAAAAAATGGCTGGCAGGGCAGACAGATCTATTAGCTGTTGCCAGAATTTACCAGGGCTCGTCTCCTGCCCAGTGCCTGGTGTTAATTTCTATCTCTATCAATATTCATAGGCTGGGACTGGATAGCTGTTTTACACAGGCCTCACAGAGCACTCGGATGACTTGATGAGAACATCAGCTGACAGCGACAGACAGTGGTAATATGTCCATCACATTACACGTTGTAAGGCAGAATATTTAGACTCTCAGGAGTTTGTCTGGTTCAGAAAAAAAAAAACCCCAAGACCCAACATCAAACTAATCAAACAGCAGCACACACAAAGACACAGAAGAAACATGACAAACACACATCTCTGATATGCACACACATCCAGGCGGGCACATAACACCCAAACAAACAGAGTGACACAAATACAAACATTGACAAAAGAAAGACACAGAGACCAAACTCACGTGGGTTGTTTGGTGAAAAGGAGTCGGAGCGCCGCTTTCAGCTTGGCTGTGCTTGGAAACACGTTCTCTCTCGCCGTGTCCGACATGTCACTTACCAGCAGGACACAGTTTCCAAGTGACTCTTCAGTGCCGGCGTAACCCTGCAACACACACGCACACAATTCTCAGACTGCCTTGGCAGACAATGGAGCAGACAATGGGGAATTCCAGCTAAGCAGCACAACAGTAAATAAAATATGCATCGCTTTGATTATGGGTGGTTTCATTTCGTCTCTTGTTGACATGGAGGGGCCCATCTCTGAATGGCCTCCTTGAATTAAATCACACTTGACAGCCTAGTCAAAACCTCATGTATATTCATGAAGAATTTCCAGGCTTTCTGTTGCCTGAAACTGAACAATTAATAAAAGCTTGTTTCCCCCCCAAAAAAGGAAACAATATAACACAGAATATGTAAATGAGCAAATAACTAAATTTCCCTCACTGGCAGCTCAATGTGAAGTCTTTGTGGTCCAAGAGCGCTAAAATCTAACTTTTGATCATAGTTGTTTTTGATTGTGAAGAACATACAGTACAGCACTCCCCCCCTCGCTCCATGAATGTGATGTGTGAGCTTCCAAACATGATGCCGCTTTATGAGCGTCGCAGCACAAATAGAACACAGCCTCTGTAGAGAGCACAACACCTGTAATATGGGCATGACCGGGTAAAGTGCCTCATTGAATCTGTCCCAGGTTGACGCTGTCATCATCAATCGTCCTTTGAGCAGGAATAGCAGGATATCCTTGGCAGCAATGTTCACCTATAGATCACAGGTAAACTGCTGAATTCACAAAGGCGCTGCTGACAAAATATTTCCGTGCCAGTACTGTAAGTGACACATTTTTAAACACTGGAATTACATTACATCAATGAACATGACCTCTTAAAAAAGAACACAGAAATCCCTGTACTTTAGACACCTTAGAGAAATAGTTAAAATGACCTCGCTCCAAAGGTGTAAGAAATACTTTACTGTTCCCCAGGGTGAAATTAGGATATGCTACAGTCGCTTATATATAAAAGCATAGAGACTCATGAGAAAATAGAAAATAAGAGCTATTTAAATATTAAAAAATAACTGCATTATGGTACAATTTATAACACAATAAACAATTAAAATGGATCCTATAAAAATACAGGACGTATACACATGCCTCTGCCTACCTTCTCTGAAGAATCCTGAAGTCCAAAAGCACTTATTTCATAGAGCACCCTGTGGTGGATAAGAAAGTTGACTGCACCGCAGGCTGCTGCTTCCTGTCGTGACACATTCTGGATGCCAAGGCAGCCCTGGAGGTGTATGTAATCACACCAAAGCACATCATAAATTATCGCTATCCCCCCACTCGCATACAGGAGTTACCAATTCACTTTAAATGTAGCCATGTACTCTAGACGACGGTTAGTAAAATGAAAAGGAAGTCTGATTTCAAATGTCAAGTGGGTTCTTTATAGCACGGCGTCAAAGATCTGTCATTCATCCCTCTCCGTCCTACTTATTTACATATGGATGCCGCACCAAACAGACCCACATTATGGCTTTAGGAGCCATAATTTTAGCCATGAACCCGCGTAGTCTCATTTAAACACTGACTGTCTGTATTGGATGGCTTGCTCTGACCTTGACCAGGTTTAAAGTGCTTTCGTATGTTTCCGTCTTGACAGGTGGTAAGGGATGGGACAGCAGCTTGAGGAGAAGTTTCTGGCTCTCTGTCTGGAGGAGGGGGCTGGGCTGGTCAAACTTCCACCTGGTGATGGACAACCAAAGATTTTAGCATAAAAATATCAAATATATAAATGCAGCAGAACAAGTGACTGACTTGAAAGATTTGTAACATACAGGTAGGAGCAGATGTGCACACATTCCTTGATGATTGGTAAGTGCTGGTGAAATGGAAGGCCGTCTATGGCTTGCTCTGCCAGCTCCAGTAACTCCAACCAATTCTTTTCTCCCTTGATGCAGAAAAAAAACAGTGAAGTGAACACAAAAATGAAGACATGAGTGACAGATATTGCTGTAACCTGAGGGGCCACAGCTAGTTACAGTTCTGTCAGAGTGGTTTTAAATTAAAAAACTGTAGGTTATATGTATGTAAAAGATGGCTGTAGAGTTACTTGTATTGACTGTAATTATATGACATGCAGCTCATACCTCAGCTTGCACTTCCTTGAGGAAGTTGCAAGTAGACTCCATCCAGAGGGCGGCTCGTGTCACCCTCCTGTAGAGGTCGTGGCTGTCTGAGTTCACCTGCTCCAAGTAGGCCACTGCTGTTTCTTGCATGCTGGGTAATAAACTTCCAAACGAAGTGTCCAAGCACAGGTGGAAAATAGCTGTTGCTGTGTTTTCTGGGAGATTGTCACTAGCCTGTGTGAGGTTAAGAAACTTTATTTTCTTCTGTTCTTTGGAGTTCAAGTGAAATAATCACAGAAAACCATGAGGAAAGTTTTGTGATTTGGTCACTGGAGCACAAACACACACCTTTTCAGGAGGGAGGATAGTCTGTAGGAGTTTAACGGTGAATATAGCAGTGCCAGTGTAGGCCATTCTGTGATGAAGCTGACAGCTGTGGGGAATGTCTGCTGGAAAGCTCTGATGGTAGCTCAGGATGTCCCCCAACAGTTCCATGCAGCCTCGCAGCTTTTCCTTCTAAAAAAAAACACACACAGACAGAAATGTAGACAAAAGCAAACATGCCGCACAAACACAGCGACACACACGTGCGTGCACTCGCGTCACGTGCATGTTCGCAGACACAGACACACACCGACGCTCTGTGTGGCTTGGCTGGGGGCCAGGAGAAAAATTGCTCGTTCCAGGGGTTAGGAATTGAATGTAATCAGATTTCAGGGTTATTTTGGGACGAGATACAGATCCACCCTATCTCAGTATGAATAAATTGGAACAATCTATTCTCAGCCACTTTGTTCTAGGGGAGGAGAAACTGAACAATAGAAGAATTGAACCAGCAGGGGGCAGTAGATGCCCTGTGCATTGCTGTAGCTGGCATGAACAGTTCGGCCCATTCCCATAGGAAAAACCTAGAGGTCTGGCACACAAAAGCTGCTCTCCACATAAAGATGACAAAACAGTTCTCAGGCTGCACAGCTCAGGGCATGTATTAAACAGCAGAGGGCCAGAGGGGCCTGGGCTTGACAAGTGTATAAGTCCCTCTGCATAGGAACATACTCTTTAAACAGTCAGGGAGGATAACAAATGACTCTGCATGGTAAGAAAAAACACACCATTTCATTGTATAGACTTTATACAAATAGCAAATAGAGACATTTACAGACCCAACAATGCTGTACTTGGATAAACCCAGGGGTACACACAGGAGGTGTGCATGTATGTGTGAGAAGCTCTTTGTAACCAGCGGTAAGCCTTTGTAACCGTATATAATTCATTCAGCTCAATCACATGCCTACAGTTCTCCTTGACAGCCGAGCACCGTATGCCTGTGTGTCTGTGGCAAATTGTCTGGTGGCCAACCCAGTTCCCCCTTTCAGTGAAGTGTATCCATTCATCTACATAAGAGGCTGTCATGAGTTGTGTTTTGACTTGCCAGCTCCATCCCCACCAGGCTGCGATCGTCCCAGACCAGCTCACAAACACTGTCCTCGAGCAGGGGGACGGTATCGCACAGCAGCTCCAGAACACGGTGGAACACATGCAAACCCTCTGAGAAAGAAGAGAGGAGAGAAACTGAGCAAGAGCAGGGGAGATTTTTTTTTTTGACAGGATCAAAATAATGATAGAATATAGTCAATGTAGGGGAACAGGTGAGGGGATATGTGCAGTATCTGATCTTTACTCGAGCAAAAAGAACAGATTGTGCCAACTGATTTATATAATTTACAAAATCTTTTCCCCCCCTTTACATAAAAGATTGCAACGACTCCTACCTGTTTTAAGCAGAGGTATGGCATGCTCCATGGTGGCCACTGTGAACTGAGCCAAAGTGAGCTGCTGTAACTGCAGCTCCAGGACATCTTCTACACCCAGGTCAGGAAGCTCCAAGTGGGCCACATCTGCGGGTGACTGGGGCGTCTGCCCAGGGGCCTGGACTGCTGCTCCACCTCTGTGCGAGCTGCCACTGGATGAATCAGAGACAAGCAGAGGAAGACCACTGTAAATTCATGATCCGAATTCAGACCACTCAAATACAAGGAGTGACGTATGAGCTGTATAGGGATGGATCTTAAAAACTGCCATCACGGGAATCAGAACTGATTTTTAAACACTGTAGACCGGCCGCTAGAGGGCTCCTGGTGTTTTTTTATTTCTAAAAAAGAATAATAAAATCCTCCACAGTCTTTCACACATTGTTTTATCTTTGTGTGCGGGTTGCTGGTGTCACTGGCAATTTTGTCATTATCAAAGCCACAAAAAATCCCACTGTGCACAAATTCCTAAAAAGTATAAGGCTCTCTTGTTAAGTGTGAGGTCTGATGAACAGAATTGACAACACTGCTGAATCGTATCAAAAAGTTATTTCTACAAGCAAGGGAGGCAGACGAACATAATACCACTTGTGCCTCAGAAGTGTGACAGAAGCCAGACTGAATGAATCTCTGCTCTCACTGCCAACATGATGACTCAAAACATGCAAAGAAAAAATACCTTAGACAGCGAGAACAGCAAGAAGCAATGTACCAGAAGTAGTGCAGCGTCTTCTATAATCTCCTTCAGACTTTGTTGAAAATGCACAGCTACACATACATACCTGGTGGAAGCTGCATCTCCATCTTGGCCGTCTCCTCTGGCTCTCTGGCCTCTGCGTCCCACCACAGAGGGCCGAGGGGAGCACTCAGCCCCTGGAGATGAGGCCTGGGAACGCTGGGTCCCCCGCACCTCTTGGGAGTGGGAGAAAGACGAGTTCTGGGACACTGGATCTACACAGCCGCAAAAAAGAAAAAAGAGGAAATCCTTGCACATTTGATTAAGCCAAGAAAATATTATAGTGGTGGTGTTTACAAACTCCTTATTGTAAGAAATTAATCAGCAGGATTAGATAGTTATAGCTGTTACATCTACTTTAATTAAATGTAAAACAGTGTAGGTCTTGTGTGGTGTGCTTTAGAAATTGGTCATTTGAAGTATAGGATTTAAAATCGAGCGCCACATTGCAACCAAATACATAATTTTGTTAAAAATGTACTTTAGTAAAAGCAAACGTGTAAACTAACCAGATAAGCATCCAAAAATTCACGAGCTGCAATTCATAAGGCATGCTACCTTGCTTTGTAGAGTAGAAGCTTGGATCTTGATGAAAGCGGAGTCTTCTCCTTAGGCCCACACAAAGCTGCCGCAGGCACGAGAGAGCCTGCAAGTGGAGGTAGCTTGCCTCACCTTTACCCGAACCCAGCCTCAACAGGGAGAGGAGGTTCTGGAAACACAAGGGGACATCAGAATAGTTTTATTACTATGAAGGTGAGTTATGGAGAGGTTTTCTGATTACATCTTTAACAACCAGTAACATCCAATGCGGATATTTGATTGTGGCTCTGTTTACAAACACAAAAACCAGAGCCTGAGCCGAGGCAAACAATGCACAACAACAGGGGGCCTAAATTAGGACAGTGATAGAAAAGTTGTAATAAAGTTCGCCAAATAAAAAGGGCAAGCTCAATTGAATTATTGAAGCAACAATTTGTTCCAAGTTCAGATTCCCTGCCCTCTGCAGCTAATGATGTCATGTCTCTAAATCCAAGTCTTTTAATTTAGCTTAATAGCTCTAGTAACTCAAAGGAGGGCCAAGTAAAGCCACAAGAAGAAGAGCACTTTCCCCATAATGATTTCTTTTGGATGATGAGACTGCTGGGTGACAGTATGCTAATACTGCCTTGAGACCGATGTAACATAATGCACCACTTTATTAACAAAATAGTAATGCTCACAGTGGCTCATTGGGGCAAAATGATGTCTCCTCCAACACTCCGTCTATGCCAATGAAATGAAGAGCTCTCATAACAGATGCACTTTGTTGCTGACATGATACGGGCGGATACATAAAAATGTGCAGGCCATTTTTTTACAGAGATGGGAAGAGAGAGCATATCTCTTGAATATAAAAAAAGATGGAGTTCACTGTAGATTTACATCAGTCGGCCCCATATGAATTCAGCTACAGTACAAACTAACTTGACACAAGCACATCGACTTTTTTATTTGCAACACAGGACAGTTTAGATTCCTCCATAGCCAACAGTGCCTGCAGACAACTTGGACCACATTTACAGAATCTCTGCTATCCAAGGAGGCCAGTAGAGGAAAGAGGCAACACATTTTATCAAGGACTTTCAAACCCTTCAAGAGGTACATCATGACCAAGCTATATCCTCACAGCAATCTAGTGCCTGCTCAAGCAAAGTAAGCCTCCAGGGGCCTCCACAACCTCCTCCAAGATCAGGGACACAGAATTATAAATTGGTGTTTTGTTCAAGGACGCCATTTGACAGGTTATTATTTTGACAGTAGCTTGAGTGACCATCCCACAAATTCCATTATGGGATGGTCGCGCCAGCCACTCAAAATAACACACGTTGTTTTGATGTGAATAAACAAC
Organism: Epinephelus moara; assembly: GCF_006386435.1. Classification (NCBI taxonomy): domain Eukaryota; kingdom Metazoa; phylum Chordata; class Actinopteri; order Perciformes; family Serranidae; genus Epinephelus; species Epinephelus moara. The sequence continues at coordinate 23,016,906 of NC_065516.1, read as the reverse complement.
AATACTAAACATGAAGAACAGCTGATCCCAGAACCAGCAGAAAATAAACAAACGCTTGAATACTTTTAGTAACATCTTGAATTTTGTCTCCATGGAGACGCATGTTAAATCAAGCATTGAGAAATTTTAGGGTCAGAGACAAGCCACCATTTTTAGTCAAACCAGTAAAGGCTTATGTCTTCCATAAGCACTGAGAGTGACAAAAAATTCATACATCATGTTAAGTTAAAATGATGGGGCTGATGGTCATTCTAATGTCCTGCTCCAGAGTGCTGAAACTATTAAAAACTCAACTTAATGAAAGATTTGTTTTTAATGACATACTTAACTTGAACTCAGTACACCCTTAAATAAGTACTTAACTGCCGGAAAGATGGACTTTTCATAAAACTGGTCTGTCTATGCAGTAGAATTAAGCAAATAACTCTGAAATGGGTGCTACACGACCAAAGAAAACAGAGGATAAGGGCTGCTGCGTTCGCTTTTGCTCAAGAGGTAGATAACCTACAACTACAAAGAATGTACAGCACTGCTCCAGATCAATAAACGCTCCAGCTGGTGGGTGACATAACCGGTGTGGCAGTTTTGACCCAGGAAACACTACGACAGCCAGGTGTTAACAAACAAAACAAACAAGAGCTAAAATATGTTTCTGGAAGCATTTTAGGCGAGTCATAAGCAAAACTGTAACAGAATCTTGGTTTATATTTGATGAGCACTGCTAAGTTTTACCATTTGATCTCAGTTGAGTCAACATTTGAGAGAGGGGAGGATCCGCATTTATGCTCTTTATATCCTGGGTGGCGGGCATATGAAATTGCAGAAGTACAACCCATTCAATCAACAACCCTAGAGCGCGGATTTGAGCTGAGAGATGAGCAGAGAGATCTGGGCACTGGTATTTACACATACTACCCACAGTTAAAGTACAAAGCTGGCTGCTTATCAGCAATTCATCCCTTTAATGTTGACACTGAAACATGCAGAAGAAACCGATTGGTTCTAAAAAATAATACAAAATGGCGGACATTCTAACATTACTGTTACAGTGTGAGCCCAAACCTACGACCGTAAATAATGGGAACTGCAACCACTTACTCACACTCTGTGTTTGTGGTATAATTTTAGGTTTGATCTTTCCGCTCATATTTTTAAAATATTTCAGTATAGCTATGCATAAACATATGCACATTAACAATACTACTGTTGCTGATAGAACATTTATGATACCTTTATAATACTGGGCCTTTGCAGGAAGATCTCAGCAGGAAAATCTTGCATAATGACATCACACAGAAGTTCACATGTGGTCCGCACCAAGTTGGGGTTGCTGCTCCTTAGAGAACTGTTTCAAAAGAATTAAAGAAGATACGTTTACTTACCATTTAATATTCAGTAATTTAACATCACTGCATGCTACTGAAGTTGAAAAAACACTGTGAAAAGAAAACAACTAAATTAAATCTATCATGCATCTTTTTCAAGCTCAAAAACTGTCAAGATCCAAAAGCTGGCACAGACTGCTTCTTCGTCTGGTTATCTTGTTCTCTGATAAATTGTTTTCTGTGTTGAATCATCATTTTGTTAATTAGCGATGCATTTAGCTGGGCATAAATTATTTGTAAGATACATGTTTTGTCTCTCACCTCTCATTGGATGAAAGTATGTGTCTGTCTGTGTTTGTCAAAGTCAGCCATGGAAACACAGAAAACTTGAGGCATCTCACAGACTCGTGCACTGCACAACACAGAGGGATAACAAATGTCAAATGAATCATTTATTAAAAAAATGTACTGTGTGCATTGGACAAAAGTATGAGTGAAATTCAAGATGAAACCCAGCACACTAAGAGATCAATGGGTGAGTATTTAAAGTACCAGTACCTGCTATTTTCTGAGGTGGTACATCTGTGTGGCTTGGTATGCTTTTGTGGAAAAAGCCCATTTTAGGAAATTGCTCTTCAGGTGGAACAACTGCAGGTGCTGAAGCAGAGACACAAGATTTAACAAAATGTTTGTTCATATACTGCTACTATTTCATAACAATGCACACCGCCCTCTCTCACCTCTCTCTGACTCTTACACGAGATTATAAACATTTAGTACTTTGAGGAAGACAGAATCAAAACAAACATTCATTTGGCTTCAACTTGCAACACCTGTTGGAGCTGTAGTACGCTGTCCATGCGAGTAGACCATTATATGACTAGGGAGTAGCTCAGGTAGCTGGAACAGCTGGTCCAGGGTTCCATCGATGACAGCTCGCAGTCTGGGCTCCACATTAGGAGACAGTTGAGTGAGGAAGTCCACCGCCCCAACGTCTCTCAGCATCTGGGCTGCACTAGGATGCTTTGGAAGACAAAATGCCAAAATACAGAAGCATGAAATGAAAAATTTATGCTTCAGTGTAATGTTTGGTGTAGAAGTGTTAAAGCACTTAGCATGAGTGTTGCTACAAAGTGTCACTGGACAAATCTCACTGCATTTATGCCCCTGCTAATATTTAAAGGTCCAGTGTGTGAGATTTAGCAGGCTTTAGTGGCATCTAGTGGTGGGCACTGCAAACTGCAACCAGCTGACACTTCTCCTGTTTAGAATTCCCTTAGTTTTCATTGTTCAGGAGGTTTTTACCAGGAGCCAAATTATTGTCAGAGGTCTCTTCCTCTCCAAAACAAACAAACCAGGTGATTAAAAAACGGTAAGAACACTGAATAAAGCAGTTTCACATTACAAGTCGGTGTTTTTCCTACGCTGTTCGGCTCATTGCAGATTGGCCACTAGCCCACATCTGCTAATGTGTGCTCCCCATTTTTCTCTGATAACTTAAGAGTTTCAGAGAAAAAAGGAGATTTTTAGCGAGAGCGGAATTATCTGCAGAGGTCTCTTCCTCTCCAAAACAAACGTATCTGAGGTCTCATTAATTTACTTTATATCCATACTAAAAATATGCATATGGATAAAAGCCAAAAATGGCGTGTGCCAAAAAATATCTACAATCAGGCTTCCACCTCACCATCTGCATCGCCAATTTCCTGTCTCCAAAATGTTTGTATGTGTGGGTCAAAGTTTCTCCCATCAAGTCTGTTTTGATAAATCACAACTTTTGCATGGGAAGTACGAAATGTGTATAAATGAGACCCCAGGTGATTTAAACCCACTGAATAAATCAGCTTCATGTAAAAAAAAAAATCTGTGTTTTCCCGACACTGCTCGGCACTACAGTGGCTGACATGAAAATGCGAATTGCCCTATCTAGAGCCAGCGTTTGGTTTGTCTGTTCTTGGCTACTGTAGGAACATGGGGGTGCAATATGGCTATCTCTGTGGATAAGGACCCACTCCCTATGTTGATATAAACAGCTCATTCTAAGGTAACAAAAACACTACTAGTCTCATTTTCAGGTGATTATACGATAAAGAAAACACACTTATTATATTCCATTTCAGGCAATGTATCCTCCTTTCTCCTACACACTAGACCTTTAAGTACAATGTATATGTGTGAGGTGCCACAAAAAGGGATCACATTATATATTATTCAAAGGCAAATATTGACACTACTTAAACTGACTGGTTCAGGTATGCTTAGCCATGTTAAAGAAAGGCTGAAGCCAAAGCCAAAATTACATTTAAAGTTTATCAGTAGTTACATATAGACAGTATTCATCTCTCTACCCCTGTCCACCAGAGGACTCACCCAGTATTATTATCTACCATCTGATCAGAAATGTACCTACCTTTGACAAAGTTGAGAGCAACCCAAGAACTTCCTCCTGCATTGGCACCTCAGGGAAATTGAACCATTCAAGCAGATACACAAACAGCATCTTCTCTTGGACGATGTCAGAGACGGAGATCAGTGAATGGTCCAGCTTGCATATGATGCTCTTCAATGCTCGGACTCTTATCTCCGCCAAAGAGTGGCCTGGAGTTTACAGAAAACAACGTATTAAAACGAGTATAGACATTATATATAGACAGAGTTAGCAACGATGCGTTTTTAGCTAGTTAACAGCTAGCTAACTTTGGGTGGACGTTCAGAAAAGTTTTAGACTTAAGTTACGAAGCTAACGTTAGCGTTAACAATAATTACAACTCTTCATACAAAAGTTATAGTTACAGATAAAAGAAGTACACATAGAGAGGGTTTCTATTGTTAGCTAACGTTAGCAAGCAAGACCATCACTTCAGGTAGAGTCAGCCCCCTAAGCTAAGTTTGCTTAGCTAATAAGTTAGCCTAACGTTACCTATTTTCTTTATAAGTTGCGATAACTCCATGTTCAGTATATTGCGTCCCCCTGTGTAAAAACCACGTATAAAAGCTTCATCAATATCCGAGGCTTGTCAGTTATAGTTTACTCTGCGGTTGTTCGCAGGTGTCATGTCAACAACGTCTGTTTTCAACAAACGCGCCAGCGTCAGTCCACTTCCTGTAGAGGACCAGGGTGCGTTCAAGAGGTTCAACTTGTGTAGGACAAACAAAAATCTAAGTATTGAAGTCCGGCTGTGAAGTGAACATAGAGAAGTTTTGTGTTTGGGAAGTATTGAGCATACGACTGGATAAATAAGACTTAGATTATACTGCACGAGAAGTGTGAAAGTTTGTAAACGGATGTTATGATATAGATTTGCTGTTATTCTACGTGGTCCCCAGTTAGTCATCAAATCTATATAATTCCTGTTTTCCCTGAAGGCATGTGAAGTACTCCCACTAAACAAGTAGTCCATTAGCCCAAGTTTTTATTTCTTTCTTTTACAGTTTCAAAATAACAAAAAAGGGCCTGAAGGAAAAGTGTGGGCACCCTGCATGGTCAGTACTTAGTAGCACCCCCCCTTGTCAAGTATCACAGCTTCTGAACACTTTTTGTATGCAGGTATGAGTCTGCCCGTCCTTGTTTGGGGGATTTTCACTCATTCTTCCTGCAAAAAGCTTCTAGTTCTGTGAGATTCTTGGGCCGTCTTGTATGCACTGCTATCCTAGCAGATTTAAGATGATGTTTAGGTTGTAGGACTGTGAGGGCCGTGGCAAAACCTTCAGCTTGCTTTTCTTGAGGTAGTCCATTGTGGATTTCAAGGTGTGTTTAGGATCATTGTCCTGTTGTAGAAGCCATCCTCTCTTCATTTTCAGCATTTTTTTTTATACAAATGGTGTGGTGTTTGCTTCCAGAATTATCAGGAATCGCTGGAATTGTTTCCCGTGCCACTGGCTGCAACACAACCCCAAGGCATGATCAATCCACCCCTGTGTTAAACAGATGGACAGGTTTTCACTTCATGAACTTGTGCACCCCTTTTTCTCCAAACATACCTTTGCTCATTGGATCCGAAATGTTTGATTTTAACTTCATCAGTCCACAGGACTTGTTTAGATGTTACTTTGCAAACGCCTGATGCTGAATTTTTTGGCGAGAACACAGGAAAGGTTCTCTTCTGATGACTCTTCCATGAAGGTCATTTGCACAGTAGAACAGTGCACCACCACTCCAGAGTCTGGTAAATCTTCCTGCAGGTCTTTTGCAATCGAGCGATGGTTTTGATTTGCCTTTCTTAGAATCCTATGAGCAGCTCTCTAAAAAAGTATTCTTGGTCTTCCAGATGTGAACTTGTTGGGACAAGGTTGCAGGAGTCAGAGTATTTATAAAGCTTTGAAATTTGAATCACCTGGCCTTTCCTAATTAAGGTGTGAGACCCTGTTAAAAGATGTCTGAGAGCTCAAATATCTTGGGGTGCCCAAACTTTACATGGTGCTGCTTTCATTTTTTCACTGTAATATTATACAAAACAAACAAAAAAAATACACTGATCTTTAACTTCATGCCATTTGCAGATCAGTCCATCTTCTACTTACTTAACAACTCACAAATTTGACTGTTGATTGCGTCTACCATCTTTACCCCATCAACAATGACACTAACAGTCCAACGACTTAATATCTCTTTGGCGAGAACTCTTTACCATGAGCAGTAACTCACAACTGATCAGATAATGTCCCATGATCAGTGTTTGTGACATGGCATGCCTGATGAGCCAATATGTGGCACGTCTCTCTCATCTCATCTTTTGAAATGTTATGCAAACACGCTGAAGCAATTTTTCTTGCCAGGATCACAAGTGTTTCAAGGCGTGTTTCGAAATCATTGACGGCTTCTTGCATTGCTTTAAATATTGAAAGAAGTTCTGACAGCAGCCACATTATCCTGTCATTAAATTAATCTTCTCAATCACTGATGTTCTCAGAAATCAAAGTTGGTGTGCATCGCCTCTCAACACGAGTGCAGGCGTAAATTCTTTTCATACTCTGTGTGTAAGTTAATCCAATTGCACAAGATCTCAGACTCAAGATGTGATGTGGATATGATCAGCCGACAGGGTGATAATTAACAAACTTAGCAAATGATAATTTGCTATGATAATAATATAATGGCACAGCTTTTGAGAATTCCGGAGGGATTTAAGCCTGTAATTAATTTGGCTGCGTACTGTATATTCCACTGTCACCTAGAGGAGTTTGAGGGGAGAGAAGGAAAATGATAATTTGTGCTTTCATAATTCATGACTGTTCTAATTCAGCGATAATAGGTATATTTTACAGATAATATAATATTCTCCTTTAGATACCTCATATACTGTACATCATGTGTTGCTCTAGAGCATTGACTGCACACTGAGCCAGATATTCAAATCCAAGCTGCCTGGATGAATGAAAAATTATTGCACATCCTTTTAATTTTGTGTGAAATATTTAACATATTTGGAAACCTTTGCCCCTTGACCAGAATTCAAAACAAACTTTTGTGGGTTGCAACAGAGCTTGTCCACACAGCATGAGTCATATTGATGGACCTGCCAAAGGGTCCATTGACCTGAAAGTTAAAATATGTATTCCAGTTCGCTTGAGCTCTGATACAGTATATAAGACTGAGTTTTTATGAGTGTTTTTGACATTCCGCAGTTGTACAATGAGAATACAGAGTGAGAGTTCTGACACCCAAACAGCTGAGGAGGTCTTCTTTGCCTGGTGGAAAAATACATCGCCCTAGGTCAGACTAGGAGGTCTCAATAGCTGTGGAGTCTGCTTCAAACGGTACATCACATCATGTCTGTTTGACAAGCACTGTGTGTTTTGGATCATTTGTTAAGCACAGGCTGCAGACAGGAAACAAAACTTCACTTTAAATAAATGAAAACATGGCGCACTACGTCTCTCATGCCCTTTATTTTTGACCATCAAACATAAAGTATGCTTTTCCCTTAAGTCCTAAAAACTGCAACTATCTCTTCATTCATACACCTCGTACATTTGTGGTTCTCTAAATTATATAAGTATAAACATAGTATAGCTTCTGCTTTTCAAAAGCAACTTAAGGATCCATATCATTGTAAATCATTTGCAAAATCTGTCAATTATTTTACATCAGGCTGAATTACTCATATGCCAAAAAGCACCTCAGGCTCTCGACGAATGTAAGCCTGATCTGTGAGTGGAAACCATGCCAATTTAAATACTTTGAAGCCAGATTTACTCTTGAAGCATCACAGTCTCTGGAGTCTCACCATGGTTAAAGCTGATCATGAGTCATCATGTGCCTGACCACTTTGGCCAACCTGGACAGAAGTTATAAAGCTGAAGTAGTTTCATTTCATTGGAGATACACGGTAGTGACTGCATACTGTGTACAGCTGGAAAAGTAGTATAAATGTATAAAACATGGAGCAAAATGAAAAATACTGGGGTGAGGAGGAGAGGTTGAATCTTATATTTCACAAACCTCTGCATTATTAATATATCTTTTGTACCCTTCCCTTGACAATATCTCAAAAATATAGTCCGTTGTTATAACTTGTTTCACTATTAAAGGTCTAGTGTGTGGGATTTAGCGGCATCTAGTGGTGAGGTTGCAGATGGCAGCCAACTAAAACTATTGTGGCCCACGCAGAATCGTCCTGTCCTGTCCTGTCAGGAGCCAGTGTTTGGTTTAGCCATTCTGGGCAACTGTAGAAGTAGATATGAACAGATCTAAGGTAACAAAAACGCAGCAATTCTTAGTTTCAGTTAATTATACACAATTAAAATATAGTTACGCATATTAAATTCAATTTCTTTTCCAATATGTCCCCCTAAAGCCCAGACACTGGACCTTTAAAAACTAGAAAAAAAACAAAGTATAAACAATTTATGATGGTGTAATGTCATTTAAATCTCAATACACTAATGGACAGCTAAGTTTTACAATGCGTACATAAGAAGTGAAATTAGCTCATTTGAAATTTATGGCAAACGCAACAAAATTATGTATATTTCAGAATGAAGAGACGCTAAATTAAAGGCTATTCTTGATTTATAATATTAGAATATTGGCCAACTTTCTGACACACTTCACATTTTAAAACTTGCAGACTAATGTAAAGGAAGGGACAACTAATGGGAGGAATAACATAATATTCATAAAAAATAGGCCATGCATTCCGTGCTTCTCATAATTGACCTATCTGCCCTATTAGCTGGCTGACTGCGGAGGGAAAAGCCATCAAACAGTAAATGAATTTTTGCTCTCTCACAAACTCTCCTGTCTTCCTCTAAAAAAAAGAAAAAACACACAACTCTCCCACTTTTCTGACACCCCTAATAATTTTCACACAGTCCCTTTTAGCACATTCAGGGACTTAAAAAGTGGCTGAAATAAATTTAAATGTGAGGAAGCTGAAGTAAACTAAGCCATGTACAGTAAATGTTTCACCAAGTGCTTCACACGGGCTGCTGGGCACAAGGATCGGTTGCTGCCCTTTTCAGCATTTCATGCATAAAACAAGGTCAAATCACCTTATTAATCATATCATTATTGTAGATGTCCAAAATTCAGCACCCCATATGGCGACGCAATACAAGGAGCTACTTCCAGAATTAGTAATGTGAAATCAAGGGTGATGTTATAACAGACCCAGAGAGCATAAGCAAGCACAGGCATTGTTTTAACCAGGCGCCATTTGGACCGAGCTCAAGTCTCAATAGCTGAGTCATTACATTACATGTGGATGCAGCTGGTGTAACAGTAATTAATGCACTCTATCTGAAGACCTCTTTTACCTGAGGCAAAAAGTGATATGATGGACTGATTCAGCCAGGGGGCACTCATTGATTTTTGAATATTGCTGCAACAAAATGAGGAAAATTAATAAATGAATCCGCTGAAATGAATCTACTGAGACACCCAAAACAATGAGATACTGCGGACATCACCCCCACCATAAATGCTCAGACTGTATTTTTTAAGCAAACCCTTTCTATGTTATTCCACAGTCATCCCGAAACAGAACCCAAATGGTCCCACTGGCCCTGTCATTGTTTGACATGCCTGCTGTACCCGTCTTCCGCTCCACTGCAAGTGTTGAGGATATGAGCGTGGGCACCTAGGGGCCCCCCGACAATCTCCCACCGGCAAAGGAGTCAAGTCAAAGGACTGAGTCGAAACAGAGGCAGGCGCAGACATATTGTGCAAATAATTTATGGCTGATACAGCGTTCATTTGAAATTAAGATGAAATGCGAGGAGCTTCCCCGCATGTGGAGGTATCTCATTAAACAGCGTGGCCTACTCCATGTCTACAATGTTCTGTCTTGGCTTCAGATTCAGTACTTTGAGTCATGCTTATGCATAAATTCAAATTCTCTTAGAAATATCGATCTTGAGAGAGAGAGGCCCCGTGTGCTCTGCAGTATTTGACAACATCATGCAGATATTCAGCTCCTATCAAACTATTAAGATTTAATTCATGTAAAATCTAAACAGCCTGCTATTAGCAACTATTTGATCTGTTTATCCCGTCTCGACAAAACAGTCTTGGGTTATGCCCACAGCTGAATACTTGTTTTTTCCTGTCTGGCAACAAATATCAACCAGACTAAAGTTTGTTTGTCAGGTCTAATTTAGCTCGTAGAAACATCGCATCCTTGCCTCCCTGTGTCCTTGGTGCTATATCTAAAAGCTGCCAGCCCTCCTTTCCTCCCCCTACGCCAGCCCTCCCCTCCTGTGCCAACACATCAAGTGAAGGCAGCCTGATCAACCCTAATAGGGCCTGGTAATTAGAGTCTTTGCATAGAGCCTGTCTGCACACAGCTAGCCTAAGCAGGTTGGGGAAGGACTGCCATACACTTGACAGTGTGGAAAAACAATGTAATGTTCAGTATATGGACCAAATTAGCCTGGCAGTGGTAAACACAATCTACTTTAGAACAATACTGACACTAATTAGGCAACCAATGTATCATTTCAGAGTTCAAGTTTTAGTTGCTGTATCAAACACTTGAAAAATACTTGGAGAGCCAACTTGATGTTTCTGGAATACAAATTAGAGAGACCTTCCTGCATAAAGGCTACGCACAGCCGGCTTCAGGGGGAGAAGTGTAGCGGTTGATATTTCTACAGTTATCTGATATGGTGGAGAATAAAAATCCTGATTACTGCACTGGGAGGAAGTTTAATCCTGTGTTCAAACTGTGGGGTGTAAATAGCAAGCAAACAAGCAGGAAACAAATACAAATAAATAATGTTTCAGTCATTAACTCAATCATAACGTACTTTTGAGCATTTTTATAAGTAGCTGCTATACACACACACATTGCCACTGCAAGATAATAGACTGCGATACATAAGTTGATTGAAATCTATTAATTCAGTGTCATGTTTCTCTACAAAAAAAAATACATGATGTGACACTTTAGATGGAAAATGAGTGATTTAGGACAAGTAAAACTAAATGCATTAGGCATGCTACCCATGTAAGACTAAACCTAAACTCCAAATAACTTCATGCATTTTAAAAGCACTGTCTGTGGGAGTGCAGCAGCACCTTAATAATAATAATCTTAGGTCATCAAATTAAGTTATCAGTACAGTTCACTGTACATCTCTACTAGCATGAGTTAACTGCAACTTTCTGCAGCAACTACTCCCTGTTCCAAGTTTAGCTTTTTCTCTTCTTCACTCTTTTTTTCTTATCTCTGTGGTGCAACACATTAATTTCCATAAAAGCGGGTTCCCCACAAATCCTCCAGCTGCATCAGGTGCCTCTTTGCTCAAGCACAAAGGACTTCCAAGGGAAAAGAAAGGACCATGCTGCTAATTTGCATCCTTTAATTGTGCAAACATGTGTCAACACCACTACTTTCAATTTCTGAATTTCCCTTTGGCATGACTGTGTGAATTTTTATGCAGTGGTATTCAGTACATCTTTACATCCTCTGGAGAAAGACAATTACTGTAATAGTGTCTTATTTATTTCTTGAGTCAGTATCTTTTATATGGTTCACAGAACATGCATGGCTTCTGCAACACCTTGCTCCATGCCTGGGAGCTGCCCTGCATAACCTCTTCCTTCTGCTTTGGGAAACTGAGCAACCACATTGTTTTAAAATAGCATTAAGTGGTGGGTTATTTAGAGAAGTGTGAGTGTCGCTTCAAAGCCCCAAAATATTGTGCTTTAGATGATTTGATTGCAATTCTTTTAATTTATTAAGCAAAAACATAAAGTTGCATGAGAAAGCAATGCACATATTAGGTGTGTTGTTTAGTTATAATACCCATGTTTCTTTTTTTTTTAGGGAACAGATGAAACTCCATTTATTTGTCTGTTGTGTTGCATGTGAAATAATGTGCACATTAGGTCAGTTGTTTTTAAATGCTGGTTTTAATTATATGTTGCATTTTTTTTCTTAATTTTTTTATTTAAAATATGCACATGATGTCCAAGTGTCTGCCTGTGCCTCTGGGATGTGAAAACTTGCTGTGGCTGCTGTGTGCGTCTCATCCGCTGCATCTGAATCTGCTCCCACAATTCAACAGGCAACAAAGGAAGAAAGGAAGAGGCCGTGAGCTACAAAGTGTTAGCCAACCTACACAGAGAGATGTCACCTTATTGTGTCATTCCGGTCGGAAATATAAACCCGCACGTTTAGGGAACAACCAAACTTAGCCACATAAACGCGTTGTAGTTTCGTTTGGGAGCGGAGGCTGACTGGAGGGAAGGTAACGGTGGTGTTTTCGGCAGCAAACGTTAACAAAGCTAGCTGTTTGACTTAGGGAGCAAGCTAACATTAGCTAAGCTAACATTAGCCAACAGTCGTGAAGGAGCAGCGTGTTGGACAAGACAACACCTTTGGGTTATTTTACAAAATAGGACACGCAGAAGTGACCGGGTAAGAGACAATTTAATGTGTATATTCTTTTAACTATACACAGCTGACTTATTTAGTTAAAAGTAGACATGCTAACAAACTAGTTCACTGATTGTTAGCTATTTGATGCTAGCATAGCCGATATCTGTGAAATTGGCAAGCTAGCTCGGCTAACCTGATTTTGTTTCTTGGTTTTAATATTTTAAATGTATTATTAAATGGTAATTGTAGCAGATAGTTACAGAATATTCACTTTAAAGTCGCAAACTAACCAGCGTAGCTAAGCTAAAGGCATGTGTTGTGTCCGTAGGCCCTGCCAGGTCAGGACAACCCTTGCTAACGCAGACTTTATTTATACGCACCGCTTGTGTCAAGTGATTGTGTAGTTATGTGTTTTCTGTTATATCCTGGCAAAGTCAAGTGTTAATCATCATATACAACTTTTCAAATGACCTGGCTTTGTTTTTCACAGCATCAAATGAAAGGTGGTGGAAGTGGAACTTGACCCATCCAACTGAGTCACCATTTTCCTGCACATAATGGTGAGTAATCAGATTGCAGCTGCCTTGATTATCAAGCAGCTTTATTTAGGTGCTCTCAGTGGCACATGTCTCTAGATAGGGGTTTAATCTTGCTTTGCCAGGGCTGTCATGGCTTCTTCTTTTTGTTTTGGACAGATAGCAAGGCAATGATCTTAATCCATTTCAGTAAATCAGTATCATAAACCAGTGTGATCAGTGAGTATGTGGACAGAGAGGTGCATTTTCTATTGTTTGGCACAACAGCCTGAAAATGAAATACCGACTGTGAGGTGTAAATACTTGCTTGGCTGTTTGTAGGTGTTCACATCTATATTGTAGGAGCAGTGTAGGAACTCAAGCCCTTATGGTATGGTCCTTAGTAAACAGTGCTGCAGGGCAATGATCCTAAACACCCAGACAACACAACCAAGACATTTTAAGGGCAAAATCGTGGCAGGAGCACGAACCCAGCAGAGCATGACTTGGGAAAATATCAGGCATCTTTTAATGTCTGTGAATCATAGACTTTAAGCAGACAATGAAACAAAGGATTTGCATCCAGGTATTAAAATAATTTAGTTTATATGTCTGTGATTTGACTGATTTAATTTAGCCCCATTAAAGTGGCAAACGACATATAGAAGGGCCTCAATTTGTACACAGCTCACCCAGTGTGGATGTAAATACACATTACGTCAAACTTATACGTCAGCTTGTAGTATAGTAGTCATTATTGTATTTCTAATCCATTGTACTGGGAGAACAGAGTGTACAGCTGAAGCAATAACTAGGTCAACAGAAAAATAATGAAGTTTAGTAATTGAGAAATCACTTTCGTCATTTCTCAAGCAAAAGTAAACATTTTCAGGTTCCTGTTTCTCAGCTGGAAGGATCTGCTGCTTCATTTTGTCTTATTTGATGATGAAATGAATGTCTCAGTTTTTGACTGTTGGTCAGAGAAACAAGACATTTGATAACATTACACTGTGCTGCAGGAAATCTTAAGTTGCTCTTTTTTTGTACTGTTGTTAAATGAAGTCCTTTCAGTGTGCTGTGATACTCTGAATTTTGCACAATGTTCTAAGTGGGCATAAGTCAGTAATATGAACATAATGTACACTTGTCTGGATGTATTTTTAGGACTAAACATAGTTCTAATATAATATCTATAATCTTGTGTGTTTTTCTGTCTGCAGGGTTTGATGGCTCCACTGTATGCATGACTTGTTTCGTGCAGCCTGATGGGAGGACACTGTGGATAGTACTTTCATCAGGATACCAGGAGAGCCAACCCATGCCCCCACTTTGGAGGGCCTGTCAGAATGAAGAAGATAAGCCTTAAGACCATCCGCAAGTCCCTCAGCATAAAGGGCAAAGAGGAGGGTGACTTTGTCATGCTCCAGCAGCCCTCGGTGACTACAGAGTTTTCCAAGGAAGAGTCACTTTTTGGGGGCTGCTACACCAAAGAGCTTTCTGGCTGTGACCTTGGTGGTGAAGAGGACAAAGGAGGCCAGAATAAGGGCCGCTCAAAGAGTGAGAGCCTGATGGGATCGCTAAAGAGGAGACTGTCTGCCAAGCAGAAGGCGAAAGTGAAAGGCAGCTCCTCCGCCATAGGCTCAGTGGATGATGACGACACCTTCTCATCCTCTTCTGTGCCCATCAGCTTCAATGAGGTGAAAGCCCAGAGACCCCTTAGATCTGCGTCTCTGCGGAGCCACCATTATAGCCCCTCGCCATGGCCTCTGCGGTCAGTAAACTCCGATGAGGCGTGTATCAAGATGGAGGTAAAAGTAAAGGCCATGGTTCACTCTCCCAGCCCAAGTCCCAACTTAAACGGTGTCCGTAAAGAATTTCATGATTTTCAAATGGAAGGGCTCTTTCAGGACCAAGCAGAATCCTTAAAGAATCTCCAGCAGCCACAAAACGGGGAGCTGCATCTAAATATTGATGACAATGACGTGCCTGTGGTGCTGGGGTTGACTCCCCAGGACTACATCCAGTACACAATGCCTTTAGATGAGGGAATGTATCCAGAAGGGTCCCACTCATTCTGCCTGGACAGCTCCTCTCCTATGGAGGTGGTGACTGAGGCAGACAGTCGGTCCCTCCACACAGACCAGGGTCAGGAGGAACATGAACTGGTTAGTGGGATGCCTCCGGATCTCTTTATGGAAACCTCAGTTAATAGTCTTCTCATCGGTTCCGCTGGTGTGATGCTCCAAAGCTCTAGAGTAGAGGTTCAGCCTCCCCTCTCTCCACTCCTGCCGCCCATGATAAGTAACGGACATATTCCAAGGACTTTTTCAGGGTTCAGCTCGTCAGACAGCCAGGTAGCCGAGAGGGTAAGACACCACCTCAACTTTGACCCGAATTCAGCTCCGGGGGTCAGTCGGGTGTATGACTCAGTCCAGAGCAGTGGGCCCATGGTCGTCACCAGTCTGACAGAGGAGCTGAAGAAGCTGGCGAGGCAGGGCTGGTACTGGGGCCCCATCACACGCTGGGAGGCAGAGGAAAAGCTGGTCAACTTGGCTGACGGTTCATTCCTGGTCAGAGACAGCTCGGACGACAGGTACCTGCTCAGCCTGAGTTTCAGGTCACAGGGCAAAACCCTCCACACCCGCATCGAGCACTCCAATGGACGCTTCAGCTTCTATGAGCAGCCCGATGTGGAGGGACACACGTCCATCGTCGACTTAATCGAACACTCTATCAAAGACTCAGAGAACGGAGCTTTTTGCTATTCCAGGTCTCGCTTACCAGGGTCTGCAACCTACCCTGTCAGACTAACCAACCCAGTATCTCGGTTTATGCAAGTGCGCTCCCTGCAGTATCTTTGTCGCTTTGTCATTAGACAATACACGAGGATAGACCTTATCCAGAAACTGCCCTTACCTAACAAGATGAAAGATTATCTGCAGGAGAAGCACTACTGAGGACACAGAGATAGGACAGTGGTAGCAATTTGCACTTTTGTGTTCAGTTAAGAGATTTAAACAAGGTTTACAGACAACCACAGTTTTGAGATGATTGCTTCTGGTGGCTCTTGATTTGTGTCCAGGTGACTTCGTCACCGTTCAGTCCTCCATTCCACTGTTCTGGGTTTTTCTGCTCGTTTTAGGAGGCTCTTCTTCCAGAAACATAGTCCAGCACATAATCTATTGCAAAAATGTAGAAGAGGTATACAGCCAGGTTGTCTTA
Source organism: Epinephelus moara (assembly GCF_006386435.1). NCBI lineage: Eukaryota > Metazoa > Chordata > Actinopteri > Perciformes > Serranidae > Epinephelus > Epinephelus moara. The sequence continues at coordinate 23,001,018 of NC_065516.1, read as the reverse complement.
TTTGCATGCATTAAGTGCAGACGTTAGACGTGCATTGGGATGTACTGTATGGTTAAGTGTAACATCCAGCTGTTCAAGTAGGTCAGATTCTTAAAACTTTGCCGTGTGTGTTGAAGTTGGGCCTGTAGGAATGAAGAAATTCCACTTTGAATTTGAAAAGAAAAAAAAAAAAAAGAATTATCCACTAAATTGTACATTTTGAAGATGTAAAAGTATTGCTACAATGAAGTTCTTAAATCACATGTTAACCTGTCTGCAGACTGAGCAGTTTTGATCATCTTTTGCATTTTAGTACTCGTCAGATAGTGCATTGTTAAAATATTTTCAGTATGACCAAACTGAGAGGTAGAATATTCTGCATCCATACTATAGACCAATTTGGAGTGGACGTCAGTTACGTCACAGCTGTTGCGTGAGCATCGTGGTGGCAGAAAAGCAGTTGAAACCAGAGAGAAACAGTTTAAACACTCAGAATAAGAATGTCTTGTGCCGTTGGATGTCAGAAGAGCAATACAAAAAAAAGAACCTTAATTTTTATAGAAAACTGTCGCCAGGGACGCCGTTTGATGCTAAATGGCTAAGACCTTTTATAATTGCTAGAATTTGATGTTAACAAAAAATGAACATAATATTCACATATGCAATTCATAGAGTCCTGCAGTTACAGCACGGAATTATATTTAGGCTTATATTTACGTGCATCTAGTGGCGACAGTATTTACATCTTTCTAAATTGCATTAAACAATGAACAGAAGTTAATACTAACTGAGCCGTGAATTGCAGCTTGCTGTCAGTATATAGTTGTTTGATTTGTTTGCTAGGCAGCACGCCTGTCCGTATTAAACAAAAATCATGTGACAATTCTATTTAACATCTTGGACGTGACCGCAGAGTACAAAACTATATGCATTGAGAGATGAGTTATGGGTTTTTCCACAAGATACATGAAGATGTCCGACCACTGTAACTTTGTCCGTTGAGTTGGACCTTTGACCCAGTGACCTGACAGTCAGGAAACTTTACTCCATTGCTCAGGGCTAGTTTGTTGGTGCAAGACCACAGAAACATACATTATGATCTCTGTATAGTAGAAAGTAAAGTTTTATTTCCAGTTACTTACAATCTCAATATTTAGGCTGCTGGATGCTAAGTAGAGGAGTGTGCGTTTGGCTTATATGAACTGAATTACTGATGTGGTGAAAGGTAATTAATAATCGTAAGGAATTGTAAAAACTCACATTTGTTAAGCATGGATTTGTCTTATTGTCCTTGGCTAATACTTGTGGAAATGTTTCCATAGAATATGATTTAATGTGGAAGTAACTTCAGACAACGTTTCAACTAGTAAGCTAATGCTGTCTGATTTTCCTGAGGAATATAGCAACTTTAATCACTCCTCATTTTTGGAAAGGATCCCACAAGAAAATGTGGTCTTTGTGTTGATTATCAAATGGACAATGGATTATAGAGCTTTGTTTCTAGCTGTCAGCAATAAGCCATACATACATCTGTTAATCATGGACAGTAAGTCAAATCCATGATTGACAAACATGAGTTTTTACAAGTCCTTATGATGATGAATTGTCTTTGACCACGTAAATAATTCAGTTCATGTAAGCCTAACACACTCCTGTACTGAGCATCCAGCAGTGATAACAGCCTAAATATTGAGATTCTAATTAACTGGAGACAAAACTTTATTTTTCTGCTACACATAGATCATAAACCCATGGACATAAAAACGGCCCATTGCAATCAATTGAGAAATATAAATGTTACAGTCCTTGACGCGTTTTATTTGGCGCGATCACTGACACCACTACTGTCCCTTTCTGCCACCACGTCGTCTCTGCCCACAAAATGCATCATTGCTGTTTACGAACGCTAAAAGGGTCTGTGCAAATAGTCAAGCATCAAGGCTTCATCGTATAGCAAGTGATGACCTATGATTTCATGTTAACCAGATTTTTGCTAATTTACAAACTAAACAACTCACCCAGTGGATGCAGTTTTCTTCCTCAGGTATCATCATCATATCACGTGACAGCTGACACACTACAGATGCATTTGTGCTTCACTACGCTTTGACTAGTGCAGGTTTCATCATTTATGGATATGGTTGCGCGTCAGTCAAACAAAAGCTCTAACACTAATAACCACAGCATCGCATCACTAACAGATCTTATAAAATCAGCCAGAGTCACAAAAGTTAACCCGGTCCACTGCATAAACAACATTTAATTGCAAAAGATGTCCAAAATGTGCCAGTCTGTGAGAAGCTCTAAACCGTTTGGTCACTGAGAGAAGTAACTTTAAATAGTGTGGCTGCATGTAGCCATTATATAATGTGCGAGCCTGAAGGTACTGACTATGCTGGATTTTAAACATGCTGTTTGTAGAAACAGCATCGAGTCGATGTATAAACCTTTTCGAAGTATGTAAGCATTAAATTGAAATCTTTGTGCATTAGGAATGTTACAAAAACTGCACCGCATCTCAGCCCTAACAACTGTGTCACTATCTGTAACGCTTGTATCTGCATGTAGTAAAGGCTTTACGGCGGTCAATTAAGGGCACTGTAGAGTTACACTAAATGAGAGAGGATGTCACGGTGTGATGGCGAAAGAGCTTGGCTGTGTTGTGTAAGCGCAATGCTCTGAGTAAAAGGCTGTTTAATGCACAATTGCATTCACCTGAGGCTGTTTATAAGTAGAGCAAATTGCCCTCAGTTAACCCACAACTGATAAACACACCTCCTAGTCAATTGACCTGAATCTGTACGTAGCGATGGCTGGTTCTTAGTCTCTTAATGCCGGCAACGAGCTGGACCCAGATCAAAAGAATCCCAGAAATGGTGCGAGCTTAGGTTGAGGGATTTGGGAAAGCCAGGGTTAAGTCCTCCTCGCCATCTTGGAGCGATGCCAGGGTTTCAGCGTACGACAAAAGTTCCATCACAGCTGCATGGCATCATTAGTGTCATTTGGGTTTCAAGGACATTTAAAAAAAAAAAAAAAAAAAGAAGCATAGAGATTTCGCCATTGCTTATTCACATTGTCCCCACGGAGCTGCACTACCCCACAGATTGTCTCTACTTGGCTGTTTGAGCCAGAGTAAAGGGAAGAGCACACAGTATGCTACGCAAGTGCTTTATATGGATACTTTGACAGGGAATTGTGTTTTCACATTATGAATGAGCATCTTTTTTGACATCCGTGTCCTTAAAAGTATTTGGAAAATGGTCCCTCGGACAACTTCGGTAGGTCGTTAGCGCATAGTTCTAGTTTTAGTTAGCCGGGAAATGTCAGTGTCTGAGGAAGTTAACCATGAAATCTAGCACAGCGGAAATTAGATAGGAACTCTGAATGGTGTTGCATGTTTAAAGACTTAGCATTTTAAAGCTTTGAGTTGTATAGGAATGAAGGATCTAGGCTGTGTGTGTTTGGCTGTGTAGAGGGATGTTTTTCTGTCACAAACATTGGCTGGACATTCTGTGTACAAGAAAATGTATTTTTTCTTTTTTTTCGAATCCTCGTGTGAGTTTGTTTTGTGACATTTGCCATCTGGGGGACGGGGCTGTACAAAAAGGAATGTACGCTTGTTTGAGGTATCCGTGTTATCTGCCTGCAGACCAGTTTCAGAAAGCATGAGAATCATAAAGAAAAAGAAACGACATTGTCACATTTTTTGCACTTGAATATTCTCCATTGACATGCTTGGATCCTCTCCTGCCTGGAGTTTCCCTTCAGATGGCGTTTGTTTTTTGTTTTTGTTTTTAAAGTCACACATTTGTCTTTACGTGTTCATATAACTGTTTAGTTTGAAACGAGATTTTGTTTTTTGTCATACGTGTGGGATACAAAGGGTAAGGCACCAGCATCATATCAAAGCCTGCTAATGCTCATGGGCTGTCAAGAAAAATGGGATCATGGCAAGAACGTGGATGTAAATTTGACTTTTTTTTTCCGTGTGTGTGTGTGTATGTGTTTCAGTTGAAATGTGAAAGTAAAATGTTAGTCTTTTAAAAACTGTTATTTTAATGGTATTTCCATTTTAATTTTGTCATCAGATTTCGACGAGCAGGAACCGGGTTCACACGGTTTCGCTGCTGTGACTTTTTAAAATACGTATTTAGTTTATTATTAAGCATTATTGCCTTCAATGTTTGATTCCAGAGGTTGATGCTTGTTCGGACTGCTGAAGCATTATGATTAATAACAGCTGTTTAGCACTTAACAAGCTCCCGACGATTTTTTTGTGCATCTCCGTGAGTGAAGGTGATTGTTTACAACACTATGTCTCAGAATGCCCCTCCCCTCCCTTTTTTTTTTTTTTTAATTTTTTGTTTTGTTCACCCTCTCTCACATGAACATCTTGGTACAATTTTAAAAACTCATTTATTTCATTTTAATGTGTTATACACATTTGTGCTGCTTATGGATATGATTGCCTTTCTTGTATTTAACAACGGGGGAAATAGAATGTCACCAATGTAGATGTATGTACACATAATGACTTTGGTTATCATCTTGGGAGAGCAAAGCAGATTTGCAATTTGTTAACAACCGTAGTCAGTTAAAAGAGCATTAGTAGCGATTAGTAAACCCTCTGTAGAGTTACCAGTTCACTCCAGTTTACATTGGTTGTCAACTTTCCAAAGTAGATGGTCTTTTTGTATTTTTCTTTTGGAAAAAAAATCAACAGTGATTTATTGCACACTTTGGATACAGTTCAAGAGTTTTTTGTATCTGCCAATTATAAATTATAAATAAAACTATATTCTAAAAAATGTGTGTGTGTGTTGTCATGAAAGGAGCATTGCTATCATCAGATTAAGCATTAATGCATACAGAGTTTGGATGGTACCAAAGTTTGGAGCCAGTGATGCGCTCCACAAGAGCCTGATCATGCTTGCAGCTCTGTTAATAGATAAAATCATGGAGGTCTCAATGAGTTTCTCTCCACAGTGGGTACAAATTGGCAGCTAATCCCAGAGCTCCCGGTTGCCTAATTTACAAAGACAATCCAGGCGGTCTTTAAATACAACCGAGCGAAGCGAAGACTCTGGGGAAAGATTAGCAGCACTGCTACCATCGCCGCTTTAACTTCACTTTAAGTCGACTCTGGAGAAACAGAGTGAGTTCCTGCTTTGTAGACGGGGGGAGGAGAAGATGTGGGGAGGGGGGTAATGGTGTCAGGTTTGGACTTGGATCTGCTGAAACACGGTCTGCATGACGATGAGGAGGTAGGCTTTGTTAACTACTGTGTCTGACAGGCCTCTCCAGGCATCTGAGGTGAAGATACACAAGTGTTTACTCTCTCTGCCCGGTTCGGGATGATTTATTCATGGCACACACTGGTGGTCGCATGTCATATGGAGATGCCTCCGTTATAAAAGGACTCATCTCTGCCTTGCACTGTTAGGTTTTTTTTTTAATTTGCCACTTTTCAAACTGTTTATACTCCGAATTTAGTGGGAGAGATTTTTACTTTTGCTTGGAAAGTGCAACTTGTCATGACGTGACACGGCATCTCAGCAGGTTTGAATTTGCAAACATTGTGATATGCAGCCTGCTCACTTTGCCACCCCGTACCCGGGATGTTGCCTACTTAACGCCGAGTGCTTCTCTTGTCTTTGAAGGGAAGCTTTCAGGTGACAAAATGTCAAATCTGTTGCTGTTTCAGCAAACATTAAAATGATACAAGTAAAAAAAGTCTTGACAAAATCAACAGAAATTTCAGCATATTTTGTTCCCTCGGTTAAAGTCTTATTTGCAATTCATATGCAAAAACTGCAACATGCACAGTTTGGCCTGGTGTACAGTAACCTGGGCCTGAGGAGAGATGCTGGATGAGATTCCCTTGCTAATTGTCATGTACATAAATATTCTATACAGAGGTATATACACAGGGTCTCATGTCAGTGTGTTCTAGGTACAGTGTCATTTTCAGCCCAGTCACCAGAATAAAAGGTTGACATTGTACGTCTATGCAAACGCACATTTGAATGTTTCATACTAATCATATCAACATATCTTAAGTTACGTAGTTAAGATTACATGTGTAAAAACTGAGTTCCTCATTAGGAGGACAAAGGGATGGTGGGTGATGTGACATCTAGGCGAGACAGCTGCCAAACACCAGACAGCAGCAGACCACGGTTCAGCACCAACAGCCATCAAAAGTGGGTCGTTTTTAATGAGAGTTTGGGACATTTCCAGCTGTTTGTTGCTACAGAAGCGAGTATTTTAAGGCAAAACACTGTTTTCCTTACCTTAACTAAATGGGATTTGAGCTTAAGTCTTAACACACATCTACCACAAGGTGGAATGGTAGGTTTGAACATATCAGCGACATATTAAACATGCAAATGCAACATATCCATGGTTTGCAGAAAGTTACAATGCCAATATTAATTTTGGTGATTGGGTCGCAGCCAATTTGATTACGAAAAGTGCACGAAGGTAGAGTAGAGATTTAGGAAACTGGGAAATATGCTTATGGAATTTTTCCCAAGACTTAGTTGAGTAGATTGATACCAAGCTAATAACATATATGAGCTTTAGAGGTGCTAGTATGTAAATTCTGTTGCCTAAGGACAGAGCCATGCTAGCTTATTCGACCTGTTTCCAGTCTTGGTGCTAAGCTAAGCTAACTGGCTGCTTTCCTCAACTTCATATTTAGAATTTAGAAACGAAAGGGTGAATCGATCCTCTCATCTAACTCTCAGCAACAAAACTAAAGCTGTAAACACATTAGCGGTGTCATGGCATGTCATGTGACGTGCGTTAAGTGCCGCCCCTAGCATATACTGGACGTGTTGCACTGCAGCTCATCAACAGACGACCACACAAAGTTAATACTAATTTTACTGAAAGATCTGTACTTCCTCCACCTCTGCATCAGCTTAAAATCATGTGTGGACAGCCCCTAATTAAACATGATTTCTCACCTGATGACCTATGACTCGTCAGGCAATATCATTTTGGCCATTGTCTTTATGACGGGATTGTGGGTCATTTAGCTTGGAATATTTGTCGACCTCAATAACGAGTCTCTCCTCATCCATTCTTCCTCACACTCGAGACACAGCAACAGCAACAGAGTTCCCTTTGCATCAGTGGTGAGGAGAGGAGTCGAGCTGCCATAGGAGTTGATATGTACAAACAGACAACAAGTGGGGAAACATGCATTTAATTCCAGGGGCGGCAAGGCTGGAAATACGATAGTGGCGAGAAGCAGCATGGGGCGGCACGTCCAGGAGCGCAGACACGTGTCTAGCTGCTGCCGGTGTGGAGATGTACATTGAAAATAATAAGGGCACATTATTTTGATGTGCAGCTTCCCAAAATATAGAAATATTTCTTTAAACCTGCGATAACTTTTTGTTCTGTTTTGTTTTACTACTTGAGGGCTGCAGAAACAAGCTGTGAACACAACAAACAGTTGCTTATTTAAACATCCAGCAGTCACAGAACAACATATTTACATATAGGTCTGTACAAAATCATTTATTTGGAGTCATGGACAATTTTCCCGTTATTATTCTTTAAGCTCTGTTTGGGTCTCCATCTCCTGAGGGAAATATCTGGCTCTTAAGCTGCTAAATAAAGAAACTAAAGGTGACCGGGCATTTGCATTCAGGGACGCTCTGTTCTGGAACTTCCTGTCTGAGGATCTGAGACTTGAAGAATCAGTGTCATCTTTTAAATCATATTTCTGATGTATCTTTAAAAAAAAAAACCTTTGTTAATGTAAGAACACAATTTGTTTCCAACATTTTAATGGCATTGTCCTCTATTTTCTTTTATATTACTTTATTGTATTGTAATTCCATTCTGGTAGGAGGTAACTCAGTACATTTACTCACATACTGTCCACAAGGACAAAGTTTGGTACGTGTACTTTACATGAGTGTTTCCACTTTGTGCAACTTTATACTTCTAGGGAAACATTTTACTTTTTACTCCACTAGATTAGTTTGAAAGCCTCCAGATGTGTTGATTTTTAATGTTTTTCACAAACTGAGGAATGAAGTGTTCCTTCATGTGTTGAGAAAATTCTCCAACTTCTTAAGCTGAATAAAATATTTCAAAACCCTGTTTGATCATCTTCACAAAGCTGAAAACAGGGCTGTTTGAGGGATACGTGATTCTCACAGGAAACATGATGATCTTTTAGAATATGATGCATTGCTGTAGATTAAACCATCCAACTGTGTATAAGTGTTAAAATTAGCACAACCTGAAACATTTAAAGCAGTAAAATGAAACACACATTAAAGCAGTGGTTCCCCACTGGTCCGGCCCTGGGGTCCAGATTTCTCCTTAATGAGTAGTTCAAGGTCCACACAGTTTAATATATTCAGTTTCATATTTGCGTTTGGCCATGTCGTTGAGCTAGTTTGCCGTATCTGTTGAGTAGCTGTCCATTAGTCAGGAAACAGCTTTTCAAAATAAAAGCTCGGAAATTCACTGTACTTCAAAATAAAGTGTGCTTTTTACAGACATGTTCGTGAGTCACCTGCGGTCCACTTTTAGACCGCGATCCACCAGTTGGGAACCACTGCATTTAAGTAATAGTAATATTAATCTCACTGACTTGGTCAATCCATGTGAAATTTGGCACAGTGGTAGAGGGTCATGGGAGGATGCCAATGAAGCAATATTACATCAATTGGCCAAAGGGGGGCGCTATAGCAACCGATTGAAATTGCAAACTTTGAATGGGCATATCTCATACCCCGTATGTCGTAGAGACATGAAACTTTGCACAGAGATGCCTCTCCTAATGAGGAACAAATTTGCCAAGAACCCATAACTTCCGGTTATATAGATTTTCCGCCATTTTGAATTTTTTGAAAAACACTTAAAATCGATGTCTTCCTAGGAAGTTTGACCAATCTGCATGAAACTGGGTGAACATAATCTAGGGACCAATATCTAAAGTTCCCTCTTGGCAAAAGTTGGAAAACTTACTAATACTACTTACGAATATTGCGGAGGGCGTGGCTCATGGATCCATGTCATTGGTTCGACAGCCCATTGGTTCAACATCCCATTAGTCCAACTGTCCGCGGTGCTGAACGGCTCGCGGCGGGCGTATGCTGCGCCGCGACCGGCTTGAGGCGGAGCAGGCTCACAGCTTATGTGTTTGTCACTTTCTTTTTCATTTTAAACCACACCATGATCTTTTCCTGACCCTAACCAAGTGGTTTTTGTACCTAAACCTAACCAGACCTTAACCACAGGGCATCATGATGATTTCGGAACGGACTTCCATGGGTATGGACTAGTATTTTAAATACTTTAAGTACACTATGCTATTAATACTTACATACATTTACCAAACTAAGGTTTTGAATACAGGACCTTAACATTTATTAGTGTGTTTCCACAGTGTGCTATTAATACTTAAACTTAAGTAAAGGATTTGAATACTTATTCTAGTGATTGTTGTAATTGTTTGATTTGATTTTATTGCAGTCCTGAAATGTTATTTTTGATCCTGTTTCAACCATGTCAGGCACTTACAACTTTGTTTTGAAAACTGCTGTATTAATAACATTTATTATCATTATTATTATTATTAAATACTCCATTATGTCCGTCTGGGCAGGTTTGATGATGCGTGCAGTGGGTTTTTTGAAGCTTTTTTTGCTGAAAACAGCTGGTTTCTGCAGCAGAAAAGGACTTTACGAGAGCAGTGAGATTGAACCCAAACAGTAGAGTAGCAGGTCAGACAGCTTCACAGTACGCTTATACTCACTATAAAGCTGAAGGGAGCAGATACAGGTGTTAATTCTCTGTAGGTTCACCACTACAAGTGACCTGTTTTCACATTGTCACTTGATAAGTTGTAAGTATAAAAATATCCATTAAAGCTGCTTTAATGCCTTGTTACAGGAGACATCTGACCTGCTCGTTAACTAGTGTTAGTCCTTATACTGTGAAGTAATTGCAGATTCCAGACCTGTCTTTTTAATTTTGGTGGTGCCTCTGCCTCTTATTTCTTCTAGCACCTTGCAATGTGCCTGGAAAATTGTGAGTCAAAAACATGAATAATCAAAGAGAGAGTTTGCATGTCTTTCGGTGCATAATGTCGACACAAAAGTGCTCATTTGTGAGCAAATTTCTTCTCAGTGTGGTTCTTAGTTTGAAAGTGTTTACTCTGGAGAATCCATCCATCACATGTCTGCTGTCTCAGATTGATGATCCATTCCTGCCATCTGGTGCGCTGCGTGGTGCACCCATTTTTCACCTACAAACAGGGATGATGTTGACAGCTTGAATTAGCTAGCAAACATATATATCGCTTTAAATTGTCATGCCAGGGAAACATCGGTGGGTCTAGCTGGTAATGATAAAGCCGAGGTTACCTGCTGGCAACAGATGTCTTTCAGCCCAGAGTGAAAGGTTCGGCTCTATTAATGCTTGTGATCTCGTGCCAGCAGTGCCATACACCACTGAGACCCTTTCCTTCTCCATCTATCATACATTAGATGCCTCTGAACCCCAATTAGCCCTGTTAGAGAGGGGACTGCCTTCATCATTACCAGGTCCCCACTGAAACAACAGCTCATCGTGGTATTCATTGTGATCATTCTTCACAGTTTCCTATGTATTCGTGGAGTGCGTGTTTGTTGAAGTTCAGCTTGGTAGCTTCCACTTTGTGTGTTTCACACTGTTGGGCTGTGTGCCTTCCAGATCAAAACGCCTTTCATCATGGTCCCCTTCCAAAAGCAACATCTCTCCCACACTAAGCAAAGATAGAATTTAGCAAAACAAAGTGGTTCAAACTGTGAACACATAGTTACCAGTCTCAGGCACTCTTTCAGGAAAGAGAAACTACTTCAGGATTCTTAGGAAGTGAGCGCGGTTAATGACCAGAAAATGGCCGATCCAGATGGCCTCAGCTGCAGGGTGTCAGCAGACAAGAAGCTGGCCAGTTTGATACTTGATTGATAATCTGTCAAAATTCCTTTTGAGAGGCTCGTTCATGCCTCACATTTTGTATGATTAGTATATGATTTTCATTCAACTATTACACTGTGCTATGTGATATTACTTGACAGCAGGAGGAAATGCAAATCAGCTACCTGAGCTACCTATGAACCATCTTTCAGTAAGACGTCTTCATAATTATGAATGGCATAGGCACACAGCTTTGGATAATAATAGTATGCAGGAATTCGGTGTGTTTATGTGCATGTGTGCAGCGTGCATAGCTTCCTGTACAGACTGAAGGCCAAGGGGAGTCATAAGATGGTCATAATTATGTCATTAAAAAGAGTGACATCTGGAACTTGGGGGCCATCGAGTAACACAGAGTACCCACCTCCTTCCCTCCTCTGCCCCCCTGTGACAGTGACAATCCACTCTCATCCCCCAGCAATCTGCCCATCCCTCATGCGGGAGTGAGGTGTGTGTGGATGTGGCGTGGCGGTGGGAAGAGGGGGAGGGGGGGGTTGAACAGGTGGCGGCCATCAGGAAATGGATGGGGAATGTTTTGAATGGGAAACTTGCCTCCATTCCTCACGGAGTACCTGGGTGTCTGCCCTTCACCAGTGGTCCAAGAGGCACAGCGAGGACGGGAGAGATGAAATGAGAACAGGTGGTGGTTTGTCGTTTAACGAGGAATGGAGTTCCCCTGTAGATCTGAGAAAGCGCAGCCAATAGAGCAGTATGGACTACCCTACTACTGCTCGCATGTCTCAATGGGCCTCACAGTGAATCCACAACAAAAGAGCTTTTTATATGAGGTTCACACTGCACAGTGCTGGCTTAAAGGGACAGTTCACCCCCAAATCAAAAATACATATGTTTCCTCATACTTGTCGAGCTATTTATCAGTGTAGATTTTTTTGGTGTGAGTTGCAGAGTGCTGGAAATATCGGCTGTAGAGATGTCTGCCTTCTCTTGAATATAATAGAACTAGATGGCAGTCGGCTTGTGGTGCTTAAAGTATAAAACAAAACTTTTTTTTTTTTTTTTAAACTCAACAGCAATGTCTCTTTACGGATATCCTGACCCGGTCACGCAACACATTCTCACTCCCAACTCGTCAAATACCGATGCTTGGTCAGTAGCCCTACACGTCAAAATGTGAAGCGCCCTCCTGCATCAGTTTTGGATGGCGTGGCAATTTACGTTTGTTTCATACATTGTCTTTTTTTCAAAATAAACTTCCATTTTCACAGGAAATGTTAAGTTTTTGCTGGTTGGTCAAGTTGTGCTGTAAGATCACTGGTGTTACTTTTCATTAACCTATAGCATCTGTATGAAGACAGGGTCACCTCTAAAGCTCGGTCTGTTGTCTCAGACTCTCAACATCCCCTCCATGTTGAGTTTCAGCTGCTTCCATCAGGGCGGAGGTACTACCTCCCTGAATGTAGCACTAAGTGTTGTCCTTTGTTCCATCTGCTATCACTTATCTTAACCAGCAGTGACCAGTAATTGTCCATGATTTACCCCAGACAGTGTGTAATGTTGGATTCTGTCTGTTATGTCTTGTACTGTATGTTTTGTTTTACTTGTGACTACTGTCCGTATCCCAAATTAAAGACATTAAAGTTTTCCCTTACCTTACCTTAAAGTCAATTTAAAAATAAATGTGAAACGTAGATAAAAAAAATTAACTTAGTTTTTAGGTTTACTTCGTTGGGTTTAGGCAGCAAAAGTATGTGGTTAGGTTTTTAAAAAACATCATGGTTTGGCTTAAGATAAGTATGTTATATAATATAATATAATGTTATGTCACGTGACATACCTCACTAGTATAGTATGCTACACATACTAGCACACTATGTTTTTATTAAAATAACTCAATTGACTTTTGGTTTCATATGAGGCTTGAACAGTGAGCTTCTGGGTAAAAGTCCAGAGTTTGTTTGACCCATCTATCTCCACTTGCGCCCACCCTATGTGGACTTTCTTGCTCTTTATATACGGTAGCGTCAAACATTGTGTTGTGGTATCTGACACTGAGGGCCAAACATTGGTACTTGTCAGGAGTGAGACAGGGTTGGGTTACTTAAGATAATCCACAGACCTTGTTGTGAGCGGTTTCATGTGGGAACTATTTTCTTTCTACTAAACTACACCTGCCAATCATATCACCACACAGAGGGAAGCATGTAATTAGCTCACCTAGCACCACTAAGCTAGCTACTGTGGACGCCATTAATGTTTACATCTTGTGCTGTCACAAACACAAGCCTCTTTAGATACACACTTCCTTCTGCGGAGTGATACGGTTAGCTAGTGTAGTTCAGTAGAAAGAAAATAGTTCCTACATGAAGCTGCTCACAACAATGTCCTGAATTACCTTGAATAACCAGGTCATGACTTCTGGTACAATACATTGCAGTTGAGTTTTTCAAATGTAATTTTTGGCACTTTGAGCACCACAAGCTGAGTGCCATCTAGTTCCATTATATTGGAGGGAAGCAGACATCTCTGTGGCCACTATCTGCAACACTGGGCAACTCACACCAAAACAATCTAGACCGATAAACAGCACTACAGGTGAGAGGAAAAGCATGCCTTTTTATTTTGGGGTAAATTGTCACTTTAAATAATTTTGGCAGCTGTAAATGGAAAAAGTTTGTCCACGTTAACTAAAAACTTAAGTGAACTGCCGGAAGACAACGAACAATGTGTAATTAATAACATACCTGCCTCCAATCTGTTGTTGGTCAAGGGCTGTACTGCCATCATTTTGTACTTTGATTGAATTGCAGTCACACTCCCCGCTCTTTGAACTGCCACTGTTCTACAAGTGCTCCCTCAACTGAGATGTTGCATGGCAATTAACAGCTCCCCCACATCTGAGCGTGCATTACTCAGCAGGGCACCCGCCCTCCTCTGCAGCCATATCCTGCTTTTATTCTTCCCACATCCTTTCTCTCCCAGCACCTAATGTGTTGGCTACAGAAGCTCAGGGCCTTTTGAACCTCTGGTGCAATAATGAGCTCAATCTCTCCGTCCACCACACCTCTGGTACATGGCACCTGCCTGCCGCACAGCAAGCGCTGTGACTTTCATATTGAGCCTCAGTCCATTGTAGCTGTGAGAAAGGCATCCTAATTCTCTTTGCATATGCTGTCATCCGTTCTGTATTTGATTACATTTACCAGACAATTAAGCCAGAGTTGTAATTTCTCTTCCTGGATGTGATATTTTCTCAAGTAAAATGGGTATCCATCATTTTTACTCTATGTGACAGCAAGGCTCATAGATTTCACCTCCTTAGTCACAGCTTCAGGACGGCTGCATTTAGTCTAATCACTGAGATGTATGCTAATTTTGCTGCTTTACATCAGTGGCTGATATTCATCAAAATACCAGCAGCAAAATAAATTCTTAAGAGAGCTGCAACTTCTGGGGAAAAAACTAAAATCATTAGTGTTTTTCTGGTTCATTAGAACAGTCTCACTTTATTGTTTACTGTCCTAAACTGCTCATTATCTATGTAAATGTTTCTATGTGTACACAGCACATTAGAGTATATCATTTCTTCCCTCTATGGTTAGATGCTCTCTTGTCTTGTGTCTTATTTACACACACTCCAGACACAAAGAGTTCATCTCACACTGCCAAATCGAAAGGTGACATGGTGCTAAAGTGGTTAAAGGTGCTGTTGCCTCACAACAAGAAAGTGTCAGGTTCAAACCCCCTGGTTACAGTGTGCAGGTGTGGTGTTGTTTGTTACAGTGTGCAGGCCTGAAAGCTGGCACAATGCATATCTACATTAGGGTATTTAGTTGTGCTAAAACACAGCATGGCTCCAGGGATGGCAGTGTCTGTTTGTTGGTCAGTCAAAAGGTCACCACTTTAATCAAGACTGATGTATGCAAAAAACTATTGGATGGATTGCCATTAAATTTGCAACAGACATTCAAAGGCCTTTGACAATAAATTCTTTGGTGTTCCTCTGACTTTTCCCTCAGATCCATAAGCGGGTTACCCACCACTGAGTCCCCTGGCAATAATAATTGGGGGTTGACGTCACTGTCCTTTTGAGGCCATTGCACTCATGTTGTAAGCTAGCACAAAGATATTGGTATCCTAAGGCATCCATTGGTACTGACCATGTCATACTAGTTTTGGGAAGGGGGCTAAGAAAGCTCCAAAGTTAGGCTAAATTTTGCCAAGGGAAAAACTGGCACAGCACTCTTCAAAGGGGTCCCTTGAACTCTCACTAAAAGATATTTGAATGAAAATGGGCTCTATGGGTACCCATACCCAACTGTACCAGTATTAGTCTGCACATTAGACAATTTGTAATATGAAGGCGAGACATGGCAGGCAAAAACATCAATTTTTCATGCAGCAAGTTAACTCCTTAAATATGTATTCTTTCAAACTGCTATAAAGAAAACATTCACATTATACATTTAGATGTTTATTTTATTACATTTTGTCAACTTGTTTAGTGTTATTATGTTATTATGTAAATCTCTGAATGTTTTTTGTCATACTCCAAGTCAAACATCTCAGCCTCTGTAGTACCTATGTACACCAAACTTTCCAGTTATACACCTAGCTATATTCTGAAGATATTTATATAGGGATTTGTTAATAAATCATTCCTAGCCTGATTTATGTGACATTTTATTCCAAAAAACATGGAAACAAATCGATTTTTTTTAAGGCTATGGACAGTATATTTTGATTTAATAAAAGCAGATATCCTTAAATCCCTCTGTAATTTTTTTTTCATCTTATATGTAAACAAAATGAAAAAAGAATTTTGCACCTGGCTTTATCAGATGTTCAGAAAGTTGGTGCATATTTAATGAGATACTAACTAATTTGCATAATTACACATTAAAATTTTAAAAACTTATAATACATTTTTTTCATACTATTGTAAGTAATCAACTGAGGAAGTTTCATGATGATATCTATTATTTTAAAATTTTACCCTATTCACCTGTAGTTTCTCACCTTATCTGTAAAATAAGAACCCATGTTTTCAACTAGCCTAAACTACAACAGCATACCAGAACTCCTAAAATTCAGTTATGACCTTTGGTTGTGTTGTGCCACCCCAAGATTTTCAATGGCCCCATGTGACCACCACACCTATGAAAGATTTCTGGGGGCACCACTGCAAATATTAGCATGCTAACGCTGTAAACGTAAAGCCAAAACACACCGGCGTCACACACTATGACACTTATTTTCAATGTACTACCCTTCACTGGTGGCAAGACACGCATTGGAGCCCCTGGACACGCGCCACTGTTCTATTTCCAGCCTTGCCGCCCTGAAATTAAATGCATTTTCCCCCCACTCACTCTGTGTTTGTTCATACCAGCTCCCGTAGCAGCTCCTTTTCTCAGCTCCTATGGCAGCTCGACTCCTCTCCTCACCACTGGTGTATAAAGAGACCTCTGTAGCTGTTGCTGTGTCTCGTGTGTGACAAAGAAAGGATGACGAGAGACTGGTTGTTGAGGTAGAGAAATATCCCGGGCTAAACACACCACAATATGGTCATTATAAAGACAAAGGCAAAGAGATATTGCCTGGCCAGTTGTAGCTCCAGAGATTGGCTCTTCAGGTGAGATATCGCGTTTAATTAGGGGCTGCCCACACAATCTTAAGCTAATGCAAAGGTGGAGGAAGTACAGATCTTTTAGTAAAAGCAGTAATAACTTTGTGTGGTGGTCTGTTGACGAGCTGCAGCGCAACCCGTCCAATGTGTGCTAACCTAATCATGCTAGCATTGTCATTGTGTGTGTGTTAACATGCTATTAAACTCACTGTATTAAATACGTACATGCAAGCTACAGTCTCACAGAGGTGCGAGCATGGTAGACTCTTAGTCTTGTAATAGTAACCATTTAGATGTAACAGAAACCGTCCACAGTGAGTTGTATTGATTATCCACAGTAACTGGGAATGCTTTAATCATCACAAACAAAAATCCCACTCTCCTGCATTGCATCAGAGTGGTGTCAGAAAACAGCAGCAGATACCTCTAGGTCTGCTCTAGATACCACAAGAGGTAAGAGGGAGAAATATGTGGGGTTTTTTTAAGATTTGGTTGTGCCTGCCCTTTAAAATATAGTGTTTATCCTCTGTGTACACAGTTTTCTCCCCTCTGATGGAGGAGATCAGAGGAGTGGGCTCTATCTCTAACATTGATGTAAATCTGAACAAGCACACACGGGTAGCTGGCTTGAAAGTGGGCCTGGAGGGAAGTCTTTTAAAATTAGATCCAAACTGAAGGAATTGTGAGGAATATTGGCGAGTGCCTACCACTTGTAGATATACAGCAGGAGTGCATGTCTTCACCAGCTGATTTCTCGTTATTCTCACTTCACATTTGGTTATTAATCAGCACTTTAATGTCAGATATCAGCATGATGCAGAGAGAAACAAAGGCTAGTAGATGTCATGGTTTGATTTTGCTTTATTCTGCACTATCAAATTGTTGGAAGAAGACCCATTTATTATCTGAACCATGACTCAGGTCATTTGAGTTGAGATAACGTGATCTCCTCTGTGGTTATATCAGCTAATCTTACTGACGTTGTCTCCAGCCAGCCATTTATTGAGTCCGTCTGTCTGTCAACCCATCCCTGCTTCTCTGGACTCCCTGCAGCCATGTAGACCCTGCTCGAAATCCTTCAATCCCATTAGGCTTTGCGAGTATTTCTTTGCCTAATGTCCGCCCAGAACAAGTCAAATAGAGAAGTAATGTCCTGAATCTGTCCTCTCCTCTTCTTCCAAAAAACAAACAGCAGCCTGAGAGAAGGGCAAGTCCCCTAAATACACCTTCGCCATATAAAGGCGCTTAATGTAACATGGCATGGCAAATGAAATACTCATTCATAATTTAGGATTAGGTATTTTAATGGGTGACTCCCAGTCCAGCAATACAGTGCTCCTTCAATTGTTTCCAGTTTGTAAATAATGTAATGCAGTCTTGATGAGTGAAAGTGGCCACGGGCCATGCAATAGTAATGAACGCTGGGAGCAGGCTCAAGCAGAACTGAGATAATTCTGTTTGAGGAGGACGGTTAAATATCCACAGCTGTCATTAGACAGATCTGCTGGGATGTGCTCGGATGAAAGAATGTGTTCCTTTATTTATTCATCTCACAAACTGTCAGGTGCTCTAAAGACTTGTAAGTTTGTTTAACGTCAGAGTGCAAATGAAGGGAAAATGCTTTGAGTGAGGTTTGATGGGAAACATCATTTGCTGATGGCAAGCCCGCAGAAATGCTCATTTGAGTGTATGTACATAATCATGCAAAAAGGGAAAACTGAGTATTTTTTGAAAATTATTTTTGGCATTGATGACTCAGCATGAGCATATCTCAGTATGAAATTCTTTAATTATGATACATATAAAGCTAGAGTATGTCCTTGGCCCAATAGAAGAGAGTTGAACCTTTTTCATTTGTGTGTGATTTTAAATCTTACAAATACGTTCACTGCAAACATGGGCGGATTATGAGAGAATGGGCCCCTGGGCACAGATAGGAAAAAGGCCCCACCACCTCTCCTATATAGGAGCAAGACACACAGAGTTTGTGGTGGTTTTGCCCCCTCTTTTGTGTGTCTTTGTGGTTGTTGTGCATCTTTTCTTTAATATCTCTGTGGTAATTTTCCATCATCTTGTGGTAGTTTTGTGTCTCTTTATAGTTGTTTGTGTCTATTTCAGATCATTTTGTGCCTTTTTGTGGTTGTTTGTGTAGTCGTTCTGTCTGCAGGTCCCTTGCATCTCTTTGTGGTCTTTTTGAGTCTCTTCCTGGTTGGTATGTGTTAAAGTGCCATTTTGCAGCTAAAGCATGAGGGGCCCCCTGATACTTTGGGCCCCTAGGCCTGTGCCCAATAGGCCTGTTCAGTATTCATCCATGAATGCAAACAATAGTTTTGTGTTTTACAAACAAAATTAATTAAGGAAAAATATAAACAAACAAACTAAACTAAACTAAAATAATAAACTAAACTAAAACAAAACAAGATAAAAATAAAAACAATAATAAATAAATAAATAAAATAAAACTAATATTTTATCAAATTATATTATTATTGAATTAAATGTTAATTAGAATAACAATTAACCCCTGGAAATGGCCAAAAATGCACTGAAGTTGCACAGTAAATTCAAAATGGCCGACTTCCTGTTGGGTTTAGAGAATGGGTCCAAGAGGCTCTTTTGTACGTCTGGGGATGTTACATGTGCCTACCAAGTTTCGTACATGTCAGCCAAACCAGCTTTGGGGGCTGTGTCGTCGAAATTTTGTAGGGGGCGCTACTGAGCCATTTTGACCAATTTTCGCCAGATGTGATATATATGTGCAAAGTTTCAAAAGTTTTTGAGTATGTTAAGTCTCCCAAAAACAAAGAAGAATTCCTTGCATTTCAATAGGGTGTTCAGGCCCTAATAAATAAAAAAAAGACAATAACTGTAGATCTGCAAGTCACGGTACATATGAGGAGGTTTAATGCATTCAATTTCTCAAATTTTTCAGCAGAGCCACAAAGTATAAACCTGAGTTTATCTAGTTTTAGGAGCTCTGTGACATGGGAGGTTGTGGGATTTTTTTTTCCAGTTTAGGCTAACTAGCCTGTGTGCTTTTAACTTTATAAAAGCTACAATCGTGTAATTAGCTCCTTTGAGAGGACTAACCTCTTCAGGGACGTTGAATATGGCCATCAGGATCAGGTTCTATCACATACACAAAGCATCAAATAGATTTTGGAAAATAGATTTCCAGTAGTTAGATCATTTAGGACAAAGTCAGGGCCCAGTCAGAGTAGCAGGGAGCTGCCTAGTTGAACCTTTTTGTTCAATATTTTATATTGTTATCTTTAGAAGCCCTTCATCATTCTTTGCTCAGGTCTCAAAGGTCAAAGCAGCCTCTTGATTCCAAATCAAAAGCACTAAATGCTGCGCTGATTGAGCATGATGAGGAAAATTAGTGTTCCTGAAAAGGGTGCCTCAGTGTTTCCTGTTGGAGTGGAAACTTAAGAGACGTGAAGTGGCCTTTGTGGTGTGTGATGTAATTTCTGAGTAGAAAAGGAAGAAAAAAAAAAAATATATATTATATATATAAAAACAAAGGGACAAAGAAAAGCACATTCACAACCGTTATATGAAAAACATTTTTCAGTTTAGTGTGTCAGCTCGACTAAGTAGCTTTAGCCCATGCATGTCCGCTCCTCCTACTGAAGAGTGCCATTCAATATCCCTCCAAATCCCCTCGAGAAAAACAGCAGCTTAAGTAAGGTTAATGTTCACTATCCCTGCTTCCTCCACTCTGTGCAAGATTATATTGGAGGATGTGAATCATTTCTATCGTACAAGCTGTGAGCCGTACGGACATGAGTGGAAGGGACAGCAGGATGTGACCTATATGCATGTGATTCTTTTTCATAGAGCTTTTATTCTGATGGGTATGAACATCTGCAGATCATTAATGTGACAAATTAATGGTTTTAAAAGGCGTTGCAAATTTGAATTTCTGTGTTTATTACTGAAAACAAACTTAGATTATTGTAAGATTATAGTGGTTAAATTGTATTCTTTGTTTAGTGTTTTTTATCAGGCTGAAAAAGGTTCAATGAGCCTGTCATGATTTCTGCATTATCCTATATTACCCATAGATGTCCTTGTTCAGCAAGTCATCCTGCTCCGACCCTGTTCTATAAATACCTTACCTCTGTTTCAGACTATAATGAAAATAATGCATCAGTATATTTAGTGAGAGCCCACGCTGACATAACATCACATGCATGTCTGACATAAAGACTTTGATGTTGATATCAGCTCTTTTTCCTTTCTGTTCATGTCTCCTTTTCCGTCTCCTTCCATTAATATAGATGAATATGATTTGTGAGCCCTTGGTCAGATTCATAGTTAGGTCCAATTTAAATTTTTACAGCCTCTCTCCTGTGTTGTGTGTATTTATTGCAGGTCTAAATAAGGATGTGTTGCAGAGGGAAGCCTTCTGGAAGCTGCAGTGCAGACTCATCTCCTCTGTAGCCCTCTACAGAGGTTTCTGCAGTTCAGCATCCCAGACACAAGTTGATCCAAGAACGCACCGGCAACGTCTCAGTCTGATTCACACATATTATAGACGCACACAAAAAAATGTTTAATCATAATCCCGTTTTTTTGTGTGTGTGTGTGTTGTAGATGAATCCACCCAGACTGCCTGTAACAGATTTAACTTGCAGGTACGATTAGCTACCGTGATTATTCATTATTTTGACTGCGGCTCAGCAGAGTGCTATTAGGGTCTTTTTTATTAGAACTTTCTCAATTGTTTCAAACTTTGCATGTGAGTTCTGTCACATAATCTTAAATGTCTCAAATGTTAAAGCCTCTCACAGTTGCCAAATGTCATTATGCAAAGACTGCAAACTGTTTTTAATGACAGTTTTAAAGTCCCCAAATGGACCTGATCACGACCTGTGGCGCTGATTGTTTGTCTTTGTAGCTGTTTTTGTTTATTTCAGAATCCAGAAATCATTTTTCACCCTCACATATATGCATAATATACACACATATATTTATATAAAGCCTCTGTCAGGCCCAAAATGTCTATAAACCCACATTTAGAGGAGTAAATATGCAGTATGTAAGGCTTTTGGATCTATGAATCACAAAGGTAAAAAGACTGTCAGCTGCGGTGCTGCAGTGCCTAGATCTTAACGAGTGAGGAGACAAGAGGAATGTGGAGCAGACGTGGGTGGTATTTAAAACTACATATAAATAAATAAAAGGTGAAAATAAATAAATAAATCCTACCTACATCACTGAGCTGATAGCTATCTCTTGCAAGATGAATCCAAATAGAGCAAATGGAGGACAAGCTGCTTAATTTTCTTGGTTTAGCCTTGACTCTATGTGCCTCAGCTCAGCACTGGTATTTTTATTCCACGCATGTTTATATGTTTTTAACCTGGTGCAATTATCGCTGCGTTGAGTGCGACCGCACCTGTGACTCACATGGAAGCATGTTTACATACAGTGCGTCTCATTCATGCAAAAGGAGTGGATTTAAGTGGTATCACCTTCACAGACATTTAAATTTCCTTCCCTTCATCACTTCAGAGAAAGGATACCATGAATGCCAGCCATAAAAGAGCACTTTTCAGCTTATTATTCAAATTGAGCTTTCAAAAATATAAAAGGACCCCAACAAGTATGGATTTGCAAGACTGCTATTGCCTGCCACTCCTACAGGAACAGGAGACGTTTCATTGTTCGTTCTGGAGCAGTTACAGGAGACTTTCTTCCTCGGAAGTGGCGAATACAACCTTGTATTCACCTGTACAGTTCAAGTGAACGCACGGTCCTGAAAGGTGCTAGTTACAGACGCTGGTGAAAGGATAACATCCTCCTCATCACAGGACGGAAAGAAAGGGTTTCATATGAACATGTCTGACATTGTCACTGTACAGTGCAGCAACAATAAGGATCATTTCATAACTTGATTTTCCTTTCTTGGTGAGAAAATGCAACTACAGTGAGCCTTACAGCTGAGCATTGGTAAATTTGCACATGGTGCCTTTCCTTTCAGTTCAGCACTCCTTTACGCTGTTACCTCGGACAATACATTTGTAGGAGTTGCTCTATAAAAACACTATGGTCAGCAGAAAGTATTTGTAGTACTCAGTGAGCCAATCATGTGCCCCATGGTGTAACACAGACTTTTTATGTATGTGTCACACAGGGTCAATCCTTTCCTGCTTCCGGCGAGTTGACCACAATACCACCAAACAGTGACCTGCAAAATCCCACAGAGATTGAACATGAGTTCTGTAACAGAGCGTTTTCAGTCGACATAAGTAATTTCAATGTCATACTTGTTTTTGGATTACTGAGCTTTCTATGTAAGTCACCGAGTCCAACCATATATCATCTAAACAATCATCTTGTTGCCTTAAACATAGCACCATTTTGAACTATGTAACCAAATGTAGCCCTAATTAAAATGTGTTTGTACCCCGCTCTTTCCTATGATTCACCAAATAAATAACACAATGACATAAAGCAATTTAATATACACAAGCACATTGACTCATATCTCTATGTTACATTTCTAAATTAAGTTTAAATTAATATTAATGGGCGATTTTAAAGTTCAAAACTGTGCCAACGTGTGCCCGCGGAATTCTGGGTCATGGCAATTCTGGGCATGCGCACTAGAGCGTACCAAAATCCACGCAGCAGCGTTAGCTGGCTAGCAACGTCTGAAGACAGCAAGGGAGACACTAGCGACGGAGTACAAGCATAAAGCGGGTTTCAGCACTATAAGATGAAAGAAACAGCCGAGAAAGAAATAAAAAAAAGAGATAGTTATATAAAAAGAGAGACGAAATAGCGAGCACCAGTTGTTCCACCGAGGAAGAGCCGAGTAACGTTACACACCTGCTAATGTTAGCACCAGCGCACCGTTCAACTTAACTGGAGACCGTGAAAACGACGTGAAGTGCGAAGTGCTGGAGCTGGAGTCAACTGCTATCACATCTTTCTTTATTTGAGTAAGCCTATGTCACGGAAGAGGTGGGAGCAAATGTCCTTTCCCAAGGGTTTGATAGACAACTTGGCACAGCGAACAGCCTGAAGAGAGCACCTATGAAGTAAGTACAACTTATTTATTTACGTAATGATCTACCTAACATTACACACCTGTGTTCTGAGGCCTCTATGCACGTTGTCAATGTGCAGGTGCGACGTCACCAATAATGTTTTTATCTGTCGTCACCATAATGTTTTCATCTGTGCCAAGGTTTGCTGTCACCAATAATGTTTTCATCTGTGTCAGGGTGTGCCGTCACCAATAATGCTGTCATTTGTGTCAGGGTGTGCCGTCACCAATAATGTTTTCATCTGTGTCAAGGTGCACCGTCACCAATAATGTTTTCATATTTGTCAAGGTGCGCCGTCACCAATAATGCTGTCATCTGTGTCAAGGTGTGCCGTCACCAATAATGTTTTCATATTTGTCAAGGTGCACCGTCACCAATAATGCTGTCATCTGTGTCAGGGTGTGTCGTCACCAATAATGTTTTCATCTGTGTCAAGGTGCACCGTCACCAATAATGTTTTCATATTTGTCAAGGTGCGCCGTCACCAATAATGCTGTCATCTGTGTCAAGTTGCACCGTCACCAATAATATTTTCATATTTGTCAAGGTGCGCCGTCACCAATAATGTTTTCATATGTGTCAGGGTGCACTGTCACCAATAACGTTTTCATATTTGTTAAGGTGTGCCATCAACAATAATGTTTTCATGTTTGTCAAGGTATGCCGTCACCAATAATGTTTTCATCTGTGTCAGGGTGCGCCGTTGCCAATAATATTTTCATATGTCAGGGTGCACCGTCACCAATGTTTTCATCTGTGTCAGGGTGCGCTGTCACCAATAATGTTTTCATATTTGTTAAGGTGTGCCATCAACAATAATGTTTTCATGTTTGTTAAGGTGTGCCGTCACCAATAATGTTTTCATCTGTGTCAGGGTGCGCCGTCGCCAATAATGTTGTCATCTGTTTCAAGGTGCGTTGTCACCAATAATGTTTTAATGTTTGTCAAGGTGCGCCATCACAAATAATGTTTTCATCTGTGTCAGGGTGCGCCGTTGCCAATAATATTTTCATATGTTAGGGTGCACCGTCACCTATATTTTTATATTAGTTGAGGTGCGCTGTCGCCACTAATGTTTTCATCTGTTTCAAGGTACACTGACACCAATATTGTTTTCATCTGGTTGAAGGTGCATCGTCACCAATAATGTTTTCATATCTGTCAGGGTGCACCGTCACCAATGTTTTCATCTGTGTCAGGGTGCACTGTCACCAATAATGTTTTCATATTTGTTAAGGTGTGCCGTCAACAATAATGTTTTCATGTTTGTCAAGGTATGCCGTCACCAATAGTGTTTTCATCTGTGTCAAGGTGTGCCGTCAACAATAATATTTTCATATTTGTTAAGGTGTGCCGTCAACAATAATGTTTTCATCCGTGTCAAGGTGCGCCGTCAACAATAATGTTGTCATCTGTTGTCACAAATAATGTTGTCATCTGTGTCCACCCCTCCCTTCAGTTCCAACCAATCCACTCAGTGCAACCATCTCAGTTTCACCCACATCCTTCACTGAGTCACCAATAAATCATTTACCCTTCTGGATGAGGTGTGCTCTTATAGAGGAGTAAGGTAGTAAAGTAGAGGAGTAGTATGGGATAACACAGAGACGGTACTAGCACCTTTGGCTTTAACATCCATAAATCTGTAGTTGTTTTGTGTACAAGCTATTTTTATTTGTCTACTACAATTATTGCCTTTTAAAGCAGCCACAATATGTGGTTATTAATAATTGATCACAGGACTGTA
This sequence comes from Epinephelus moara, assembly GCF_006386435.1. Classification (NCBI taxonomy): domain Eukaryota; kingdom Metazoa; phylum Chordata; class Actinopteri; order Perciformes; family Serranidae; genus Epinephelus; species Epinephelus moara. Next base: position 22,975,652 of record NC_065516.1, on the reverse strand, counting down.
TGTGAAAGGTGTCGCTCGTGGTGATGAACTCGCAGACAATTATCACTCACTTTGCACTTCTAATGAGTGTTGTAGCATCCTTTGGCACATTGTTTTAGTTTGCAGCTGTACTGTTTAGGTTTACTGTCACTGCCGTCATCAGTGTAACTAATATTTCCAGTGAAAAAGCCCTAAAACCCCTACAGCACGAAGCAGCGGACAGGCACAGTTAGCAGCAAGCTGGTGAACGTAAAGAAACATGCAGCAGCTAAAGAGCCAGATATTCCCTTCAGGAGTTGGTGGAGACCAAAAACAGAGCTAATAGGAAAGCAACTAGAGTTGGAAGTACTCTGCATTTATCAGGTGGCCAGTAACACAACGCCAACTGAATGATAATGTTGATTGGCTTGATGCTCACCATATCGACTTAAAAGATGATGATGTTATCTTTACAGCTTGTTTTTGCTGCCCTCAAGTGGCCAATCAGTTATTGTAGGTTTTAAAGCTCTAATGCATAATGACAAATATGCAAACTACTGCCAAAAATTGACTTTTACCATCAAACACTTGCCTGCGACTGGAGGATAATCGCAAATCAATCAGGGAGTGATAGCTGGAAGAAAAAGTGCAGCACACTGTCACAGAAAAACACAGAGTGACAGTAAGGCCAAATTTAACCAGCACAGTTATTGATTGATATAAGATAAATAATTGAACTTGAATATTACACTCAGAGATGTTATTTTCTTAGCTCAAAATGTTAACTTGTTTATCTTTTTCCTCTGTGCTGTCTTGTCTCTGTGCGACACACAGAGACATGGAACTTTGCCTGCAAGCTTCAGAAGAAAGCAGCTGTGTAAAATATTGATCACACTACCATCGTTCATTCCTGACTGGTCAAACCGACAGTGCTACAACCATCCTCTGTCTCCTCCATGTCTCCCATAGGGAACTTCTTTTTTTGGTTGCCCACACTTTCCTCACAGCAGGGTCAGCAACAAAGCAGCGCCTGTGGAGCTGGAAGAGATTCAAAGTCTTGCTCAGGGACACTTCAGCAGCACTGGGGCTAGACCAGAGGATGAACCTTAGTCCTGCACCCTGAGGACATTTCTTTATTCACAGTGTCACCCCTGCTACAGAGGTGCAGGCACGGAAGGTGTTAGGGATGGTTTTACTCACCGCAAAAGAAGGCATACTTATATTTAAGAAACATTACAATTACAAGCTTCAGTGAAATTAGTGGAGACCTTGTGAATACTGTTAGAGGCTCATTTTGTTCAGTTTGGGAAAAGTTGATTTTTAACTATTAGCTACCATGCTAGACCAGTCCCCGAGGACGTGTGCCGAGCTTTGAAGCCAATATTCATGGTGGCGTGGTGTAATTACACCCATTGCATGATGCTACAGTATGTGGCCCAGAGAGACTTTTTCCCATAGACTTACATGGTGAAAGAAGTCTCTTTAAATCAGTGGATGCATTTTTTTAAGCCTCACAACTCATGTGAAATGACTCGTTTCACTGTCAGAATTTCATCCATTCTGTTCAGTAACATTTGGAAAGTCTAGAGGAGCTACACGATTAAATAATTTTATCCCCATTCAAGTTAGTGGAGCACTAAACCATTGGAGGTCTCTAGTGCGCCATCTCTATGTGCGTCGTTGGGTGCGTACCCCTAATGAGATCGACCACAAATATTATCCCTGCATGATCTAATCTGTAGCATTTTATTTACTCACTGTCATCCAGTGTTGGGAGAATATTTCTCCGACCTCTTTGTGTTTCCACCATTTTCTCCTCTGCTTAAGAAACTCTTAAGCCTCTTAAAAGTCCTCCTCTCTGCTCCTAACAGTTTATCACCTTAGGAGCTCTTTTAAGGTCTGAGATACTCTGTGAATAACTTATCTTTACAAAAACCTAGTCTTAACTCTAAGGGAAATCACAATTCTAAGAATTTCTTAGAATTTCGTCACCAGGAGCAAATCTTTGTACGAGCAAGCTTAGTGAATATGGCCCCAGAAGTTTAATATGTAGAAATCTGAGATAAATTCAGGTTTTTAGCTGCTAGAGTTGCGTAACATTTTAGTGATCGGTTGCTAACTGCATAACATGCTTTTAACTGAGTTTGCGTCTTGATTGAATTATTTGTATTGTTCTCAATTGTTATTAATTGTATTTTCAGTTGAAATGTGTCAGCGAAAATCTCTCTGAGTTAACTTTCCATACTTTTCAAGAAAATAGCTTTTTGTACTTAGTATTAGAAGGTTATATCTGCAAAAATGCCTGTCAAAAAAAACCTTGACATTTATGTGATAGGATTTTGATATTATATATTTAGTGTTCATTTAAAGTGCCTGACCAAAAAAAGAGATCTTAAGGGAGATTTTTACTTCACTGCACGTCAGTTTTGCTGCTTGGTTTTATATCCATAATGTGAAAACTTTGAACCTCAATATCTCAGAACCACCCACATCACAGATGGAACCTCATAATTCCAGCGTCGTGATGTAGGAACACAGTGGAAATGTTTGAAAGTTATAGTGACAAAATCTTAATGAACTAGGCATTTTGTCGCACCCAGAATTCCAGTTAGGACCAGCCAACAGTGTGAACTTACACTTTCGATGGATTTTTCTTAGTCTGTTCCATTTTAAACTGGAGCTTAAGGAGAATCCTGGCCAACTGACTGTGTCTCTGTGCCAGTATGAGTTTCCCGGCAGGAGTGATATGCACAGAGCTGTGCTCTTATTTGTTCAGGTGTGGTGATAGACATCCAGTGAGAGGAGAGCAGAAGAGGGAAATAATAAGCCATATTCATCCATCTGACACTGGGCTCCTTGGGGACAGGAAATAGTAACCTAATTATAGAAGAAGATGTAGCATGTCATGCTGTTATTATATATAAGCTTATTGAATCATGATTCAACCATGTGGATGGTCTTTATATTTGGCTCTAGAAACGCATATTCAGGACGGACCTTTTCCAAGCAACAGAAAACAGGTTTTGACATTTTTATAATGGACATTTACTGCAGATTTAATTTTTATAGTGTTGGAAAATAACACCTTATATTTACTTCCTACCCATCCAAGAAAGCAGTGAAGTGAATTCCTTTTAAGCTGGATATTTATTCAGGTATTTTTCCAAAAAGCCGTGACGTACAGTAAGAAAGCATCTAAAAGCACCTCAAACAAATGCAGTCACTTTCTACCTTCCTCCTCCTTCCTGTTACTCATCTTTGTCACTAACAAACCTGCTAATCCTTTGACCTGTGCAGAGCTACGTCAGTCGCTGTGCCGCAGGAATCCAAGGTATTCTCCACGGTACCAGCTGGTGCACCACTTGTGCCTGTTTGATCCTTTGGCAGACTCCCCATCCTGTTTAAAGTGTATTTTTAGGATATTAGAAAAATGTGATGTTGCCCACAGTAATGTTGGAAGGATGTGTCATCTTGCTTCTGCTAGTTGTCATGTCACTTCTCATTAGTTTCTCCTGAAATGTTTGCAGAGTCAAACGCATGCTTTTGCAATGAAGGAAAGGATATGCATGGTCAAGCTGTGTTGTTTATTTGCATGTGCCATGTTCCTGGTTACACCTTAGTGGGTGGCCAATATTAAGAAGCTACAAGCTGAGGTAGTTTTTCCCCCAAATTTCCACGAATTTCCTCTCATCTGGTCTAGGGTTGGGTGATAATACGGTAATAAGGTATCCCGCAGTATCTAAAAATAGCAACGGTATCAGTTTCATTACCGTCATTAAAAAAAATCTGCCACGCATATAGGCCTATAGGAGCCTGATATAATATTAAATATAATTTATTTAATGCCTAAATAATGAGGGCTTGTCCAGCACCTATTAGGGCTTTCAAAATTGCTCAAAAATGACGTTAGAATATTCCTTCTAAAAATAACTCAGGTTCGAACCATTCGAAAAAAAATGTTTTTTCCGCATTATGTCCACAAGAGGGCAAACTAATACAAGGAAACATACTTGTATATGTATTAATACAAGGAAACATAACTACTTGTAGGTATTTTTATTTCAACATAAACGTCTTTGAAAACATTTACATACCTACACATTAAAAAACAGAAAAAAATTAGCTATAACATTACGTTATAAACGACCGCGGACCTCTTGCTCGCCCCCCCTCTCTGACCCGTCATGCAGTGCGCTCAGTGCAGCGGGCCAGGCCAACGCACACTCGCAAAGAGGACAGCTGCGGTGGTGTTTTTTTTTCTCTCCACAATCGAATATCAATTTTCACATTCGAAGGTCCATTTTTTTTTCAAATTCGAATTTAAATTTGAATTTAGAATATTCGTTGACAGCCCTAGCACCTGTGTATGTGTGGTTGAGTTTTCAATTTAATACTATTACAGTTTAAAACTAATAGTAGGCTATAATGTTTCTCTTATAACTGCCCTTAACTGTTGTCGGGAGATGACTTATTTTTTTTTTTTTAAGATATTTTTTGGGGCATTTTGGCCTTTAATTGATAGGATGGACAAGCATGGAAGGGGCAGAGAGAGGGGGAGTGACATGCAGCAAAGGGCCACAGGCTGGAGTCGAGCCTGGGCCGCTGCGGCAACAGCCTTGTACATGGGGCGCCTGCTCTACCACTAAGCCACCGACGCCCCGGGAGATGACATTTGATAAAGTTTTTGGATGTGACGTCGTCATGTGACAGCTGGGACGTGAGAAAGAGAAGAAAAGATGGCAAGCCACGCATCAAGCGAGTTGGTTGCAAAAAAACACAACTTCTTAACTTCTGCAAGCAGCAGCAGCAGCAGGTCCAGTGGCCATCGGGGTGGAGGAGGGGGAAGCGCAACCCGAACCACCGAAAAAACAGATGACTCTGGGCAGTCTCCTTCAAAGAAAAGCCGATGTGGTGGCAGGTCCGGTCGGCACCATAGAGGAGCGAGCAGGAGCAGAGATAACTGCCTGTTGTCGCGAGCCTGTTATTCAGGGAGACGAAGACCCCCTTCTCAGGTGGAAATGTGATGGTGCCAGGCGTTTTCCTCTGATGTCGAGGGCTGCCTGAAAGTACCTGTGCGTTTATGCCACGAACTCTCCATCAGAGCGGGTGTTCAGCACCGCGGCCAAAGTTGTCAATCTACTACGTGCCCTGCTCCAGCTGGAAAAAGTAAACATGCTGGTTTTTCTGGCGAAAAACCTTTAATAGTTTTGAAGCATAGGATGCTGCTATAGTTATCATTATACTTTGTTTTTATGTCATTTTCAATGAGGAGTAGCCTGTTCTGACGGACAGAAAAGTTCGGACTTGGAGAGGGTGAACTTTTCAAGGTAGGCTCTAAAAATAAACCAGCCAACAGTATTTCCCGTTGCCTTCTCAGGATAGGATTATATATGCCCATTTTCGGTTATGCCTTTTTATTTATTGTTCTGTTTTTCTTATTTTATAAGCCCTAGTACTGGATGCTGTAGAGCTGTGCTTTTAATGTGTTTGATTTATGTTGATAGGTTATAAAAATAAACTGATGGACATAACCCGTTGCGGTCTGAGGATACGCTGTATAGCACACATTATCGTTCTGCCTTTTATTTATTGTTACATTTTTGGAAGTGGACCGTAGCCCACAGACAATTTGTTGTTATTTCATTCTGTTTGGTTGACTGCTGTATTTGCACTTTTTAAAATATTTGTTAATAAAAGTTGTTAATGTTGTACATGTTTTGTGTTATTTTTTCAGTATTCTTAGGCCTATGTAATGTTTGCTATTCTGTTTCTGAATGGTATAGGCACAAGCGGACATTTTGACGACTCCCTCTGAGCCCTTCAAAGTGATTTTTAATCAGTCACGGTAATACCGTATACCCCGGGAAAATGTGGGGAAGGTTTAACCGTTACAAAATTTGGATACCGCCCAACTCTAACCTGGTCCAGACTTTAATATCTCAACATTTATTAGATAGATTGCAATGAAATCTTGAGATCATGGTTCCTAGACGATGAAGCCTAATCTTTTTGGTCAGGCTGTTCTCATGCACTTTTCGTAGGTTTTCTATGAAAAGTAATACCCCACTATTTGTATATAACCCATGAAATCGTGAGGCAGAGATTCCCATGTAATTGGGAAGGCTGCGTGTATGTGACCAGTGTGTTGACAAGAGTAAGGAAGGAAGTGGTTCATGTAACAAGGCAAGCTGAGGTTGTGAATGAGTCACAAAACACAGGACACAGACTGGTGTTTATAACCATGTGAAACTAGGTGAACTGATATTTAAGGTATGTTGGCATCATGTTTCTTTTCCTAAACCTAACCAAAGTAACCTAACTTGCCTAAACTTAATGGGTCTCATTCATGAAATGTGAGTAGAACAAATTTGTGTGTAAACTATTTGCAGAAGGAAATTTACGTGTATTTCGGAGGGAGGCGGCGTGGTTTTACACCAGACTATCTTACTTGTTGTTAAACCTAACAGTGGGTTATTGCCTACATTAGACTGCCTGTATTAAGATGCTTTAATATGAGGCTTAGGGCAAACTGACGATGACGCAAGCAATGCACTCTTCTGCAGCAGACAGCTGTGACTGGGAATAGCCTCCCGTGTCTGTATTGTTTTTGTGTGTAGCCTACTTGTGCATTTTTTGCATTAAGTTTAATGCAGGGCTTGACGCTAACTTTTTTTCCCAAGGAGCACATGTGCTCCTAAGTTGAAAAAGTAAGGAGCGCACAAAGAACTTTAGGGGCACAATGTAAATTGATCAAATAATGTGTTTTCTGTAATAAACGTGATGCAGATAGACATTTACAAGCAAAATTATTTAATGAATTTGTATACAAAATGTACAGAAAGGTAAAATCATCAAGTTTTGAAAAAGTATTGCAATTTAATTTTGTCTTTAATGTTATTATCATATATATATATATATTATCTTTGCAATATGATTATCTTATATAATGTTATTACTATCCTAAAACATTCTCCAGGTCCTCTGAAACTCTGCAGGACTTATTTCCACCCTGCCCAGCAGCGGTACCGTGGCGAACGGTCCCTAACTGCGGGAAGAACGGAGCAGGCTTCTCCGGAGGTCTGCCACTTTTCCCGGTCCCTCTTCTCCGCCACACTTTGACTTATTCCCACCCAGCCGACAGCCTGGCCGTGGAGAACGGTCCCTCACTGCGGGGAGAACGGAGCAGGCTTATCCGGAGGTCCGCTGCTTAACCCGGTCCGTCTCCTCCACCACACTTTGACTTATTCCCACCCAGCTGACAGCCTGGCCATGGAGAGCAGTCCCTAACTGCGGGGAGAGGAGAGAGGGCTTCCCCGGAGGTCCGCTGCTTAACCCGGTCCGTCTCCTCCACCACACTTTGACTTATTTCCACCCTGCCGACAGTGGGACTTATATTCATTGTGCCGACAGTGGCTTGGAAAACCGCCCATAACCGTGTCACACGGGGAAGAGGGAAGGCAGCTGGAGTTCCTCCAACATTTGCGGTTAGATTATCATATTTTTTTATTGACAAAAATATAGGCTGCTTTGGCTGATTTGTTTATGCGCACATGTGCCCCTAAATATTTTTTACAGTTCGCACACACCTATTTTTAGTCGCAAATGCGAGTGAAAAGCTCGCACTGTTGAGCGCTGTAATGTCAAACCATTTTTGTTGGATGTTCTTATGACAGAGGATATGGAGTTAATGGCACTATCTCTGTCACATTACTAATAACAGAAAATAAAATATTTTTTTCAACCCCACTTCACCTAAAATAACTTTAATCTCGATGTCGGACAAGTTTTCTCTTTCTTTGTTTGGTGGTCACTGGCTATTCCATAGCGGGGATGTATGCTAATTGCTGACTCGTGGGAGCACGCGGTCAATTAACAATTGATTGGCATTCATGAACAAACACACGTGCCTGCGATCAAATCCGAGTTTTCCATGGCATTCATGAATCCGGAGAAGCTTTTTAGTTCCAAGGTTTTTTGTATGTGCAAATCTACTTACAGATTTACCAGCATTTTATAAATGAGACCCAACTTACGTAACTTAACGGTCTCTCCATAACCTATGTTAAGTATCCAGCATCATTCCAGGGGCACTAGTAAGGTGATGTCACACAAATTGTTGTATGACGATAAGTTGCTTTGGTGATCCTCTTAATTTTTCTTCTAGCACCACCATAAGGCTGACAATTGTGATGGTGAGTTAGGATACATTTTAATGAACGTTGGTACAGACAATCATGATACAGCCTCACGTAACTGTTAGCATGGCTGTAGACTCTTGTTCATGTCTGTCTATTATTAGTTTCATAATGACTACAAATCACAGATGATTCAGTTAAAGCGTGAACTAATTTCAAGACTGACAGCTTCCACATGTGTCATATGTTGTGATAACTCCAGTATCATGTGAATGCAAAGCAGATCCTCTCAGATAGAGGTAGAATAGCATATTCCTGCCTGCCTGACAACACTGGCTTCTCTAATTCAAATGAAGGGGTGTGACAGGCAGGTGAAATGTTGCAAACCTGCCTGAGTGTAAGGATTTTAACTGTTGCTTAGGAGGTGAGTCAGTCAAGACCAAACCCAGCTGTGATGGCTCAAATGGAGATGAGTTAAATAAAGGCTATCAAAAAGGAAAGAATTTAGCTTTTGAAATCCATTAATGTTAAATTGTTTTGAGCAAGCTGCAGTGGAAACTGACTGAATACGTCTTTGCACTTGATTTAATTTTTTTTTCAAGGCTTTTATTCAGCAATAGACTCTGTTATTCAATACAAATGACCTGATCTGGATTAATACATGTCTGCAAAACACTTGGCAATCTAGTCTTTTTCTATGTGCTAATTTTGTACAGTAGACTATTTTTGGATTCTGTGAGGAAGGATTTGGCAACAAAGATTGATAGGGAGGTATGTCACTGTCTCTCTGTCGTTTTCTTCGTTCTCTTTCGCCCCCTCCTCTTCTTTTCTTCCTTTTTGTCTTACTCTCCTCCTCTGTGCCTTGCTCTTTCTCTCCCAGACTCCGTGCTTTGGAATTCTTCCTGTTTTCCTGCTGTGGTATTGTGGCACCTCATTCACGTTACCTGGTGTCACAGTCTTGACTTCCCTTCCCTTTGTTAATCGGCAGTAAACAACATGGCTGTCTGGGGACTCTGCATGGTGTAGGGACATATTTTTACCCCGGCAAAAAAAAAAGAAAAAAAGAACAACAACACATGATTAAAGATGATGCCTCTCACGCTCCACACTGTGCACAATGATAAAAGGTGCTCAGATATCCCAGTGACAGGTCAAAGCAATGCACACAGCTAATTGATGCTGCCTCAGAATCTCACCGCAGTATCAGAAACATTTGGCAGTTTCACACCGTTAGCATGCATATTTATCCTCCTGGGTGTAACGTAGATTTCATTTCTGTTATAATACTTTTAGTCAAGCAATCACTTCTATTTAGTACCTGCCTTAAAACAAGGACAAAGAGGCCAGGCAGTATGTGTTCGTTTAAAGCTGATATTGTCATGTCTGTTTAGCTCCAGGAAATACAGTACGTGCTGTCCAAATCAGCCCCTATTCTTCACGCATGTCGACCTCATTTTCAAAACTTTCTGATTTCGTGAGATTTTGACATTTGTTCTCTTGATTCAGTTCAAGAGCGACATCATTTATAAACCCACAGAAAAACTTTGCAGACACAGATGAAGAACTTGAGGGAAAAAGGTATTATTGGTAGTTGAGGCTCTAATGGTCTCTCTAATGATTCATGAAACCGGCAGGTGCATTCGATACTTACTGCTGAGCTAACACTGCTAATGGAGAATAGATCTGTAGTTGCCTTGCTAGTGTCACAATGGACCTGTTATAGAATAAAATATGAACATTCACAGTCCTGCCAAATATACCTCCAGTCAGTGTGGTGCATACTGCTGGAAAATATGCTCAAGTAATGACAAGCTGCTCAGACACAGATCAACATAACTCTAATAGTTAACAAAATCTCATAAATCACATAATCATAAACCATAATCACAATATAAATATTTTTCTTGCAAGCAAACCCTACAGCACATTCGTCACATGGAGCCGACTTACCAGTGTAATGTGTGTCTGTGCACGAGTGCATGCATGTGTGTTGTGAGAGCCCTTTCAGCTGATTAAATATGTGAATATTTAAAAATGACAATTCTCAGCACAGCTGCAGATAGTCGGCAGGTCTGTTCCTGAGGGAGCCGCCAAGCTGTTCCTCCTGCATTCAGCACCACGCGCCGTGCTGCACGAGGAGGCTCCAGCGCCATTGGAGGGGACTCCATGTCATTTGTAGAATCTGATTTCCCCCCATAAATACGGAGCACTCGGCACGTTCCTCGCACAAAAAAAGAGACGATCCCACTGGGCTGTGGAGTGTTTGGCTTTCAATTAGCTTTTCCCTCCTTCCTCTGTTTGATTGTGGCGATGGTGGCGGAGCAGCCTTGGCTAGCTCTGCTGTGATCATCTGTGGAGGAAGGCAAACTCACGACGCAGTTATTCGACATGCAAACATGTAGTTCTTATCAGATCTGTTTGAGTAGGATGAAAGGGATAGTGGCAAATAGAGCAAAGGAGGAGGGTGCACTCTATCATCATGAGGGGTCAGGTTCGTCCTCTTTGCTCTCATAGCACACTTACAATTTATTGGGCGATGTAAAGATGAGTCTCTACACATTTGAGCCTTCATGACTCTTCCATTTAAATGTCCCTCTCTTGTCCATTTTTCCCATTTATTTGCTTGATCCGTTGCAGATACAAGGCATCGTGCCAAGCCTACCTTTGCTGTCTCTTATTGTTACCAGCAGGAAAGATGGAGACCTCGCCCTGAGCATTTTGTTTGGATCTCCAAAGGAAGGAAAAAGACAGATGTCATTTGCATTTATAGAAAATGCGGCCTGGATGTTTTCCTGGATGAGGCTGGCATGGAGAAAGGCTAACCATGTCAGGGCATAAATTTTCCACTTCTCCACACTGATGTTACCCCACATGAGCTGTAAACAACAAGGTGCATAGACATATCGACACACAAAACATGGATGTGCACAATGAGGGCAACAGATGAGTTAAACTGTAAAATTAATCCATCTGTTACATTTGAACATCAAAGAGTTAAAGAGTTTGTTGAAATTAAAATTTCTTCCATTAAGTAACTAATGAATATTTATCATGGGGTGCTTGTTTGCTTGTTTTTATTTATATTTATTTATTTATTTATTTCCTTATCTTTTTCCTCTTTATTGCTCTGCATTTGCCCATTACTGGGTAGTAAGTGTTGCTTTTGACTCACATTATATCTTCTCCTTTTGTTTTTTCCACATGTAACTACGTCTGTATACCTCCTTGAGGGGCCGTTGTTGAATACAGACAATCTAAGCGCACACACACATGCAAATTTGCACATATATGTCATCAAACACAACTGCTAATTCGCTATCTTGTTAAGGGCGAGGTAAGAAGATCAATACCATCCTCATGCCTGTTCAATATGAAGCTGAAGGTGACAGTTAGCTTATCTGAGCATAAAGACTGGAAACAGCTGTCTGCCCACCAGCACCTCTAAAGCTCACTAATTAACACATTACAGTATGTCTTGTTTGTATAAATCCATACTAAAACACCAATGTGTTGTTTTATGGGTAACTTACTGTAAATCGACAAAAGTCTTTAATTGTACATTTCAGCTTAAACAGATGAGATAGCCTTTGAATTAGTGAGCTTTAGCAGTGTCAGTGGACAGACTTTTCTGACCCTTGGAAGAGCCAGGCTACCTTTTGTATCCTGCTATGAGTCTTCATACTAAGCTAAGCTAACTGTCTGCTGGCTGTGGCTTGACATAGGAGATGACATGCAAGCGGTATCAGTTTATCGGTAGCGGTATCTACAAGAAAGCATATAAGCTTAACACCTTAAATATGGAACTGAGACGCTGACAAAGATACCACCCACACTTTTGTACGATGGTGGACAGGGCAGGTGTCTCCCTCCATGTTGCAGAACTTGTGAGACAGTGGTGGCGGGCCCACTGAGCTGTGCAGAGCATGTGAGATCCAAACACTGATGCAGCTTTGCAGAAGAAACAGATTATATAATGCAGCATTGAACCGTGTCGATATAAATCGATATTTCTCATCCTATATCTTGTGTGAAAATATATGGATATACTAGGGGTGTAAATCGCAAGTTTCAGCATTGTACAGTATTGTATCTAATCTTTGGACAAGGATATGATATTTGCTGCTATCACAAAGTCTACAACGATACGAATTTAGAAGGGCCTGCGATCAATGGAGCCCGTAAGTCACGCCCCTTCCGGTAGACCCCCATCGGACCTCTAGGCTCGGAAAATACGAATGGGAGTCAATGGAGGGAAAATTATTACTTTGTGGTCCCAGTCATTAAATGCCTTGGATTACACAAATGTTTTGAGTGGGTCTAAATAATATTTTTTCATGTTAAGAGTTTGACAGTTTATTGTATGATTCTTCAGTTAAAGGCTGTGGAAACAACGTAATGAGAAACACTACATGTCGCCTATGTGACGTCACGTCATCACACTTTCCCTCCACTTCTCAACTCACTGTGCTGCTGCTGCGTCTTCTGCCACAATCTACGGAGCCATCAGATCAAGATGCCGGTGTTTCGTACCTAAATGTCACCATTCCAACAAGAACAGCTGTTCTTTCGATTTTCATTCGAGGCAGTGAAGTGTACCAGAGAGACAGCCATGTTCCGAGTGCGAGTGGTGACGTATATCATACGCGTCGAGAGCATCGAAGAGCTGTAGTCCACAAAGTGCTCTCACACAAAACCTAACAGTATCAGACTTCTTCCCGCTAAATTGTAGCCTTCTTTGCACGAAAAAATATATTAAAAATTCACAAACAACATATGTGAAATTCATGGCACAATTCAAACGGGACCGGAAAATAATTTTCATCTAGCCATTGGAATACATTATGAGAAATCGATTTTTAAGGTCCCATGTAACAGAAACGGAAACATGCAACTTACGTGCTCTATAGAGACGATATCAGTAAATATTAGGGATGTGTGCGATTAGCCATCTAAACCATTAAATGTCCGCCCCCTCGCTATTCGGTACCAGAAATATTAGTCAGTTAAACCAATTAGTGTTTCATTTATGTATGAGACTGCTTAACTGTCATGCAGCCGCCTGCCACTAGTGGGTGCTACAGAGCCGTCAGACAGCAGTCCCCCTCCCCGCCTGGAGTTTTAAAACAGCATGGTGGGAAATAAGAGCAATGTCCTCTTGCAAAACCAGCACAGTCTGGCAGTACTTTGATCTAGAAAATGAAAACAATGTAGGCTGTGTCAGAAAATAAACTGGCATATAATCACTCGACTGGAGCAACACGTAACCACATTCAACTCTAGCATTTGGATGTTAACCTGCACAAACCGACGGCTGCTGCTGCTGCTGCTAGCGGTGTTAGCCACACACAACCCAAATTGACATCGTTCACCTGGAGATGCTGTGATCCCGCCTGGTCTGAGAAGATCACGCAGCTCATCACGACAATGACCTCGCAAGATGTGCTTCCATTTAACTTTGTTGAAGGTAAAGGCTTCAGGAAGTTAATGCAATATGTTGAGCCTGAATGTTCATATTCACATTCATACCGCACCGCGCAAAGTGTCCCGTACTTCAGCGGCATTTAAAATCCGACATGGTTGATGAAGATTGTGATTAAAGGCTTCAAAGGGCTCTTAATGCACATAATATTTTTTGGGACAATATTTCAAATATTAAACAATAAATTGTGCTAAATTTTGACTGTTTTCTGAGTGTTTTCTCTTTTTTTTTAGACTAGTTGACTAGTCTTAATTAGAATTTTCGTTAAGTTGACAGGGAAATTAGTCACCAGGAACATCCATAGTAAATATCCTCATTGTCTTTTTCTTGGCTGCCTGCTGGGCACGAGGCCACTACCGCTACTCTAATGTTTAAGAAGGAGGTGTGCTTGAACAGGGATGGTGACACAGACATGTCAAAAAATTAAGAAGAATATGACGATTTGTATCAATGTTTTTACTCTACGGTAATAATGTTCGATTGTTTGTCGCTGAATTGATATATTGATCCTTACTGATGTATTGTTACAGCCTCATGATACAGCATATGTTAAAAAAAATCGATCACCCAGCTCTAATGGTGGCCCGATCCCCCATATCGCCTGCTCACTGAAGCTCATTTGCACACGGAGCGCTGATATTTCACAGGGAGTGAACCCCCTACCTTTGAGGCGCACTGAAGCTGTGCTTCAGAGTGCTCAGCTCTCCCACCGCTCACACGAGCTCCCCTGCTGAGCCCATCTGCAAGCTGACCCCCCCCCCCCTTCCACACACACTCATCTGCCCCTCCACTTGCGTCAGGCGTGCCCCTGAATCGCCCCACTCACTCTCTCCTTAAGTGTATCTCAGAGCTCTGCCAACCCCCTGCATCACACTTCAAACGCACACATCCAGGCTGCTGTAACCACACTGACGCACCGACACACACACACACACACACACACACACACACACACACACGGGAGAGAGGAAAGAGGTCAGTGGGTCTCCTCAAACACAAAGAACCTCTTGAGGAGCACTGACTAGTTTACACTGCACTCAATTACCTGTATTTGATTATTGGCTTCTCTGACAATAGGCTTGTAGAAGTGCTGTTGGTGAAGAGCAATGTGTTAAGACACTGTACCCTCAGACTCTTCTTCTTTCAAGTCACCCTCTTCTTCTGTCTCTGTCAGTATCCATACTATGCCATAACAATTTGCTTTTCTCTCATCTTTTTTCTCTTTTTCATCTTTTAGCGTGTCATTATTACCTAGCAACAGCCATCCATTTCTTCCCCTATCTCGTGCTTTACTCCTTTTCATCTGCCTATTTTTCTCCCTCACTTGCCACCTCTAATATCTGGCACATGATCTGGCGCACACTCAAAGAGCTAGTGTAGAAATAGGACAAGAAGATACATCATGAATGTATAAGACGTAAGCGGCCTCTAAAATATTCCTTGCACTTACCCACATATATTTCTTTGTCTGTGCATAATGAAGTGACTCACTGTGGTTATTAATATGACACAGTATTGTATAGAATTCGCAGTCCCTTCTTAAAATGCACTCACCCAAAAGGTCGCATGCTCTAAACAGCCTTTTAGCATTAGGGTTTTTATCACCGAGCTACATCACATTTCATAATGAGCAGGCTGAGCAGTGTTTAGTCTGCGGCTAAGTTGCTAGTCTCAAGAGTTTGCCCGGGATTTCTACGGCTGACTGATTTGTAGTTGTCAGCCCAAGAATAAATAGTGAAACGGGGATAAAACACTGGGTTGAAAATTAGCAGTGTGGAGAACACTATGGTGCTATATCTTTGTGAAAGCTCTTAATGCTTTACCAGCTGCCAGTGCCTAATATACTGTAATCCCTGGCCCTTTTTATGACTTGAATAAACTTCAAATCTGCACAAACACGATTGCATTGGAAGACCGCTTTTGTAAAATTGTAATTCAAAGGCGATGCTTCAAAGAGGGACATCTTGATTGAACACTGGTTTGAAGTTCTCCTTTAATTTTTTCTAGAAATTTGTAAATGACGTGATAAAATTTTAATTATTGCAAGACAATGCATGGGAAATGACAGCATGTTTTCATGTTGCAGACGTAATAAATGATTGGCAACCCCAGTCAGGCATAAAGATAATTGAAAATAGAACCCAGAGGCTCATTCACAAGAATCCTGCAAATTTTGCTCCTCTTAATATGCTATTCTATGATAAGTAAGGGGTAGGCAAAGTGTTGCACATCTTGTTGCTCATGAATTATAATCTATTTGACAGCTACACCATATCACAGAGGATGCTGTGAATCTGCCAGAATATTTTCATACCAAATGAAACTGTATTGCTGAAGCATTAGATGGCAGTAAGTGGCCCATGCTTTATTAAAATCCTGCAAAATGGAGGTGGAAAAAAAAAACGGTGCAGCTTGCATGGGAAAGGCTATATTTCAGCTCACAACCATCATCCGTCTGTAGGCTATATTTATTTAAATGATTTCTAGTGTTTTGTTTTTCCATCTATCCGTCTGTCTGTGCATCCATCCTAAAATCAGTCGCTGTGCACATCGCTATGCATTCACATATAGTTCTGCTTCACCTTTTGTAAAGGAGCAAAGTTCACCTAATTAGCTTCAAACCCAGCTGAGCTCCCCTCTGTCAGGGGTGTGGCACCAACACAGACACAATCATCCTCACTATATTCAGCGTTAGAGACAAAAAAAAAAAAGAGCCACTATCGCACATCACATGCCTGACAGACCAGGCACCCATAGGCTTCCACCCCTACCCCTGTTTTTTCTTGTCTTCTCCACCCTCTGTATGTCTCCGTGTCTGTCACTCTGTCGCTCCCTTTCTCCCCTCCGAACCCCCTTCTTCCTTCCCTTTCCTCCCTCTCTTCTTGTCACCTGCCTTCACCGCCTACACAGCAGTCGGCTGTACATAGCAGCACCAAGATAACACCGAGGCCCCGGACAGTCAGACACCTCATTTATCAGCTCATACTCTACTTATTCGCTGTAAAGCCACAGCAATCCTGCAACAGGCTTTTGACAACAGGCTACTTGATCAGCTCACACGAGCTAGGATATGAAATCTGGGAGAGAGTAATTACAACTCATTACGAAAAAATGTCTCGGCTTTCAAATAAACATGCAGACACAATTATATTTTCATCCCATGTGCAGTCCGCTACACATGTATGTCAGTATTCAAAGGGATTCACATCCATACTGCCACAGTAAAGAAATGTAAATGCATCACCTCACTTTTGATATTCTGCTTTGAAAGCTAAAAGAAAACAAAGGATGCTGGAAAATCAAATAATCTAATTTCTGTCTCCCTCCGCCCAATATTCTCTTGATATTCAAATAAAGCCAGTTATTAGGGAGATTTTTACCAGCTAGTCCTCAGTAGAGGTGTCTGCACTGCGTTCAATCAGTATGCAAATCTTTTTAGTTCAGAGGACCCATGGTGTCATTACTGTAACCTCTTATGTAAAGCGTGTTACCTGTGTGAAGAACAGCCAGTTGTTTCTGCTTTCCCTCTGTCTATGAAATAATGAAGTTGGTTGGCTGTGCAATTATATTATAATATGTGTAGCGATAATGTATGCTGTGAAAATCAACCTTTCTAATTTGTGGCTAAATTGGAACAGATACAAATTCACACATCATTGGTCTCTGCGCAAATTTGTGCTGCTCTCACTGTCTCTAAAAATGCTTTCATTTTTCTGGAGAACAGGATGCCAGACTACATCTTTATCTCTTTTGATGAGCTGAGTTTGTGTCTCATGATCTTTCTTTTAAGCAAAACATAGTTGAAAGATGACTTTATCAGACTTCAGTTCCACCAACACAGAAATATTATCATTCATGGCCTGTTTTAGTTTGCCCTGATCAGGCCCCGAGGGATGCAGCTCAGCCTTGCTTCGAATTTTCCCAGTGGCCACTCGCGGTATTGCAGTGATAAAATTCCCTTGCGGCCCAAAAAGCACTTTCCCCATAGACCACCATTGTGAAAAAGATATCTGTAAAACTGTTGACAGGACACCTGGAACTGACAACAAGGTCAGTTATGAATCTTTGTCTTATAAATTTTTGATCCAGGAGGTTTTATATTTATCAAGAAAAGCAATTTTTGAAATCTGTTTAGAGCTTGTATGCACCAGCGGAGCAATAGGTGCCATTGTGGTGTCGGTTATGTAGTTATTATTATCAACTATTGTCTTGATTTTCTTAAATTCCTAAATGGATTATATAAATGTAGTGTCTTGTCTAGTGCACATAAGTCGCCAGTTCATGCAGGTTACAATGTCTCATTTACACATACCTTTAGTGATATTTGGCCTTGCTGATGATGATTTGATTTGATTTTGAGGTATTCACTTTTGGAACTGAAGCAGTCCAATACACAAAAGGGGTGAATGGACTGTCTATGGTAGAAAGTAGTTCCAATTAAAATCTGTTGAAGCCAGGATCTGAGAGTTATTCACGGTAACAGGGACCTTGTTTCTGAAAAGACAATTTGCTGTGAAACGAAATGTCATTTTTCAAAACTTTGAGCCCCACAAAATTTATTCACCTCTACTGTACTGGAGAAGCGTCTTAATTTTTTGAGACAGATATTTGAAATCTTTGGGGCCTAAAACAAGAACCTGACTCTTACATCAGATGGCTGATGTAATATGAATTATTTAGCTTATCACATATTTGTATCCGTGCATCTGACCACCAATAAAGAAGAAATTGCAGTGCAGAAGTGGAACAGATAGGTATATGGCAGGGCTTGACACTAACTTTTTTCCCAAGGAGCACATGTGCTCCTAAGTTGAAAAAGTAAGGAGCGCACAAAGAACTTTAGGGGCACAATGTAAATTGATCAAATAATGTGTTTTCCGTAATAAACGTGATGCAGATAGACATTTACAAGCAAAAATTTTTAATGAATTTGTATACAAAATGTACAGAAAGGTAAAATCATCAAGTTTTGAAAAAGTATTGCAATTTAATTTTGTCTTTAATGTTATTATCTTATATATATTATCTTTGCAATATGATTATCTTATATAATGTTATTACTATCCTAAAACATTCTCCAGGTCCTCTGAAACTCTGCAGGACTTATTTCCACCCTGCCCAGCAGCGGTACCGTGGAGAACGGTCCCTAACTGCGGGGAGAACGGAGCAGTCTTCCCCGGAGGTCCGCCGCTTTTCCCTGTCCCTCGTCTCCGCCACACTTTGGCTTATTTCCACCCAGCTGACAGCCTGGCCATGGAGAACGGTCCCTAACTGCATCAATAAGTGATTAACATAGGGGGGATCAAAATAAAAAGTGCGGTGTGATGGTTTGTGGGCCGTTACCTGCGTCAAAGAGAGAAATGTGAACTGCTCGTTTCTCCTCTGACACGCCACATACCTGTGTGCCGCCACGCCCACTCCACTAACTTGACGTGGAAAGCGGTAGTCTAGAAAACTGGCGAGGTTATTTTTTTGGTGGGCTCGTGCACCCTCAAATAGATTGCGCCCTGGGCGGTCGCCCACATTGCCCATAGCAAAAACTGTCCCTGCCTCCGCCACACTTTGACTTATTTCCACCCTGCCGACAGTGGGACTTATATTTATTGTGCCGACAGTGGCTTGGAAAACCGCCCATAACCATGTCACACGGCTAAGAGGGAAGAGGAAAGGCGGCTGGAGTTCCTCCAACATTTGCGGTTAGATTATCATTTTTTTTTATTGACAAAAATATAGGCTGCTTCGGCTGATTTTTTTATGTGCACATGTGCCCCTAAATATTTTTTACAGTTCGCACACACCTATTTTTAATCGCAAATGCGAGTGAAACGCTCGCACTGTCGAGCGCTGTATGGTAACATAGCAGCAGTGTTTTAAGCTTAATGACATTGTGACTTAATGGCATTATTTGGGAAAATTCACCATTGTAATGGCGGACTCCGCCACTGACAAAGAAAACTGTTAGAGATATCTGTTAGGGATATTCATTTTTCGGCCATTGGGTGGGGTCATTCATTTTCTTTGATGGAGGCAGACTGAAATGACACTTGTCAACTATCCATCCATCCATCCATTTTCGTAACCGCATATCCTCTTGAGGGCTGCCTGGGAGCTGGAGCCTATCCCAGCTGACATTGTTGCGCTGTCAGTCACTTGTCAACTAATATTTCTTAAGTTTTTTTTTTACTATAAATAGACACCAATAGTTGATCAGCGACAACACAGCGTAAGTGTTTGTCTGACTGGTCATAGGATTTGGGCTCCAAATGGCTGAAAAGCAATACAGTACTCTTATTTTATGCTATTAAACTGGCGAAGACCTCTGAATTTGCATTTACCGCCAGTTAAATTAGAGGGTCTGTTTTTACCCAAGAAGGGTTGGAGGCATGACACAAGAGCAAAGTACTTTATTTATATTTATTTATATGATAGAAAGGTGATTATTGAATGTAAATACACTGAATAGCAATTTAAAGGAACAGTGTGTAAGATTCAGGGGGGTTTCGTAGCATCTAGCGGCGAGGATTGCAGATTGAAACCAGTGTTTATTGTTCAGGAGGATTTTACTGTGAGCCAAACTATCCGCAGAGGTCTCCTCCTCTCCAAAACAAACTGACCAGGGGTCCCATTTAGAAAACAGTAAGTGGGATCAATACTGAAAGTGTACGAGCGGACAAAAGCTGAAAATGGCGTGCACCAGAAGGTATTCAGATTTATAAAACCATGCATATGTCTGCTAGTGTCCATTTTCCTTTATTGAGAACTGTCTGTGCTCTGTTTTGCAATTATTTCATGCTATTTCATGTGCGTATTTCAACAGCTGCGTTGCGCTCTACAGCTCTACGAGTGTAAGCAGCATACAGTCCGACCCTCTCCTCCGTGCTCCGGGGTTGCGAATGAGATGGCGAGACATCTCTGATGAAATATTGAGCAGAATTTGATCTGAGTTTTGAGTGAGCTCATCATTTTTACAACTGAAAGGTGCTTATGACTCACAAACACATGTTTATGATAAAGTCGATCTATAAGTAACGTGTGATGTGAGGCGAAATTTAATGTGCGAGAGACATCATTATACATTTGATGATTCCCCTCACATTTATTTTCTACAATCTGGCTTCAATTCACCACCACACCATCTGTGTTGCCAATTTCCCCTGTCTCCAAAATGTTCGTATGCGTGGGTCAGAGTTTCCTGACAGGTGTGCACATTCTGCCGTCAAGTTTGCTTTTATAGATCACAACTTTTGCGTGGGAAGTGGCGTATGCCTCTTTCAAGCCTTGTTTTGTGCGTACACAGTGGTTATAAATGAGACATCAGGTGATTCAAACCGGCAAAAGCACTGAATGACGCAGTTTCACGCTGAGAAATCCTTTTTCCCCCCCAATGCTCTCATTGCGGAGAGGCTTCTAACTACGATGGCCGACTTGGAAACACGTGGCCCTATCTAGAGCTAGTGTTGGGTTTGTCTGTTCTAGGCTACCCTAGAAACATGGCGGCTCATCATGGCTGTTTCCTGGAGGGGAACCCACTCTCCATGTAGATATAAACAGCTCATTGTGAGGTAACAAAAACACAAAGATTTTTATTTTCAGGTGATTAAACACAAGGAAAACTTACTTATTATATTTCATTTCTGCCAATATATCCCCTTAAACCCTACACATTGGACCTTTAAGATATAGGAGAACCTATAAATGACTAAATATACTATTATTTGCATATGATTTTGACAGAACAGCTGCTTCCTGCGGTAGGTCCATTTAATGTGACTAGTCATTTCCAGTTTTAATTATGTGAATTAAACGTAGTTCCTGCCTCCAAACTTCTGTAATGTCTTCCAGAGTTGGTTTAAGTGTGATTATACAGTTACACTTGGTTGAATTCAGATCATATGTAAGTGTTAGGTGTAACTGTGTTGAATAGAGCTTAATACAGCTATGGGCTAGAGTCAACCTCAAGCTGAAGGTTGTCCAAAATAAGCCAGGACACATTAGGTCCTTGGTGACAGATTGGCCAAACAGGAGGAACCTGCACCTACCACAGACTCAGGGTGATTCTGCAGCACCACCCCAACACCCTCAGTCATCTGAATCGACTTCTCCCGCATTCTCAGTCCCACCCTCTGCCACGCCGCCTTGTCCATCCATCCATCTGATTGACGGGTTATGAGCCAATCCCTGCATAAATGACTCCGACACACTAGGAATCTGGACCAGCTGGGTTCAATCAATCTCACTTAAGCTATTCTCCATCGCAGCCGCGCTCTCTAATACTGAGACAGCAGAGAGGGCAGTTCCACAGTAATGTTATCAAATCTTTTCTGGAGGGATGGGGTGATCACTCTCTCGCAGAATAAAGGGGAGGCAGAGGGGAGAGAGGAAAAATGAAAGGTAATTGTACTTTTTATTTTTGTGTTTGGATAGTAAAGCAATCATAGTCATGAAAAAAGGAAAGGGCGATACAGTAGGTACAGTGTCAGACATCAGTTAGGTATGAGGAAAAACTCATAACAGCAGCTATGATTCTGTTAATAGGGGTGATAAAACTGAACAGACACAGCAATCTGTGTTTGGGCCAAGCAGTGTGGCTCAGTGAAACCCCTGAGGCTTGTGTCATAACAAACATTGTGAGGACAAACACTTGTAAAGAATCACTCAGATTGTATTGACATTGCTTCCTCTTGCGAGGGCTGGCTCCCTTTGTACCAGGTCCGGTGTCATGGGGAAAGTAAATTTACCCACAAACCCTCGGTGGTGAACAAGTGAACTTTCATTATTGCCGATTCTGTCGACCCACAAATAACTTCACACAAGAGACAGAATGATTGATACTCTTCATCATCTCTGCCTCCCTCCCCAACCCCCCTAATTCAATTCCAAATAACTGCGGAGCTGTGTCACCCATACCAAGGAACTCACCAATGGAGCAACACTATTGATCCACAAACACCACAGAAGCCTATGCATTTTTTCAGACCGAATGAAAAAGGGAAAAAACAACAGCAACAGACCTCCATCCTTGCAATCTTTCCACAAAGCTAAAACCACAGAGGGACGGGGAGTACAGTGTTATACCTGAGCTCGCATGGGCACACGTGTAACCTGTATTTCACGGAGGAAACATCACCCCAGATAAATGTTCTTAATTTTAGCCTCTCATTATAATGAATGTGATCCCCCCTTCACAGCTTACCAGCCTTCATTTCACTGTCCTTTTCCTGAGGTTACTACCAGTCAGCATCCTTCTCTACTCCTGAATAGTCATCATTTTTGTAGCCACAGCGGTATAAACGGCCCCGATCAGGAAGCCCCCGGACTCTGAGCGAAGCACTTTTATGCAAAAAAGCCCAACAGCTACAGTCTCATCTTTCTGTTTTCAGGAGGGAAGGGGAGGCTACACTGGTATAGCACAACAGCATTGATGGTTGCTCACAGACCCCTCTAGTCTGTGTACATTTCAGTAGGGCTTCAAATTTATCACATCAAAGACACAGCAAATTGCTACATAATTCAGTTTAGAAAAATTCTGCCAAGGCTGCACAAAAAAAGGTGTGTGTATGTGTGGCGAGGGGGGGACACTGTCTTAATTTCACCAGAAAATTAAGCATTTATTACACAAGTATGTTCGAGGCGTTCTTGTTCGTGAGAACAAAAGTTTTTAAGGCAAATTCCGGTTCAGTTTTGCCTCCCTTATTGTTTGATGACCACCTGATTTCATCTGCCGCTCAGCAGAGATGACAGTTCCCACGATGCTTTGCTCAAACAGCTTAGCTCAGCAACCAGGAAAAAGCGAGGCGAGACTCCAAAGACACACCCAGGAATACAACATCTGGCTTAGTCTCAGTTTCCTTATCTGTCCCATCGTATTCATCCACACAGACATTCACCCAGCAATTTAGACTTTGTCTTTGAATTCCATCTCCCCTGACATTAGGGTACAAACTTAGTTTATGATGGAGCCGTATGTGATTTAATATTACCGGATGACATAATGCATTTAACAATGCACCCGGGTAAATATTATCAGTGAGGAATGGCTCATAAAGTGTCATCAGTCTGCGGTAGGGACGCACAAGTGTGAGATTAGGTGACGTCAGAGATGAGTAACTGACCTGATTAGACCACTTTGATAAACACTGAGAGGATTGTCTCTCATACTCACCTCCTCTCTCTACCTTGCATTGCCTTGCTCGTTAGCTGCCTGAATGGCACCGCATGAGAACATTTGCTTATATCTGAAATCATCCCACCTTCACACAGATTGAATTAGTGCCAGAAGAAGAAAATAGCCTGATAGAAACAACAGATGCGCAGCATTTTCATACAGTCCTTGTGGAATCATCTAATTTCTAACCTCTGTGTTTGTACATCCCACCATCTCTTAATGCCCCTAACATACTGTGGGATGAGGGCGAATGTAAATGAAAAATACATTATTCATATTCCCACAAAGCCATCTAAGAGTGTGGTTGCTGTGCCAGGATGCTTCACCCGTGCACAGAAAGGCAAAGAAAGACAAAGCACGCAGACACAATTTATTATCAGTTTTATTGATTTTTCTCTTTTTTGGGTTGGGTGGGGATGTCTGCAACTATATTGTACCCAGAATCTATTTTTTCCACTTCCAAAGTAAGTTATGTGTGACAAGTCAAAAGCCTGACTTAGGCAGCCAATGTTTTTCCACCTTTTCTTTTAAAAAGGATGCACTTGAATAACAACGAGGAAGAAATGACGACAGCGAGGAGTCAAATTTAAAAATGTGGCGTAGTGAAACAAAAGCGAAAAACATTACCTCCGCCTTCCATCCTAATGTGATTTATGACTCAGCTGGAGAATTACATGTAATGATTCAGCATGTTGATCAAGGGTTTGTACAACAGTGCGTGATCCAGAAATATTGCAGCGAAACCGAGAAAAGACAGCAATGCAGATCAATTACTCCACGGCTCCACATTGTGCATTCTGGCATTCTGCGTGCGGCTACGGCCTCTACACCCACTACATCACAGCAAAATCACCCCCCGCCACTCTCTATGACATGCAATAAAAATATGCATTCCAGTCAGACACACTTTACTCACTCTTATTGTCTTAAAAAATGAAAAAGAAAATCAATTCTGTGCATTTTCAAAGACAACTCAGAGGGGAGTTTTTCAAGCTCTCTGTCATATTTCAATATTGGCGTGCGATCCATGGGAAAGGCCCACCAGGAAGACATGTAAATAATTAAGTAGAGACTTGGTCACAAGGTGTTGTATCTACAAAATGAGCAATTACTTTCTTCCCCCTGGGAGTGGAGGCTGTTTATGGTGTTGGGTCAAAGGGGAAGACGAGCACCACAGGGCAAACTAGCATCAAATCCCTCCATTACTGATTTATCATATACAGCCTGGGCTCATATGAGATGTGGAAACCTTTATATGGACAGTGTGATGCTATCACACATAGCCATGGGCGTCCATCATAAGACTACACACACAGGTCCATAATGTTCTTCATCATATCAAAGAAATGTTTTGTGGTTATGAACCTGAAACATCATTGACCCTTGATGTCAAGTAATCTTTAATGTTTCATTTTAGAGGGGGAGGAGTCAACAATGTGTGATTGTCTTCCTCCTTTGTTTTCTTTTTCCCCTCTTATTTTGACAGTCACCACAGGTGATTACAGGTAGAATCTGGAAAAGGTCACTTGTTTATCTCTGGTGAGTGGAGTTGATGGAGAGGAATGACATTTACATTTGGACAGGGCAAAGGAATGAAAGCAAGGTGAATTTCAGAACACCAAAACCCACATCCACTCATTAACGAGTGTTTTAAAGTTTTCATTGGGTCATTTTGAAATCATGACCTTTGTGCTGAACATGAAATGATTATGATGTTTGTTTTGCCTGCCACATAAAGAGAGGAAAGGGAGGTGTTGTAAAAAATGGTGTCAGCAGTTGTCTGTTAGTAACCAAAACAAGCCCAGAAAGCAAAGATAGTGCCTTTGTCAATGGGTTAGAAATGGAAATGCGAAAACAGCCATGACGTTACATAAATATTTGCACAAATTCAGCGCCTAAAACGGGACAAAAGTAATCCAGACATATGGTGCTATTTAATCCATCTTGTTAAAGCAAACCTTGTAAAATCTGGCATCTGTTTCTTTAATAGGCTTAAGGAGGAAAGACCTTGCCCCAACCATATCCACCCACCTCCCTTCACCAACCTCAGGTGTTTTGTGCATGTCAATGTGTCTGCAGCGACAACGATCTGCTCCCTTAATCAGAAGCAAATCTTGTTTTCAATAATTAGCTGACAGACAAAAAGGAGAGAAACCTCATTTTCCTACGAGACTCGACGCCGCAGCACGATCAATATAATGAATGTCTAATGGCAAGCCTGTTTGGCTCCACCAGGAAGACGCTAATGTAGAATTAAAAACATGTCAGACCCATCACATGTTCTCGCTCCCCCTCCCTATGAATCCACATCAACTGCAGGATTCTCTCTAATCAACATGCTCTGCAGAGGTGTTAAGTGATGTGCTGTAAACAATTCAAAGGGGAGAAATCATTTTCCTTGTTAATATTTTGTTAGGGTTCTCAAATCATGCAAACGCCAACTGAAGAAAAAAGAAGCGGTAGCTGGCTAACTATTTGGATCATTTCGTGTTACAGTATCACAGTCATCTTTTGCACACCAAAAAGCCTTTCACTGGCTTCACTTCTTTCACTATTCAGTGCTTGTTCTGTCACTGTTATTGTCTGTGTCTTTATTCCATTCAACTCTACAGTATCTTCTGCACAATTCTGAGTGTAGATAACGCACAACGACAGACCCCCTGGAATCCAGCACGTGAGACAGATTGTAAATGCTTATGCATCTTCAGGGGATATCTGCTTCTGATTAATGCAGTCGTCTCACAGCATGCTGACAGGAGTATATTGGGCCCGCAGTCGACATCTAGAAAAAGCAGTAGTGATAAAGAACTAATTAAAGGTGGTAAAAGGTGAATATGATTTTGGGGATCTGTCAGTAATTGGGCACATGAAAGATACTGGCAGGGTGCAGAAGCTGCTGCTGCTCTCCCTTATTAGGCTCTAATGTGAAAGTTAATGTATCTCAAGCTGGTGCCCAGACGCCCGGAGGAGGGCTGTGGCATGGCCTCCTGTGCCCCTCACAGGGTGGGAGCCCCACAGGGCTGTTTGTAAGTGGTAGGAACATTGCTTTCTCTTCTCAGTTTTAATTCAGAGCAACAGCTCAGAGTGACAAAGACCGAGTTCACAGGGAATCGATTAAAGTATTCTCCAATACAGAGCTGGAAAGACTCAGGATGTTTTGGGGAATACACATCTTACTTTCTTGTTGAGAGTAAGATGGAAACAGGTGGTTAGCCTAGCTTAGCACAAAGACTGGAGGCAGGTATCCTGGTTCTTTCCAGAGTTAAAATAATCTACCTACCACCAGCATCTCCAAAGCTCAATAATTACTAGCACTTTATGTATCTTTTTTAAAAATCTGTACAAAAACAAAATGTAAAGTCACAAGTTGTGGTATTATGGAGAGTTCCATGTTGATTGGTGACCACATCTTGTTGAATTTTGTGGTCACTAACCACACCTTTCATTAATGAACCAAACCGGTAGTTTTGGCAGCTTAATCCAAGGAAAGAGAAAGTGAAACCCAACAAACTAGTAATGGCCATTCAATGGGCTGATAACCACCTTCTGAACCTACTGGTAGGTGTAGCAGGCCCCTACTGATCCATATCTAGAGAAACATCCACCCGAAAATCCGCCCATCCGGAGGGCAGGAGGACGAAACCACCGGGGAAAAATATGACAAGCGTCCTGGCTCTAAGCCCCTAAGGAGCCTCCAGCAAACCCCGCTGACCCAAGCTGTGTTCTGCTCCTCCGCTAGAAGAACCAGAGGGAGGGTGGGACATTGGCGGGGTCTGTCGGTTTTCCTCCCGTGTCCCCACACCCCTGGACGAGGAGCCGTGGACTTTGTCATTTTTTTCCCTGGGGTTGTCGTGCCCCTACTGTCCGGACAGGCGGATTTGTCCCTCTGGACCATCCATTTTAGCATTAACCCTCGACAAAGTATCAACTGACAGCAACATTTTAAATCAACATTTTGAAGTGGAAATACACGACTTTTCTTTTTTCTGCGTGCTAGCTAAGTGGGCTAATGCTAGCAGCCAGAAAAAAATAACTATGATTAGTTCGTCTATTGTCCGATAATTTAAACAAAGAACAAGCTTTCTGGCAGTGGTCCTTCTAACATGAGCAGTGGTTTAAATTACTATATTCAGTTATGATTGGGGATTTGATACGCAGGCACTAGTTAGAGCTAGCATAGCTAGCTAGTTGAAATGTTGAGTACTCCCACCACTGTGAAGTGATTGGCTGAATTAAAAACTGGTAAGTTTTTGACTGACGGGATTGTTCGCATCTGATTAGCTACATTAAAAAATGATTGACTCGCGCATTTGTGCGTCTAAAATGGTGGCTCTCTGGCTCTGCTGGTGGATGATACTGCAAATCTATGAGACTCATAACCACAGATAATGGCCACTTAATGGGCTGATAACATCCCCATTGGGTGCAGCAAGATATGGCAAATAGAGACAGAGCGCATTTAAGTCCTACCCACACCACAAGGGGAAACAATTCATCACTCACCATGGACTTTGTTTTGAATGAAGGTGCCTCCTTGTCACTTCCATCTGTTAGCAAACAACACAGACATGCCTACAAGCTGCTTTGTGCTGGGTGCACTACCAACAAGGTAAAGAACCCAGAAATTAGTTTTTATAAGCTGCTGAACAAAAACAAAGACTCATTAAGAAGACAAAAATGGATGTTACATTGGGGATGTAACTTTCATACAGCTGAGGTCATTTGCCTTGATTAAATTTTATGGCTAATTTGGCCAGACAAATAGTAGAGGTTAAAGCCAACTAAGCTATGCAGGACATGGTTTTGATCTTTGTTGGGTTAAATGATGATCTCTCCTGGTGATTTGATCACATAGTTGTAAATATCAAAGTATTTCACCTCTGGCTTTTTAGTGGGATAATATTTTCTGAGATAAGCAAGGTTAGGAGACAGAGTGACAATACTGAGTTTGTCAGTATAACTTTTCCTCTTGGTTTGTAGGGCGCTAAAATAATTCTTTGACATGCTGGAACCTATTGTTTTTAGCCACAGTAGCTACAGGCATTTTGTACGCGTTTCAGCCCTTGGTTGCATATTATTGGGCCAATTGTTTTCCCCTCTAGTGGGTGTTGAGTTCAGAGTATGACGCATTGTGCTCTGTCATGGCCAGGCTAGCTGTTTTTATTTCCAGTCCTAATGTTAAGCTAAGCTAACCATCTTCTCGCTTCATATTTACGTGACAGATATGATAGTGGTAAAGATCTTCTCATCCCACTCTTGACAAGAATGTATATTTCCCAGAATTCTGAAATATTCTGGTCCATAAAGACAGCCTACAAAAAACAGCCTCAATAGTGAAATGGATAGAGTAGTTAAGAAACAACTGTCAGGCCTTTTCATAGTCCAGCTGTCTCATTTTCAACCCATCCTAATGACTTGGATGTTCTGGTTCACGGTGTTTTAACCATCTTCCATCCCATCGGCCACATCTTCCATCATATTCCCATTAAGACAGTCTGTGTGTGGAGGTGCCACAAGGTTTGATCTAAGGGCTCTGTAAACATTGCATATACTCCGGCCGTACAGTTTGCCAATTGTTTTAAAACAGCTGCATTGTAGCTGATTAAAATTCACCAGTGATAGCAGAATATTTGTGCATCATGCTGCAGCAGCATGAAAGTCTCTAATATAAAAATCTATTGCCTAATTAACTGTCATGCTTGAATTAATGAAGAGAGCTAAAAAATATCTTTAAAGAGGCATTGCAGTGTTCGGTTTTGAAAGGGATGTTACATGTATGGCAACTTGTTCTCGGGCATTCTTTGCTCTTATATGCCAAGTTCTGTTGGTCCTAACACCTGTCAATCAGAGACAGATCTTCAAGTATCTTCTTGATATTATGTACTGCAAGGACTTTATTTACTGAAAACAGCAGGATTGCAGCCCAGGTTACTGCTGAATACAATCTTTTTTTTTGCCTAACAGGGCTGCTTTTTGCCCACTCTGAAACTCAGACTATTAAGGCTAATGGCAGCTGTTATTATGGGTTCTTGAAATGCCCTCAAGTCTTATTAGCTTTTCAGTCTTTTTTCCCATCCTATGGTTTATTTTTACTCTTCACTTACCAAGACACAGATAGTTAGTTTACGAAGTTTGAGAGGATTCATTTATTGTTTAATCGCCCCCTGAGGAGACAGGTGTCAGCCCTGATCTTATCGGCTCTTGCATAATGAGTAAAAATGATGGAGCTGGGTTGGATCCTGCAAAGGTCACACTATCACACCCTTTTACAGAAACAAATGGAATTAATGAAAGCTGTTTGTCTGGACCCCCCCCCCCACCCCCCCGACGCTGTGTTGCACTCCTTCAGCTCCTCATTATTCTCTCTCCCTTTCTTTGTGACACACCGCATTCACCGTCAATGTCTCTCTTCACCCAACTTTAAGATCACAGCGAGCACATTGCACATATTTATAAGCTGTTTCAGCAGTGTTTCTGTCCCTCTTTCCCAGCTGGGTTTCATAAAAACCTTTTAATAAAGCCAGACATCATATTGGATGGAGAAAAAAAATGAAATTAATGGGTTTTGTATACAAGGAAACAAAAGATAACAATAAAACCTACCACGGAAATGGAACATGATTGGATTATTTCCTGCAAATGTATTCTCAGAGTGGGGTAAGATATTGCAGCCTGTAATATAAACAAGAATTCAGCAAAGTTTGAACTGCTGGGTGTTTCACTGCAGATGGGAGAGAACAAAGGTAGCAAACAGCTTTGAGGCAGTGGAGAGGGCATGACAGCTCAAACATTGTATTTCCTGCCCAAAGTTTTTCATCTAATGTACTGCATTCTTAAAGGTGTAGAAAACAAGGCTCTGGGAAGTGTCTGACATGGATAGCGAGCACATCAGGGTCGGAGTAGCACAGAGACTCACAATTCAGTGCTTATCAAATTTCCCTCCGGTCCAGCATGAAAGGAATGCACACCTAGCGTAGCATGAGTTTTTCTTAGCATGTGGTAGCCTTCCTCCACAGATCAAAAGATTGTCTCCAAACCCGGACAGAGGGACAGAGGGAAGCCTCGAGGCCATGCCACCCTCAAGCTGTTTGTTAGATGAGAATCAGATACCGAGGTTTTCTCAATGGACCCTGCACTGTTAAGCATCCATGCACAATGAGTATGTGCTGTCATACAGAGGATTATTTCAACTGAGAAAGGGAGGATATCTGAGTGAAGGTTTTTCACTGGGTGTTTACAAAAGATACGGAAAAAAGAGAAAGCCTAACGACTCTAAAGAGTTGAATCATCCAGTCGATATTCTGGGATTTCACCTGGGGGGTCCTCCGCCGTTGTGTTTTGCACTACTGACTCACAGTATGTGTATGGAACACTGCTATGTTTAGACTTGTGTATGTTTTCTCCACAAACGAATCTAGTTCGTAATTGGCAGATGCAAGGGGTGAAATATTGACTGTGTTTGTGTGTGTGCGTGCGCGTGTGTGTGTGCGAATGTATTTTGCGTGTGAGTGTCTGTGTGTGTGTGTCTGTTTTTGGCTGCCATCCTGGCTTCATCTCAGTGTGCTACCAAGGAGACATAAGCCACTTCCATCTGCCTCGTGTTCCAAGTTTCTTTGTGTTCCTAATAAAAGACAGGAAGTTGAATTTAAATCAAATTTTTTATCACCACACCGATCTCTAATTAAAGGATAAAGGTGGTATAAGAAGAGAACTTTTTCTCAACTTCACTGACTGACATAAATCATACCAGAACAGAGCATTAAAAAAAAAGAACCCACTGTATAGGCTGGCTAGAGATTACAGATGTGTATCAGATAAGACACAATGTGAATGTAAGATATATATATATATATACAGTGGTGTGAAAAAGTGTTTGCCCCCTTCCTGATTTCTTACTTTTTNTAAGTGTGGAAAACATGCAAAAAAGTAAGAAATCAGGAAGGGGGCAAACACTTTTTCACACCACTGTATATATATTTTATTGTGTTTTGTTGCTGTTATACTTTCAGCATTTGCGCCACAGTCACATCTGTCTGTCAAAACTGATTGGCAGACAGTGTGATGTCCATGGTCCAATGGAGAAGAACGATGAACCTAAGGGAAGGATAGGATAGGACATTCAGGATAGGGGAGAATTAAACTGGACCCACAATAGCACTAGTTTCACTACAACACAACAACACGACAACAGTTGATAATCTGGAGAAGAAACCAGGTGCAGAGCAGGCTCTGTGTACACACCTATTTGATCTCCACATATCCTGTGCTTGAAGAGCAGCTCCACAGTCTGTTTACAGGTGTTGGTGAGTACTACTTACATATGTGAAAAAGTTGTATAAAGTTTTTGTGGCCCCTGAGGGAGCTGCATGAAGTGATGTCACTTGAGGTAACATTGGTTGGGGCTGAAAACTGCAAGTTTGAAATAAAAAAAAAAGAGAGTGGAATTAAAAAAAAATGAAGCTAGGCTACATTAGCTGCAAGAATCACTACATTTGCATGACCTTAGAGAAAATCAATTTATTGTGTTGGCCTGACTTTTGAAAATACATGTAAACATGGTAGGCCGACTGAAATTGTACTGTATTGAATTTCTCAAAGTGCAACTAACACACCCAGATAATGCGATGAGAAGTTGAATTACTCCTGTATGTACAGTCAATCAGACCTAAGCTGGTCTAGGCGCTCTGTGCATGCACCACAGTTTCCGCTCCAAGCTTTGACCCAGACGTCGTATCAGCATTAATTTCGTAACAGAAGAAGAAGCCGGTGACAATATGGCGAAATCTACATCCAGAGTCATGCAATTGTGGATGTACGAAATGTACAGAGCTGTAAAGTTGCTCACAATGGTGCCACTTTCTTCCTAGCTAACCATAGCTAACTTGTTTGGTATATGATGTAATGGCCCAACCAGAAAAAGGTCCAATACTAACAAGCTGAAAGGTGGCATACCACCAGCTATGGACATGCTTCAGTCAATAAATCAATTCCCCTCCCGTGCTTATATACTGGGACAAGGACAGTGGTACAATTAAATGGCCGCTCGACTTAACTGTGCACATAAATGTACTGAATATCACACCCAAAACTCTGATTCAACTTTTGGCTGTTGAGTTGAAATTGACCCGAGTGCATTAAAGCTTTGATCATTATTCGAGTGCTTCTTTTTTCTGTACCATTATCCTGAAAATCCCAAATAGCCCATAAATAAAGAAATAGTAGTCCAACATCATTGATTTTGACTTGAAAACTGTGCGTAACTGCTCAGCTGTCACGCACATTGGGCCTCATTCACTAATATCTGCGCAGAAATGTTCTTACTCTCCGCAAAAAATAAGTACTTGCGCAAAATAACCGTCGGATTCATGACACGTGCGTACCAGCCAATTTTGTTCTCCCGTCGGATTCATGACACGTGCGTACCAGCCAATTTTGTTCTCACCACCGTACGTATGTTAGTAAATCAGAACCATTCTAAATTGACAGGCGCGTGTCCGCGATCTGCAATCAGCATACTACCACACCCCCATTTCTCCATATAAGGAAACCGCTTGCCTAGAGTTGATTCATGAATGAAGGAAGCGTTTACGCGAGGAGAGAAGTAGTAAATTTCACAGTTTGTTAGAAGCAATGGCGCCGGGTCTTACAGGAATGCCATGGGTCATTGTAAGATTGTGGAGGACACAGCATGCCAGGATGATCTTGCACACCTTCTCAGGGGTATAAAGTAGTTTGCCACCGGCTGTATCTGATCCAAACACATCCAACGGCCCTTAAGCACGCCAAAAGTGCGCTCTACGGCGCGTGTGTGGGCATGTATGTTATTATAGCGCACCTCTTGAGGGGTTTCAGGGTTTGCGTATGATGTCATCAGCCATGTTTTAAGGCCATATGCCCGGTCACCCAAACAATATAACATTTTAGCATTAACGGAATAGAGACTTACTGAAAATACTAATGGTATGTTTGCATTTTCTAAGTCAGTTCGGCCTTCCTCATTGCGTACGCATGGTCTGAGGCAGTTCTAAATTTGTTCGCAGAGTAAGAACAAATTCGGGTAAGAAAATATTGATGAATCCCGGATTTGTGCGTCAAACGATCGTACGCACGGTTTAAGCACAGATTTGTGCGTACGCACTGTTTGTGAATGAGGCCCATTATTCTTTGTTCTAGCTATTGGTTCATGTTTCTGTGACTTGAATGCTTAAATGGCTAACTGTCACATTATTTTAGATGCAACCACTGAAAACTGATGTTTAAAAAAATGTCATCTCGTCTCTCGTTCTCTCATCAAAACTTGTGATTAATCACTAATGTTTCTCAATGACACTTTGATGCCTCAAAACTGGTATTACACACAGCCCTAGTAATGTAGGTTCCAGGTTCAGAAGACTAAAAAAACGGATATTTTTGGTTCTGATGAAGCCCGCAAGATGAGCTTTGAAGCCAATATGACATAGTGGCCAAAATGTGGAATCACAGCTTCTGGGTCCGTTAAGTGATGCCATGGGGCCCAAAAATACTTTTTCCTATAGACTAACATTGTGAAAGAGATTTATTGAAATAAGTGGATACATTTTTGAGCTCACAACCTCAGTTAAAGGACTCTTTTTACAATTGGGGTTTGATCCATTCAGTCTGTTAACATTTTAAAAGCCTTAGAAGAGCTGCTTGATTAAATCGTATAATCCCTATTCAAGTTAGCAGAGGGCTAAATTGGAAGTTAGCCGCTTGGCAGGCAAAATCTTTAGTGCACTTGCTCTATGGGCCCCACGATCTGGAACATTAGATGTGGATTTAACACCTGTGAGGTTTTACTTTTTTTACTACTAAGCATATTTCATAGGAATGAACCGGGCCCCACTTCCAAAGCTGTATCCAGTTCTCTTTATGGCTCTAATGTGTCAATTGTTTCTTTAAACTGTCCACTGTGAGTCTTACTGGCGCAGGGAGTGTGTGACATCACCTTTTTCTAACTGAGCCCCACCCACTTCAGACCAGACCAGAGAGAAAAACAAGGACAAAAACTCAAATACAGATATCAGTCGTGAATCTACCACAACAATTTTAACTTCAGTAGCAACGTTTGTGTCCATGGAGGACCCCATTTCACATAATTAGAAGCTGAAAAAATGGTTTTCAGGGATTTTGGTTTGTAAGGAGCAGGACAGCTGTGAGATCTGTCAGTGTTATTAGTGATGGAGTATGAATCCCTGGTGGGGATGGTTTGTTTCCTGTAACTTTAGACCAAAGTATCCACTGACTGTTACTAGAGTTGCTGTAGATGGAGCTGTCTCCTAGAACAGAGTTTTAGATTATTATTGTCACAATATGCAATCACCGTTCTGTGGTTATTTCCCTCTCAATGCACCAAAGGAACAGAACGGGTCACTGATCACATAAACAAACATAAACAATTGAATAAGGTCAGGGTTAAGGTCTGGTTTCGAGTCTGTCCAATTAACATCCTTGTGGGCGTGATGAGGTACAACTACTTGAGCATGGAAAAAATATGCACAAGGAAGTGATCTCTGCATTTACATTTGACTCTGTTGTTATTCAATGGAAAATAATCATTGTATGTTATAATATTTTTATTACTGCATATTTTTGGCGAAACATCTATATGTCCTCTGTAGCAATGCAGGGAGAAATCTATTGCCGAAAAATCAATTTCTACACTGAAATCCTCAGTTGAACAGAACAAAATGTATCCATGAGACATGCAGTGTATTTAGTTTGGCCTGAGACTCTTGTTTTTCTCAACTGTGAGAACTCTCATGCTGATTGCTCTCTCCACAAACCCATGCAACCAACAGCTGGATGCAAAGGGTTCAAACATACTTTGTGCTTGTTTATGGCTTGACGTGGGAAGTCAGAGGTGCAAAGCACATCATTACCAACCTCTGTGCATCCAAGGTGGGGAAAACATGGCCGCCTGCTGTAACTGTGTCTCTCTGCACCAGAAACTTTTAATTACAATGATTTCACCGGCTTTCTTTACTGTATTTGCAGGTTCTTCGATTTAAATGTGTATCATCTCTTTAAATACATAGAAAAAGTACATTGTTGTAGTATTAAGGTAAGCCCTGTTTCCACCAAACACTTTTGGTATGGTACCTTTGGAACCAAAAGTAACCCTTCAGACATGGTACTTAGACCCTAGGTCCGTTGTTATCACTCACTGCTCCGTCCAGCACTCACTGTATTTCCTGGCTCTTCACTGGCAACACAGGTGGAAGTCTGCACCTCATTTATCGTCCACAGAACAAGGCTGCACGCCGACATTTTCACAACAAAATCAAACAGGCTGCAGTCTCTCCATTGGGATATTCTGAAATAGCAGGTTTGTGCATTTAGTCCTTCTCAGGCAAGCTCAGGGGTTTAGTGTTGCCGGATCCCACAGGAACAACGCTCCGCAGCACTTTTTTTTTTCTCCAAGTGAGGATTAGAATATATGCAGTTCAAATAATCCAGTCGAAAATTAATATATATTTTATTTTTTGTGTATGTCATCCAAGAGAGACAATAAAAACTAAAGTGATGGTCAAAGTTGTCACAGTGAAATTTAAGGTGTGCCGATGGATTCACATCGTCAACTCATGCATTGAGTAACATAACAAGTAAATGTTCCACCTTAAAAGTTGCCGGCAGTCGGCCCAGTGAATTAAGTTATTTTTTCTCCGACTACAGCTGCTGTGAGAGGCAGCAAAACATCCTTTTATTTAATAGTCATAGCTTACTAATGTATGTCAAGCTTGCCACGGTATGAACAGTGGTTACATGAGCCTCAAAACCAGCCACAACTCAGCCCTGAGCAGAGTGACCGTCCTCTATTAACCAGTCATCGGACTGCAGTAGAGTTGGGTGATCTTGTCCATATCCTATCGTCCGTCCGCGGGGTCGCGGTCATTACACGTCGCCGCTGAAACGTTTACTTATAGCCTCTCTTTGGCGTTTGAGCAGCTTTATAAAACTCTTGAACATGTAATGACTCCTTAATTAGCAAGTTGACTTTACATAGACGGCATATCTTTTCAATTTCTCCTGACATTGTGTTGTTTGGTTTGTTCACCGCTCCGCGACATGCGTGTTAGTGTCGAGCGGGCGGAGGCGTTGATCTCCCTCCCTCCCCCCACCCTCCGCTCTCTCACTAAGCAGCCTGCCTCTGTCTCCTCTCACTCAGCCTCATTCAGCCTCGATCTCGTCAGCATGCGCCACACACGCGCTGCCCCCCCCCCCACACCTCGCAATTGCATCGTCATTTAAAAAAGACATCGTGAAACAACCCTTCTATCGCCGATGGGCGGTGTTCACAGCTCCACCTTTTAGTACCAGATCTGTGTGCTGGGTACCCCAACAGAGGGGGGACCAAAAATGGGGACGGTACGGAACGATTCCATTGGTACCATGCACAACTTTTACTGTCAAAATGAACTGTACCATACTACTCGTTTGAAACGAGACTTTACAAAATGTGACTTGACTTTGTCGGCAAACATCTTCATTTTACATCCAGTCATTTGAGAGTATGTGCTTAAGGCCACTCTTGTATTGCTCCTTGTAGAGAGCAGAGAATTCAGAGTTCAGGCTTCACACTTCGACACAAAGACTCAAAGGCATTTAAGTAAGTACGAATTCTCGAAATCAACTCAGCTGTCACCAGAAGTCAATATGACATTGGAGAGACATTGGACTCTTACGTCAAACAGACATTAACTTTTGGTTAGAATGAAAATCGGGTTGATAATATGTCATGGCAAATTAAAAAACCATGACAAATGACAGGAGGCAACACAGGGTGCAAATGAACAATTAACTTATTTGAAAAACAAAACAAACAACTAACAGTGTCAAAAGAGCATGAGGTGTGACAGTCAGTAAGTCAGTAGTGCCAGCATGTGTGCATGAGGGAAAGAATGGTAAATGGAGTTTTGTATGATAAAAGGGAAAAATAAAGAAAAGGATGAGGAGCGTGGAGCAAAGTTTCCCCTTTTTCTCTCATCATGGCATATGTGAGGTGTTCTTTGATACTGGGAACACTGGGCCCCAGGTGTTCCCAATGAGTAACAACCTGACCACACCTACCACCACCTGTAACACAGTGCAAAGACAAAAACAAGCAGCCACACCAGCAGCCAAAAAGGGCGGGGTCGACTTTAGAATTTCATGTTGCGGGGATGTTTTGCAGGTGTTGAATTTTGTTTTCCTCACAACTAAATTTTGTGATTCTGTGTTAAGATGATGTCAGCATGAGATGTTTGGAAGATGTTGAATTTTGGTTACTTCATACCACAATTTAAAACAAACAAAATATCAATGTCATCTGTTGTCAAATTGACGTTGGCATCAGACGTTGTCGAGACATTACATTTTTGTCACCCGACGTCCCAACCTAAATTCAACCAATATCAACATCTAACAATGTTGTTGACCAACCTGGACAGAGACGTAAATGAAGCAGGTGCACCCACTGTCACAGAGTGATATTTCACAGTGTAATGGTATTTCAGGGTGGAAGAAGTGGGGCAGTGATCATTGAAAGAGACCTATTATAAAAAGAAGATTGCTGATAGAATCCCTATATCCACTGGGAATATTGTGTGTGAAAGCATTTATTGAATTTAACAGCAAGCAGCCAAAAAGGGGTTTAAGGCTGTGAGGGGACATTTATAGCGCTGGTAATGTTATGAAAGTGATTGACGGCTACAGTTTTGGATGCCTATGGATGACAGCAAATATAGAAAAGCTTGGCTGACTGTTTTGTTGGCCTGGTATCATGTGGCAAGTACGGTTCATATTGACTTTTGCAAACAACAAAACAAAAAAAGAGTGTTAATTGGACTTAAAACCATCTCAAATATGGCCTTTGAAATCTTTGGAAATGTCACCACAGTTCCTCACTCGGTCCAAATTACACAAAATCTGGCAGGCATGTCTCAAATGCTTTCCAAGACACTATTACCATGTTTGGTGCTGATTTTCAAAAAGCAGCACATCTTACAAAACTGATGAGGACCCGAATTGGCCCAATTTTCGCCACAGGACTGGAACCGAGTGCTTTGGCCTCTTGCTGCAGGTTTACTGAATACTTTCACCTTAACTGAGTTTTGTGTTGAATGAACAAATGGGCACTGACCTCTGCCAGTTTTGTGTTAGGCAACATCCATTTTCGCACAGTCTAACAAAGATGGATGGGGTCACAATCCTTCTCATACACAAAGCATGTAACTTTTAGCAATTGTCTGAGCAGCTAAAAGGAACACTACTGGGCAAATGTTGGCCAAATCTGCACATTGCTGCTCCTGGGAGGCTGCTTCCATGGGAGCTTTCAGTGTTGATAGCTTATTACTTGTGACGTGTAACCAATCAGTAGGGCTGGGCGATATGGCCTAAAAAAAAAAATCTCAGATTTTTTCACAACAAATCCGATTCACGATTTAAATAAATTTTTTCCCCTCCTACTTACAAAAAAAATATTTGTGGCCTGGTAGCACATACCTGGGGTCCAAAACTTTCAGCATGTGAATAAACCCCAGCTATTCCACAGTAGCCTATATATGGGCACCATATCTCTTGCAATATACATTGTGACTGCATCTGTGATTGCTTTCCACCNTGTGTGTGTGTGTGTGTGTGTGTGTGTGGAGCTGTGTATGTGTGTAGTTGATGTAGGAGGTATGAGACATTAGCGCGCCGGGTGTGGTGTGTGACGTCAGATGGATGCACCCCAGGAAGAAAGTGAGGCATGTGCTATGTCGTTTACATCGAGCAGCCACAGTGAAGAAGCCTACGCAGTTCTGCGTGCTGTTTTTGAGTTACTTCCATCTATGTAAAAGTCGGACACTGATGACAGAGGCTGTGCATCATCCCTGCAGTGCTGAAAAATAAAGTGCCGTTCGAAGTCCCGTTGTTTATGTGTTGTTGCCACAACAAGCTAACACAAGCTAAAGGAGCTAATGGTCTTCGGAGGTCCCTTTACTACGGTTCGGGGGTCTGCCAGCTTGGCGTTGTCAACACTTATTTATCTTAATTACACAACGGCATGTCATTTCTGTCCCTACACGGTGCGCGTCTAAAATCCTCCTCTGCTCTCTGTGTCGCACACGGTGGAGTTCGGCCCTGATGCGCACACACACACACACTCACAGACACAGGTGAGCACACAAAAGCGCTGAAGAACTCGTTCCCTTTCTTGAGAACGAGTTCTTCCCCACTTGCTGCCATGTTGTTTGTGTATTAAGCGCGCGGGGGAGGGGTGAGCCCACTCTGAACTACGGGAGCCCAGCGGGGAGCGGCGGTGGCGGATTTTAAAGAGAAACTCGATTTTCATTAAAACAAATCGGCCTAAACTACAAATTCGAATTAATCGATAAAATCGATTTATCGCCCGGCCCTACCAATCAGATAGAGCTGTGGGTGGGACATCGAGCTAGGCAACAAAGTGTTGACTGTAGACAGTGGGGCTGAATGAGAAACAGAGAAATGTATTTTCCAATAAATTCATAAAGTAGAGTTAAGGCTAATGGAAGTAGGACTGCCCCTCAAAAGTGGGAGAATGAATAGTCAGATGAAGAGCCCTCAGTTGACTGAGATTGCCTCATGTCTCGCAGTGTTTTTTTTTTTGTCTTTTTTCGAAGTCAGCCTGCTGCATGAGGCATTAGTGTGGACATGCGGCAGCAGCACAAAGGAGGAAAAACTTTCCACCATAAGTCTCCGAGATAACATTATCTTCTCTTTTTTGCATGGAGATGGTGAATTTACAGCTCACAGATACTCATTTGGACTGTACTTGGCTGGATGCAGACTTTGAATTGGAACAGTACTTGGGCTGCGACTGATGACGTTTCACAAGTCTGCAAGAACACAAGTACAGGCAAGAACGCAGATTGAGAAACGCCTTTAATGTCCTGCTTACCTCCATTCAAACTTTAATATTCATATTAAACAGCCAAATCTGATTCAGCTGACATGATTCTGAGTCAGGTAAAGTCCTCGTCTCCTCGTTCAGGAAAATAAATTACCACGAAAAACAGAGAAAAAATACCACAAAAAAACAGAAAAAATTACCACGAAAACAGAAAAAATTTACTCAGAAAAACAGAAAAATTACACCAAAAAAATAGAAAAATAAATTACTCCGAAAAACAGAAAAAATTACTCGGAAAAATAGGGCTTTTTTTTATTTGTCAAGTGAATGCAATACGCTTCCGCAAGTATCAGACAATGTTTGGAAGAAACAACTTAAATAAGCTTTGTAAAGACAAATGTGTTTGAATTTCAGTAGAATATTGGTGTTTGTCAGTGTTTGGGTAATCCTCTTTAATCCAACTATGTATGCATATCTTGTGGCACAGTAAACAAAACATAGCATATTCCCCAAAGTGGCCAATTGTGGGATCCAAACCCAGGAGGCAATTGATTTGTCAGTGAATATAAAGTGCTACAGTGGTAAAACAATACAGTGATAGACCTGCTGCTGCAGATGAAATGGAGCCTGACACACTGCCATTTGAAAAATTGCCAATTTTCCCTGGTGGTGGTGTTATTCAGTGTGACCAAATGTGGTCCGACGGACTTTGAGGGCCAGAAGGATTTCTGTTGTCTCTGTAGGGCCTGTAGGGGAGTGACCTCTTACAGTGCTGGCAATCACCAGTTTGAGTCTTTCCATTTGAGCTGCTCACAAGCAATGAGCACATGATGGTCCTGTTAGCAGACTAGCCACCTAACTTATTAATAATTTGGAGGAATAGTACCTTCCAGGTTGTGATGTTCCGACGTTCGGGTATTTCTGAATGAACATTTTGTCTAACTTTGAGGCTTGCGGAGAAGTGTAGGGAGAATATTGGAAACATTGGCTCAAGTGGCAGAAATACAAGTATGATAACTTGTGACATATTTGAAAGTAAGCAAAGTCCTCACAGCGTATTGAAACCAAGACTTTAAAAACAAAAAGCTTTTCTACGGACTTGCAATTACAGCACTCTGAAATTAAATATATGGCAAAGGATTCCCGACTGGTTCATATAAAATAATTAAGCAACGCAGCAGAGACAGGAGACATTTTACTTTACACTTCAACATGGTTAATGCTATTATGAGGGAGTAGCTTTATCACAGATCCCATAAGACCACAGGGAGTGTTTCCATGTTTTAATCAGGTGCTAAGTGGCTGCGCTCAACAGTGCATGCCTGTACCTGGAAAGAGCCGTGGCTGCTGTCTAATGAGGAATCACACTTAAGTCTGCCTCCAAGTGTGAATATCAATACCACAACTCAAAGAACTTCTTCTTCTTCTTCTTCTTCTTCTTCTTCTTCACCTTTTTCATGTCATCACTCCTTCCCCGCGAAGCCTGAAGGTTCACATTTCTGGTGATGGTATCGTGAGGAGACAGACAGGAATGGAGCGTGCTGAAGGACTTGTGTGTGCTAAGTGTGTATATGTGTGTGTGTTTAACAGCTTCAGCAACATCTTTGCTCATCATGTAAATGTTACGCTCAGCTCAAACATGTTTGCGTTTGTTTTGACAGTTTGAAAATGAGAGCAGTAACTAAATGATTACTCCATGCTTGTGTCTGAGAAATGAAATTACTGTAGATTGGTGTTAAAAAGGGTTTTTCCCCTTCAGTAAGTACAGTATATCGAGCTCCTTCCATTAATCATCATTAATCATGGACCTCAACTCGCAGCCCATTTACAAATATGCGTTTGTGTCAGTGTCCACATTAGAAATTATGAACTGGGGAACATCGAGGGAAGTATGGACATTAGGGACAAAATCAGTTTTGATTTAGTTTGGTGTTATGATGCAAATAGAATTTAGGCTGACAGTATGAATGTTCATTTAATGTTGCCTTTTGGAAATGGTTAAACTAAGATAATTTGAATGTTGTGGTTTCTTATCTCAGTGAATTGGAAACATATGGATGGTTTGGAAATAAATTATTCACAAGAAAATACAATCCATTTGTTAAAAACTGAAATGAAATGTACAAAATGTATAACTTAATGTGAATTAAAAACTACATTTTCTTGTAGGATATGAAACATAATGCATTTATTAATACACCACTCGTAGCTTTGTATTACTAAACCATCCACATTCTTGATACGATAACTGAACGCTGCACTACGGTGATATCTCCATTTCATAGCTTTGTTTTTCTACACGTGTTGCAACAGATAATTGTGCAGATTCTGGATAACCTTTGCTAAACAGCAATGTGTTCAGTAATGATGATGTCGACACAATAACCTCTGCTGATATGCAGGCCAGATGGCCAGCCAAGTTGCCCTTTCAGAACCCTGCTATGCTCAGTGAGGGATGGTGACAGCCAGTGTGTGTGTGTGTGTGTGTGTGTGTGTGTGTGTATGTGTGTGTATGTGTGTGTATTTGCATGTGCATCAAATGGAATTGGATATTATTTATCTCCTGGAGACTAATGCAATATCACAAGTCCATTCATAGGATAAGACAGGCGTTTT
This sequence comes from Epinephelus moara, assembly GCF_006386435.1. Lineage (NCBI taxonomy): Eukaryota > Metazoa > Chordata > Actinopteri > Perciformes > Serranidae > Epinephelus > Epinephelus moara. The sequence continues at coordinate 22,932,429 of NC_065516.1, read as the reverse complement.
GTTATACATTTTTAATTTTGAAATAACCAAAACCAACAATGTGTTCGTCTATTAGTCAATACTTCCAAACCCTGCTGATTATTTTACCTTTGGATGAAGCTAGGACAGCTGTTAAAGCTTTATGCTAAGCTAAGCTAACTGTCTGCTGGTTGTAGCTTCACTTTGAACAGACAGATATGAGAATGGTAACAACCTTTGTATATTTTCATCTAACTGTCAGCCCTAAAAGGGTGTCTCACTGGCACTTGAAAAAACAAAACCTCAACAGTGCAGTTCATTGCAGTTTTAGCACAGGTTTGTTTTAGTCCAATAATGCACAAGTGCGCTAGTGAGGAGTGCGTATGTGGGATTGACTCAATAAACATAGTGCCTGTGTTCACTGTAAGGCTGTACTGGACTCGGCCGTTAAATACGAGTATTCGAAGATTAGGTTTTTTTTCCCATATAAAGTTTTAAAGTTTGAACGGGGCTCAGCAGGACGTTCAGTGCTACTGCTCGACTTGAAGCACTCAGTTGACTGAGGGGTCTCCAACTGACGATTCAGATATCTGACTTTTAAAGGGCAGCCCTAAATCATTGTGATGAAGGTGTGGCTCATTAATCCATTTGTGCCTGCAACTGAAATTTTGAGTGTCCTGTGTTGTTAGGGCACAAATCTGATCCTGAATTTTTAAAATTGGTCAAACTGAGTTTTTCTCATACTATATTTAGTCTTTGGGCACATGGGACTATGTTTTTTTTTATTTATTAATTTTCTGTAACCACTTATCCTGTTAGGGGTCATGGGGGGGCTGGAGCCTATCCCAGCTGACACTGGGCGAGAGGCGGGGTACACCCTGGACAGATCTCCAGACTATCACAGGACTGACACATTAGCCCTTTTTAGATAGGAATTGTGCAAATTTGCAGGAAAGCCCAATCAGTCTTTTTTCAGCATTGGCAGTATAAAAACAAAATCGGGGAGTGCGGCAAAATGCCGCCTACCTAATTTTGTTTATACAAAATGCGCCTTTTTCGGGGCAATGAGGGGCGTGAGCAAGTAACAAAACATATAGCTCGCGTGTGACGTAACTAGTGACGTGGAAGGGAAGCTGCGGCTGGTCTGTCCTTTGGCGATTCTCAAGATGTAAGTTGGCCCGTTCTTCACCGTCCCCATCGTTTGACGGTTAATGGCCTCTTCGTTTGCAAGGACAAGGAGGGTGCGCAATTCTTTGTCTCCACAGTTGCTCATCTTTACATTGTCTGTCAGGTTTGCTTTTCCCTCTTGCTAATTGCTAACTGCTCGCTAGTTCCTGCTACCCACTGTTTCCTGTTTATCCACCGCCAGTGGCTCGCACATGCGGCGTCATCAAAAGCTCCTCCCACAAGTCATCAACATCCCCTCCTGTTGCGGAAGGCCGCCTAGGTCTTTTTAAACTAAAAGGGTTCCACCAATATGTCTACCCTGCAAGGCGGAAAATTGGGCACCTCGGATCAACTCACCAATCCGGCTCTGCGTGTCTAAACGCTCGTAGCTTGCTGGCAAAACGGCCCAACATTCACAGAAAATCTGGCAGTGTAAAAGGGGCTGACACATAGAGACAGACAACCATTCACACTCACATTCACACCTACGGACAATTTATAGTCACCACTTAACCTGCATGTCTTTGGACTGTGGGAGGAAGCTGGAGTACCCAGAGAAAAGCCACAGTGACACAGGGAGAACATGCAAACTCTGCATCTCCCCCATCTCACATTCAAACCAGGAACCCTCTTGCTGTGAGGTGACAATGCTAAACACTGCACCACCATGCACTGTTTTTTTTGTATATTATATATTTTAGGTAAAAACAGTAGTCCCATGTGCCCAAAGACTTTATAAAATATGATACGAAAGTAGCTGCTTCTCAGAATTTACAAAAAGCACAATCCAATACTTGGTATCCATGAACTCATAACAAGTTGAATATCAAATATATGCACACATATGGAGCGTAACATATGTTTTGTATGGAAAACATTTTAATGAATCCTTCACCCACAAAATTACCATTTGTGAATCAGTTGTTCATGTCATGTCACCTTGAATTTGTGAAGCAAAATCTATTTTTCTCCCATGCCTTCACATAAAACTGCAAACCTATTGATTTATTGATCAATAGGGGAATCAAAAATCCAGGAAAACTCTTGATGAATAAGTAAATGGGGGCCACATTTAAAAACAGCAAAACTATATGAAAACATCCATTTACAAACTCTCCCACAATCTCCCTAATTTAACTAGTCATGTGCTCAGTACTTCCCAGCACATGCATTTTCACTGAAACCTTACTATTTAAAACTGAAAGTGAAATGTATCTATGCTCTCTTCAAATCCAGACTCCATATTAAGGATATTAAGGTTTTTTTTAAGTGAAAATGTATGTGTTTGGGAAGTACAGAGGAAACGACTGGATAAATAAGACTTGGATTATACTGCACAAATTGTGGGAGAGATTGTTAACAGATGTTTTGATTCAGGTTGCAGTGATATACTGGTTTTAGGGTATATTGTGATATGAAAGTTGATGGTTATCATACTGTGTACATTTGCTTATTTACAATACTGGAAAAAAAATGTAACTGGATGAAGAATCTCCCCTTTAGCCATTTTCAAAGGGGACTTTTTACACATACTTCCATCAACAAAATGGCTTCAGGTTTCAATTATAGTAATAAAACATTTGTTCAACCAAAAATAACCCGTCCATTTTCATTCCTTTAAGGGTCATTCTGACTGATGATATAAATTCTGTACTGCGAAACTGCAATATTTTCTGAGACGGCTATCGTACCATGAAAATCTCATACCATTGCAACCATAGTTTTGGTATAGTTATGCTGTTGCTAAATGCAGTCCTCAATCAATCAGTAAATCAATAAGTCCGCTTTTTCCAGTGGAGGCAAGAAAAATAATGTTCATGAATTTAAGGTATCACGTTTTCCTTGTGTCAGCGTGGGTACTCCGGCTTCCTCCCACAGTCCAAAGACATGCAGGTTGTGGATGGTTAACTGGTGACTCTAAAGGTGTGGATGTGAGTGTGAATGGTTGTCTGTCAATTATTATCAGTTTAATGAGCATAATGTCAGTATTTTTCCTCATTTTTCAAAACTCCTGACTTTAAACTGTTGAAAAAAGTGACTTTTTTAGACACGATCTGACAGTTTCAAAGATACTGTCCAAAGTATGTCCGTACCAGATTTCAAGACAGATTTTGAAGATTTAAGATTTTATATTTTTTTGGACTACAGTGGAGCTTGTAGGCGCTGAGGAGTAAGTATATCAGGCTTTGGCTGCTCATACAATACTTGCTAGAGGGATCAATTCATTGTTGGTTCTGTTCTTTTTGTTGGATTCGTGGACAAATATAGAGTCTTGCCGTGTCCTTTAACATTCTCATGGTTATGATTTCCCTTTTGGTTTTTAAATTGGGTGTAATGGAAAGGATCCATTACGCAGTATGAGGCATTATCAAGACAGACAAAAAGAGGGAGTGGAAGAAATCCTCAATTTCTCTGGGATTCAGGGGAAATATATCCAAACTGTGTGAGCAGGTGAGGAGAGCTCTGGAAAGCTCATCGGGTTCTTAACTTGTCAGAGTAATCCAGGTCCAACCCTAAGGGGGGAGCTGGCTACTGGCATTTTCCCTGCAATTTGTTATAGGAGTGAGTTTACATTTTGATTTAATAAGGCCCATAGGCATGGCCCCAAACAAGAATCAATCATCGGGCAGGAGCAAAGGAGCTCTGGCCAGCAGAGAACAAGTAGACTGGCTGGGATCAGTACAGCCAGAACTAACTCACTTTCTCTTTTCTCCCTCTTTCTTCTTTACACACACACACACACACGCACACACACACCCCTAACGTGCTGTACAATAGTGCCAGTCCATTTCGGTCATAAAAGAGGCGGTTTTCATCTAACCAAGAATCAAAGGCTTTGTCTACCCGCATGAGGCACATGAAGGAAGCCGTTTCACTTTAATAAAATATGGCCTTCTTGCGAATTGAATGAATGCAAATGTATTTAAACCACTGAATCACATGCTGCCTGGAGACATCAGAGCCTGCAGGGCCATACTTCTCTGTGTTCCATTTCTCATTACTGTCTAATACCTGGCTCCCTTGATATTGCCCCAAAGCCTCCTGATGGAACATTCATAATTGATTCTGATTTGACTCCCTCATTACCAACAAGTGACTCTGTATTGGTGTGTGCACATTCAGCTCCAGAGGGCAAGTCCTTTGGAGTGCGAGCTTTAGCTTCACTTTCACCCTCATCTGTCTGCGCGCGTCTCTCTCTCTCTCTCTCCCTGTCCCTGATTACATGCGAGGAAAGAGAGTTTGTGAGAGTGGGGAAGGTTTGACGTCCTTTTGAGTGTGAGTTCCTTTCTATCCTTCGCCCTGTCTCATTTCCTTTGTTGCACGAGCACACACATGCACTCACACACACACGGGCACCTGTCTCATACTCTGTTCTTTTTGTGCACATCTTTTTTCTGCATCTCGCACAAAACAGAAGCAGCAGGATGGTCTGTTTTGCAGATGGAGGCAAAACGGTAATGATATCAAAACTGCCAGGGTGACATTTACAGAGGCAAACTATTTGCACTCTTTTACACAAAAATCCAACGAATAAACAGCAGCCACAAAAAGGGACTAGTGCTACAATCCACAGTGTTTTATGTGTAATTTTCTCTCTTTCAGGGTGTGATGATTAAGACGCGACACTTCCTCAGGAGCGGGTGCTTCTTGAAAATAAATTGTTATCGCTCCTTTAGCAGGTGAAGGGGCCAGGGACTGGAGGTCTTGACTATACCCACGTGATGAGATAACAAGTTTAGTGGCCCTGACCTTGCCTAATGGCACCTCCGTCATATTTACCAAATAGTATTTGGAGCAATCTCCAATGTTGCGGCGAGATGGATAGATTGACAACAAAGCAATCAGATCCAGAAGGATGAGAGCTCCTACAGCAGCTTATCCTGACTAAACCTGTTCATAATGCAGGGCAAACAAGAAGGATTTCATCACTGACACCGAGTCCCCCCCATCCCCCCCTCGTTTGTCAGGGCAAGGGCACCATCAGTGCTTTGTTCTACACTCTGATTTCATCACACGTGATCAAGTCAGAGAATGAATGTTTAAACAACAGGTTGCACCCTCTCCACCTTTTTCTCTTTCCTCTTCCTCCTCCCTCGTCCCCTCCCCTTCCTTGCTTTTGTTAAATGCATGAATGCCTGAATGTGAATGAAGACTTTGGGCAACATTTTCATCTCCATCTCTGATGTTTCCCCCCCTCCCATGCCGGAGACAGGAGGGGTGGAGGGGGTGGTGGCAACAGCAGCAACAGCAGCAGCAACAGCAGCAGCAGCAGCAGCAGCAGCGAGGAGAGCCCATCAAAATTCAGCAGGAATCGTCCAGGACAGTCCCTCATGGACTGCCCTCCTTGGAGGACGGCCTGGAAATGGCTCCTGGTCTTGTCAGCCATGGTAATACAGTGCAAGACACTGCAGGGATAAATACCTGGGTGACAAATAAATGTGTTGTAAAAGGGGCATTAATCGCCAGCTTTGTGAGACGTGTGTCCTTATGACAAAAGAGGGAGACATTTGTCAGTCTGTTCCACAGATGGCCCCATGGAGCCCTTGATGAATCACCTCCACCTTGCTTTAACTGGCCACAGAGGCAGCAGCACCACAGCAGCTCAATCTGTGGCCTCCTGGCACCCAATATACTACAGGGGTAGTCGACATAATAAGCAAAACGCACACACTCTCCTCATCCAGTTCGCTTTTACTTAAAGTACTAGTTTATTTAATAAAGATAATAATTTGTGATGGATGTTAATAAGGCAGAGTTGGTGTGTACAAAGTTATAATAACTGCATTGATGGCTAAAGCCACAAAAATAAAGTCCAAGTTATGATATAACAAAATTCAGTTTTAATGACCTTTAGGAATTATTGTCTGTTCATATCCAGTTTCTTGGCAAGTGCTTTGGCCCTAATAACTAATTAAGCTTTAAATGGCGGCTCATTGGTTTGCCTGTGTGTGGACTTTTTATGCTCAAATCCTCCGAGTATGATATGGTGTTCCATCTGAGCAAGCCGAGCGCTCTCTGCTCCCTCTCGCTGCTCCTTCTCAGGCCACAAGCGCTATTTTCTCCAACAGAACGAGCCACAGTCTGACATAACTCCACCTGATGTTTTTCGTGGTCTGAGACATTTTCGTTGATGGACCCGCGAAGTGAACTGCGCTCCCACTTACGGAGCACAGTGGCCCTGGCTCCCTTAATTGGTCATGCAGTTCACAGTGGATGTGATTAATCACTGGCCAATTAGCCAGTGGCACCTGTGCCAACACTGGAGGAGGCTGGGAGTGCATTCAGCTCAAGTGAGAGTCACTACCACTCTGCGCACTACTTCTCCAAAACTGTTTTAATGACTTTCCCACTTCATGTTTTATTTTTATGTCTTCAGTGCTCAGCGTATACTGCAAAGGACTCCCTGCGAGCGAAAACGATCAATTATGCATGCCATTAAATATGTATATCTGTGCCTTTGTTTATTCGATTGGAGTACACTGATATTTCTTTTTCTCCTCCCCATGATTTACAAAAGAAAATTAAAGGGGCCTCTCTTCTTACTTGTGACTGTGCATGATGAGCTCCGACAGTGTTGATGAGCGTGACCCGCAGGTGACTTCCTGTGTGACATCACCGCAAATCTCCTTTCCTCCTCTGCCTGTCAGCCAATCCATACTGTGCGCCTCCTCCTACCAAGCCTACAGGGACACTTCCTTTGGCACCTCGGAGTATCTAAATCCTTTTACAGTGAAGCCTCCTGGCCGTCTCACAGCTGACTGATGATCCTGTATTACACGTTGAACTGACACAGAGAATAGGCACTTGGTGGAAATCCTCCATCCGGAGAGAGAGAGAGAGAGAGAGAGAGAGAGAGAGAGAGAGAGAGAGAGAGAGAGAGAGGGAGTAGGAGAGAGAGAAGGAGAGGGGAGTCTAAATGCTGGCTTGGGACGGACGCCTAGTCTACTCATGACTCAAAGACATGTGTTGGGGCTGGAGGTTGGAGGGATTAGAGTGCATAATAGATTTCAGAGCAAGGGAGCACTGATGCAGCCCCAATTCAAACACTGCCTGGGGCCTGTAAGCTTTCCTCACCAAAGATTGCAGGAGAAATAATGGTAAGTTCTTTTTTGCTGGTGGGGAGGCACTAATAGCCTCTTAAGAAAATCCCAGACTAGTGTCAGACAGCCCCGGCTTTGTTTCAGTGGCAAAGCTGCACTGAAACGTTCAAAGGGCTCCCCTCGACCATCGTAGCCTCGCCAGCTTCTCATTGTTCAGATCTCCTAGAGTCCGCTCTCGAAGGCGACTGTGAGAGAACATCGAGTGCTCCTCTTCAGCATTCAAAAAAAGCCCATCTGTTGTATAGAAACTAAAAGTAAAGTCATAGATGAGAGGCCTACTGTTACTTTTTAATGATGCAAATTGAAGTTGTTGTTGCTCCTGTTGTTCGAAAGAGCTTTTGTTTATCTCAGTGTTGAGAATCTGCGGTGTGTTAATGTGATCTGAGCAGAAAGATTAGGCCCTGACCACTGACCCTAAACACCGCTAAGCCACATGGAGACAGATAGGGCTATTAAAGTACCATAATGGAGGGAGAAAAGTGACACCAATTAGATTAAATGTGCGAGATATTCACCAGGCCTTTTTCCTTTCTAATTTCTCTTGGCAGAGAACCAGAGACCAACTCAGACTGAATAACAGAGGATAATGATCTCATTACAGTACACACTTCCTCTAGTCCATGTAGAACCTGAGAGAGGAGGGGGGCATCGGCCATGACTGACACACAAACACAAGCAAATTGGTCAAACAGTACATTCGGCTAAGGTAACAAAAAGACCTCCTCTACATCCTGCGTGATATCTGAGCGAATATTAAATCCAAGGCCAGACAGAGTATCTGAAGAAAACCAGAACATGCTACAGCTTGTGCTCTTTGAATTATTAAGCATTTTAAAATCTTCTCCATCCCCAAAAGTTCCCACTGCATTAATTAAAGTAGTTCAGTTGGAGAGGCTATGTAACATCCCCCGTGATGAAGGTAGACAAGGTACAACCATTACATTGCACTCTGGAGAGCCTTTATGCCTGTCAGGGGCTCTGCACGGCTGTGTTGCTTTGTCTATGTACTTGAATAAGAGGGTAAAAAAAAGGCTATAAGCAGGACTAAGTAAAAGAGTGTTACCCTGTCGCCAAAGTCACACGCTGGCAGGTGTAGCCCTTACTGAGAACAGGTACTAAGGCAGTGTTTTTTAAACTAGCGGAGCTATTTTGCAGACCCAGACTCCCTATGGATCTGCACAGGAAATATGTCATAAATACCTTGTGTGTAATTATTAACCCTTAAAAAACCAAGCCATTTATTGCTATCTTTTGTCCGCCTGGCCTCTCTGTCTATTAATGCATGTATAATCTCAACCCTTTCATGCACAGTCAAGTAATGAACATCTTTTTTTTCAGGACAACCTGGGCAATAATAATATGTATGCTAAAATGATGCCACATGAATGGATCAATAGTTATATGAGTATAAAAACAAAAGAAAAAGCAAAACGGAAATTGAATGTCACAGAATTTAATTCAAAAAAGACACAGATCAACAATGTACAAGCTTTTTCATTTTCAAATATGTTTCTCTCAGGCCTTGGCTATCAGGAGAAAAAGATCCCAACATTCTAACACAAACACAACAAAAAATATTTACATTTTTACATTTTTTCTCCACTCGTTTTTTCCCTCACTTCCTCAGTCACTTGTGCCACTCCACCATTCAAAACTAAATCCATTGCTTCAGCAACAGTGAAGCACCTTTTTGCAGTCGCCATAGTTCTGAAAAGAACTTTCCCCTCTCCAAGTAGTTCTGAAAAGAACTTTTTGTTTGTCTGTCTAACTCTCTCTATCAATAAAACTCACTACTCTCAAACTCACTAACCTATCTCTCCGACTCTCTCCTCTCCCACCACAAACACCGCGAAATTATGACCCGCGAGATTATTACCCGCGAAATTTGCTCTATATAAAACAAATAACAATAACTTCTGTCTACCATAAACCACAGTAAATGCAGTAAAAAACATACGTGCGCACAGGAAATGCGGACTAAGCACATGCCATATAGTGCGTAAAGCTTGTGTGTAAAGCTTGTGTACATTTCCACGTTCAAAAGTTGTTAGTAAATGTTTATTTATCTTTGTTTTGGCCATGGGAGATTATTATTCCTTTGTTTTCGATACTGGAAGATAACTATTTCACCTCACGCTGATCTTTGGCTGCTGGGATTGGATGTCACCGTCATAAAAACAAAAGAAGAAGAAATCGGAGCATCTCATTGGCCGAAAGACCGACCGGAAGTCATCATCGTTTACATCAAGCTTCAATATGGAGGTCCGCTAACATAATTTACACGTTTTTATCACAAAATGTAATGAATAATGAACTTATCACGGAATTATCACGGTGGAATTCACGAGCGAAGTTCCCGAAAAAAACGCCGCACTTAACGGCTGGATTGAAAACCTTCTCGAAAGGCTAGAATTGCCCCGAGCTCACCATAGATCGCCCAAAGAGTATGCTTGTGATAGCAATTTTCCCCATTAAGTTTTGTTGTGTGGTTCCCGAGATATTCTGCAAAGTACCGACGCTGTCGCGTGGGAGCGCCCACACACCCGTGGAGTTAGAAGGGTTAATACATGTGAAAAGAGGCTCAGCCTGGGATATCATTATGATTTCAATTTTTAAAGAATAGGCATTTTGGGAAATGGGTGACTTTCTTGCTGAGTTAGATGAAAAGATCAACACCACTCTCAGTTTTATTCTCAATCTGATCGCCAGGAATTGGTTAGCTTAGCGTCAAGACTGAAGACAGGGCAAACAGCTAATAGGCTGACCCCAACGTGTAATTTTTATGCTTTGATTTTTGTATGGATGAGTGTTTACACTATATACACTACACACTTTACTTTTGACGGTAAATATGGCTGTTAATGTTCCAGAATTCCGGCCATGTGGAATACTACTGGCCATATGTTTTAAACAGCCATATAATAGCCGACATTAAATGGCACTGCAACACTTCACATTGAATAACCTGAAAATAAGCTATATGATGAAGCATCTTAATGACCAGAGGGACTAATCATAGCTTTAGTGGCAGAGGTGAAGGAGGAAAAGGACTCATCGTCATCGCCACTCTGATATGTCAGTTGTCATGCAGCCAGTCGCCAGGCCGTTTACACCAGAAGCCAGAGGATTCTGCTCTCTGCTCTGTTCTAATCACATGTAGAGCCCTACCTCTGTCTGCTTGTGTGTCGGTGTGTGTCCGCTCGTCTCGCTCTTTGTTGAGGCACGGGATGCAGATTCCATCATTTATCATAATCAGATAATTTATAATTATCTAATACAGCCTTTATATCATTCATAATAGATAATCAATGTGTTTTCTTGACAGATTCGTTAGTGACTCTGGGAAAAAATAGATGCTGAAACTATCGTTGCAGATCTAAGAGCCAGCCACTGAGCTCAGGGCCGAGGTTCGTGATCCCCAAGCTTTTAATCTTTATTTTAATCTAAGGGACAACTACACTGGATACTGGCCAAAAGTTGGCATGCGCCAGCTAACATAAAATCTGGTATGGGTTAAACAAATGAGACAAACAGTGTTGATTATTGAGGTTTAAAGGTGTTGGTAGGTGGAATTGTAACATTACCCAAGCTAGTCCAGTGTTAGCTCAAGCCTGCCAAAACAACTGCGACATGACACCATACTGTATACTAATTTACAAATCACATCATAACTACTCTATTTACTCACTGTATATACAAAAGACAGACTGAAAACAATAACTAGCTTCATCAGCAGCTATCATCTGATCAGTATGCATCTACATGTAGGCCTACCTATAATTGCAGTATTATACAGTCAGTGGAACTGAAGTATCACGAGTAGAGAGACGCTTGGATAAAGTCACTCTTGTAAACTGTATTTTAATAAAACGGCACAACAGTGAATCGGGAATCCAAAAACTCAGAAAACTCAATGAACTGAAGTAAATAGGGGCCATGGTTAACAACAACAAAATTATATCAAAATATCATTACTTTTACTATTTTACTGAAACCTTACTCAGTGAAGGCCATGGAAACGTTACTTGTTCATTGGCTAGGAGTTATGTTGTCACCCACCCCGCCTGTTGCTTCCCAGCCAATGAATGAGCTGGGAGGCAATGTCAATGGAATGAATGAGCAGAGAGAAAATGTTGCCCAAGCATGCCACTCGTCCATGCATGAGACTGTGTATGCGGAAGTGTTTCACATAGTAAGGTTTTAACCAATGTGGTGACTTTATATGTCTTGTTTTCCTCACCAAGATTCCCACACCCAAGCTATTCAACAAATTATAATGAGAGAAAGAAAAGCAGCATCACAAGTGAGAAACTGGAACTAGAGAAAGTTTTGGCCATTTTGCTTGAAAAATGACTTTAAAAACTGATTATCAAATTGTTGCCAATTATTTATTTGAAGAATTTCAGTTCTGATTAAACCATGCGACAATAATATAACTTAGAGACCATGACCTTTTAAATGATTTGATAATATCTCCTTGGGAGAAAATAATGGCTAGTTAATATATGAAAACAGCCATCAGTTACGGCCTTAATTTAACTTTGACAAAAGAATGCGGACTTGATGTTCGCTAATCTAGAGCAAGTTACAACAGTGTTTTAATAAATTCCACAGAAATAAATGGTCGTCTATGACAAAATGCATGTGTTTGGGAAGTACTCAGCAATGTCTGGATAAATGAGACTTGGATTATACAGCACGAGTTGTACACAGCTTTGCCATTGTTAAACATGGCCCCCATTTACTTTAATTCATCGGAATTTTTCCTTGTTTTTGGATTCTTCTTTCACTGTGGAGGCATTTGAGCAAAAATAAGTTTCCTTCGCAAATTCAGTGTAACACAGGGTGAGCTAATTGATTTAAAAATGATCATTTTGTGGGTGAAGTATCCCTTTAATTGATCCTTATCCACTCAGTGAGGGTTAGGGTTAGTCAGTTTGCTAAGCTAACCAGCTCCTGTAGCAGTAGCTTCATAGTTACGTGAAAGTGATATCTGTCTTTTTTCAAAGAAAGCAAATGAGTGTATTTCCAAACCAACAAAATTTGAATCAGAATAAGGCCTTCTGTCTTGACTAGTCGCCATATGGACTGACATAATGTGCACACTACTCGGATCCAGCCTTTTATGGAACTTCCATCTTGAAGAACAAATGTTTAACTTCCTGGGTCAGACGCTGTGGTGGGACCTTTCTGTTCACAGCCCGCCAAACTTTGAATAGTTCAGCCTTTGAAGCAGATGCCATGAGTTAAAAGGCAGAAGTCATGAGTCACATTTGGTCTGATGAGTTACTGTGGCACTGTGGTCCATCTGCTCTCGTAAGACACTGGCACTGTGGTTGCCAGCCTCCCACCAGTGCAACCACACTCTGTTGTAGTGTGTTGTTTAGAGTGCACTCATTAGGGTTGAGAGGGCCAAATAAAAATAATTCAAGACAATCTCCAGCAATGAAATTCACTCTTTTGTTCCAGCTAACTCAGTTTGGACATCGTGATCTGAATGAGTACATCATTCATTACAATGGGAAACATTATAAACTGCAGATTCTAAACTGAAAGCAAACCACTGCCAGAGCAGAGGACAAAACAACCCAGTGCATTCTTATAGGAAGCAGCTCCAAAGGGTTATATCATGCAGCAGCAAAGATAAATAGATTTATAGAAAATCCTGAGTTAGCTTTTCTGTTTTTGTTTCTTGCTGAATATGGGTTTAATAAAAATGTTCTATCAAATTCCTAATACTTGGGTCAATAAATTCTGGAAAGAATATGACAGAGCTGACAAGTGATTGGCTGAATTTGAATGATGTCGCATAATGAATTTGACGGGCAAGTCTTTCACCTTCTGCAGAACAGTATGGAAGATAGTGTATTCTTTGGTTTGGTGATAATGTTGCTTATACTGCTGAACATTCAGTCTACCAAAATAGCTGCCTGCCTCTTGAACAGTTTGTATTTTTGTCTTTTTCTGCCCAACTTTAACTTGAGCTGCTTTGATTATGTACATAATTGAAGGTGTAGAGGGAGCTCTAAAGTCCTGAACCCTTAACAGCAACTGAAAGATAATGCTCAGTCCTATTCAAGGCAACACTTTGCCCCTTTCCTGTCTTAAATGTAACCGCAGAATTAGACAGCATTGTTTTCTATTAGAGATGTATTTAACTGCTTGAAAGATGGTCTGTCCACAAAACTAGGCTGTCCAGTTGTAGAAAGGAAAAAAATATTTGTACAGCCCCTTGAAGCATGCTTTGTGATATTGGGCCATTGTAAACTTTGACTTGGCTTGACGCCAGTAGTTTTAAAATTGGTGCTACATGACCAGAGAAAAAGGGCTGCAACATTTGCTTTTCCCCAAGAGGTAGAAAACCAAAAACAACCAGAGTGCACTGAGCTGCACCAGACCAATAAACACTCTCACCTGTGGGTTGATGTAATGTGATTTGCCCGTCTGAAAACCATAAGGCAGCCAGCTCATAACAAATGATGTTGTATAACAGTTAAACAGGAAGCTAAATAGGTTTCTTAAAACATTTTAAGCAACAAATAGACGACACGTTAACAGAATCTTGGTTCATATTTAATCAGCGCTGCTTAGTTTTCACTTCCTGCTCCCAAACTCTCCAATTACAGCCAAACAGTGCACTGAAATATATGTCTGAAAACATTTTATGCATGAAATAGTTATTTCAGTAACAGAGTCTTGGTTTATATTTGATCTGCACTGCCTAGTTTCTCTGAGTTACCCTCTTAGTTCTCTTCTTACCTCTAGTTACTCTCTCGATCTACTTCTATACTCTTTGTGTCCGTGGCGGGCGATACAAAAATGAGGAAGTACAGTAGTTTAAGCAACAGCCCTGGCGTCAGTGAAAATCTGCATCATCCGACACATACTTGCTGGCAGGAAGATCTGGGCGTTGGTAAGATGGAGGAAGTTTAACATAGTTCATTTACACATACTGCCTACATTGTTGTGATACAAAGCTGGTTGAAAATCAGCAAAGTATCCCTTTAAAAGCACTTCGTGCAAACCATTTACGAATAAAACGACTTTGAGTGTTAAGACATGAAAATTTCCTGCCAGCTTGTAAAATTAAGTTTGCACTCGGATGTGAATGCTTAAAGCAGAGTGCACAAGAAGAAACCAAAACCGGCGAAACCAAAAAATGTAAGCTTAAAAGTATGAATATCAACCCCACCTTTTTAATGGATTTGAAATTCCAGATGTTATAGACATTACAGTTACTGAGAAGCTATGGGTGGTCTTCAGATTTTGGAATAAAAGACTCAAGAAACATCTAAGATATTACATATTCACAGTAAAATGAAGCATCCATCAGATATTATTTTTCATCCGGAAGGTGCCTTTGTTGTTAAAATCCATAGATATATTCGACTCTACTGTTCCTTGTAATGTCAGGTCTTAGATAAGCACAGTCGTCCACATTAAACACAAAGGCATGACTTTGATTGGCACTTTGGTAGGAAGCAAAGTGCAGATACAAAGTTCTCCTATCTTTCATAGGCTCAATTCTTGGTAATCAATCAGTTTTTCTTTCCTCCCTTCAATCACATAAAGTGGTCCTATTATTAGGAAGTCACTGCTTCATTCATTTGCCGCAGACTTTCTCTCTCGTGCGACCTTTTTTCTTTTCTTCTGCGCTTACTCGCTCTGCAGTCAGATTGGCAGCAAGAATGGGGATAAGTGCAAGGCTGCAGTTGGTTTCAGTGCTCCAACATCATGCTAATCATGGCAGGGGAAAAATGATGGTAGGGGGAGAAAAAATATGATTCAGACCTAATCTTGCGACTTGATGTGGCAGCTTACTGGTGAGTTATTGTGCCCCAAGGGCCGATTTGGCTTCCAGTTCTTTCCCTCTCCTTCATCTTCCTCACAGTCTACAGCGTATACATGTGTGTGTATTATGTGTGCATATGGGGCTTGCCCTCTTGTGATCATATTGACACTGATGCAAGTGTTCCAGCCACATCTTTTCAGTCATGCGCACCAGCTTGTGTGCACTATGGCATCTATTTTATTCGCACGGTTACAGCCATGATTGCCTTCCCAGCTTTTTGCCCACACAAATAACTGCTAAACAGGAATTTTAACAAGATTTTGGGTGACATTCATGTTTGGGTAGAAGGTCAGCTGCAAACTGTGGCCTCAGTCACAATAAAGCACCTTTGCACAACATCAGAAAAACCTGAGAGGTTTCATTCCACCTGCGATTTGATAAAAGGTGACACGTACCCTCAGGAATGATTCATGCCACAAAATTAAAAAGAATTTTTGGCACATAAAAAAAAGAAATTTGTTGGTGCAGCGGTAACTTTTTATTTTTTACAGGTTGAATCATCCAAATTTTGAAGATATTGAATGAGAAATCCCAGATAATCGGAGCACTTCATCTGTCGCTGCCCTTGCCACAGGGGATGGAGTGAATGCAATTGCCACAGATAATAATGACTTTCTCTAACAATGACTGAAAGGAGTTCAAAGACGAAAAAAAACCCTGGCTTTCCCAGGCTATAATCAAAGGAGAAAAAAATAACCCCGTGTTTCACTGAACTGCAAGGTCTCCACATCATGTACAATGGGAAGGAGGGCAGAAGGAGCGTCTACACGTGATAGCCGTTCTCTTGGTTTGTTTCTCAGCGAGGCCAGATGGCATCAACCTCCTCCTCTCTCGTCTGTGTGTAAACAACTGTTCACAGCTTGGTCCTGCTAGCCAAAACTCAATTCTGTCGGGCAATGGCGAGAGTGCAAAGATTCCTGTAATCACGTCTTTTTCCCTGCAATTGAAACACACAGGGCAAAGGGCAACATATGGATCGAACTATGGGGAAAAAAGGCGGAATAAAAAATGAGATCGTTGTGGGGCATGTGCGCAATTTGAATCATCTGGGTTCTGTAATGTCATCTTTTTGTTTTTGTCATGTTCTCCCTGAACTGCAGTGTGTTTAAGAGAGCTTGTAATCCCAAGGAAATGGGACTCACAACACCACCAGACAAAGGTCACACAGAAGGTCCAGAGTCACTCTAGTCAGTCAGAATCATTCTCAGCAGCCTGTCTTCTCCCCTTTTTTTGTTTTCAGTGTCTTTATCTGCAGACGCCAGCTTTCCAAATGGAAAAAAGGGGCCATAGTCTCAGAGTTGAAGCCAAATACAGAGGGAAGGTAAAATAGAGCGAGAGCATATTACTGTGAAGTGTTCCATGGATACATAAAAGAGAGGGGGGGGGGGGGAATCATCCATCTCATTTCCCTGTTGAGGGCCTCTATGAATTTTCTGAATGATGCTGGAAGCAGATTCACTCCCTTCAATCGTCCCACTGTGAATGTGCTCTGAAGATGACCATAATAAGAGGGGCGGGATCTGAAAGCCATCAAATCCTCTGGAGTGCATTGATAAGGAGCTGGCTGTGGGTGCATGTGTTTGTGTGTGTGCGTGTGTGTGTGTGTGTGTATGTGTATATGTGTATGTGTGTATGTGCTGAGAGTTTGGCCAGTGCATGAATTGTTGCATGTGTGTTGGGGAAGGGCTGGGTCACTGCCGCCTCTTACTTTCCCACTTCCTTACACTCAACTTCTTTCTCAACAAATACCCAAGAGATTGCCCTGAAATTTAGAACGGGTACTCATGGTGCCCAGAGGATGAACCGAGGATGACAGAGGGATCAGTCATAAATGATTTCTTGTTTTTTTATTTTTTTTTGAGTGTTGCAGTATTTTTTTACTGTATCACTGTTTGTAAATTGTGTCTTGTGCTGTTTTTTTTTATGTTTTTACTTTTTAGTAGTTTAGTAGGGTTTTTATCCTGCAGTGTTTAGATGTTGCCTTGTCTATGTCAGGCCCTTAGAAAGTGTGCTGGGCTTTGAAGCCAATTTTCGTAGTGGCCAAACTGTGTAATTGCACTGTCTCATGATGCCCTGTGGCCCAGGAAAAAAATTCTGATAGACTTACATTGTGAAAGCGACGACTGTAAACCAGTGGATACATTTTTTTAAGCATCACAACCCCTATGAAATGAGTCGCTCCACTATCGAGATGTATTCCTTTCGGTCTGATGACGTTCGGAAAGTCTAGAAAAGCAATTGAACCATTTTATCCCTGTTGAAGTTAATAGACCGCTAAACCGGATGCAGCCAGCTTAGCCAGCTTTGGCGCACTCAGCAGTTTGAACATTTTTACACTGGCCCAACTCTAGCTCCAATTCGGTCTCATTCCGAAGTTGTCAAATACCGGCGCTTGGGCAATGACTTCCAGCGTCAGACACAAATGAAAAAAGCTGTCCTTTCACGTCGGCATGATTCGCGGTAGCATCAGGGGCAAACGCGGCGTGACAACAACAATGTAAGTTAAGGGGTTAAAAGTCCGAATGTAGGGTGGGCGGAAGGGCTAGTGGATAGGTCCAACAACCACGGACTGTCCCCTGGCAGGCTGGTGTTCGCTTCAGGTATGATTGTAAAGCCAAACCCTGTTATTTCTATCTAAACCTAAGCTTGTGCTTTTGTTGCTTAAACCCAACCAACGCACCCAGAGTACCTTGCATGACATGTGTCGACGTGGAAAGTCCATGACCAGTGGTGACGAAATCGGAGTGAGAATGTGTTAGTAGTTCATAGGATCGTGATCTATGGGAAGGTTTTCACCCTATTCTGTGTGTATGTATGTGTGTGTGTGTGTGTGTGTGTGTGTGTGTGTCTGTGTGTGTCTGTGTGTGTCTGTGTGATATTATTTCTTCTTTGTCGTTCTGCCTCAGATGTTGCAGTATATCACCTGCTCAGCAACTTAATCAGGCATAGTGCAAACAGGTTGGCCATGTTATTGCCTCTTAGCAGGGCTGAGCCATGTTTAGATGTAGGAGTAAATGACATCCTATAGTATTTGGCATGCTTGAGTGGTGTTCTTTTCCTCAATTTAATTGAATTTTATTGAATTTCATGGGTTCATTTTTCATCTTTTGTTTCAGTAAAGGTATTATTAATAAATAAATTGTTGTCTTCTGTTTCTCAACCTGGTTCCTAAACATCCCTTTTAAGGTTTTCCAGTGCCAAACCACCTTATCTTACATGGGGTGGCGGCACCACAACCTGCTAATAATCAGCAGCATGTTAGCATTGTCACTGTGAGCATGTTAGCATGCTGAGATTAGCATTTAGCCCTAAGCACCACTGAGCTGTTAGCATGGCTGTAGACTCCCAGTCTTGTTTTCTTTTTGTCTTTCTCATTCCTCTGTCTTTCATTTCCTTCTACAATCTTCAGCATGCGGAAGTTTTTTCCACTGTGCAATAAAACCCCCCCCAAAAATCAAAACACACTTGCCATCGGCCACTCGCAAATTAGAAGAAACCCACACAAAAACTTAATTGCCTTTGCCATCTGCATTGATTTGATGAAGACTACACAGTGTTATCCCACAGGAAAAATATGCCTTAGTTCAGATTCATATACTTCACAAGTACATTTTGTTCTCTACTTTTCCGTCTCCTCAGACACAACATCGACACAAACAATCACTGCACGAACAAAAACAAATTTCAACTCCTCGCTGCCAGAAAAGTTGGAAGTACACTTTGTGATATGCAGCTCTCGCCCATCTTTCAAAATGATGACTATCAGTTTGAGTCTACAGTAATCAGACAAGAAGTACATTGTAAATCTAATAAGACCAAAACACAATTAATCACTTCGACTGCTTGGATCTGAATGAGGTTTTACCTCCATATTGACAGAAGTTAGGCTTATTGCATATCTCAGAATCCTCAGGGATCATTATTCAACTCTCATTTCATTTATTCTGTCTTATGATATATGACTGCGTACTCGGGTTTCTTTACTTCTCACTCTTATTTGCACATATTTCCCACAGTGTTTGGTGATGAAAGGAAACTGCTGTGACTGAGAGCGTCAGTGTAACCCTACGACTTAGTAAGTTACTACCTTTTGGTTATCACTAATGGCTACTAATGGCTAAACTTGCACTTCAACTACAATATTTGTGCTTTAGGTACAAACTGTCATGTCCTATTTCATATTCACTACCTTCAATGCACTGAGGCATCTTTATATTACTTTCTGTGAGCATTCAGAATAGCATTCTGAATAAAACGGAGCAATAACATCTATAACACGGAATATGAGTTTTCCAATGTCCTTTGTGGGTACTGTGAATTTAGCTATAATTCAGACACAAAGCTTGGACCTGTGTTCGCCGGTGTGAAATAAGCCACTGAAGCCTATTTTAAAAAATAATTTGTTTTTTACCATAATAGATTAGCTGACTCCTTATTCCTCTTTTACAATAATTATTAATAAGGCTGCGATTGTAATGTTTCCCTCACAAATCATTCATACCCATTAGATGTGTCGAGTATAATTAATGGTTTTTAATAAAGAAAAAGAGATTCCTCATAAGGCAGCAGGGGCAGGAAAAGGTGCAGTGCAACGCTGTATTAAAACATATTGCAATGCTGGGAAAGAGGAAAATAGTCATTTATCATGCCACGGTAATGTCCATGCTTCAGTATCCACCAATTCACAGCTAATGCCTGCGTGTGTGTTTGTGTCTGCACTTGTGCATGCACACAAACATGTTGGCGTGCTTTTGTGCTATCTGAGCCGCTGGTGTGTGGTTATCTATGATGTAGCTCCTCATTACCACATAATTGGCCTGGTGATAAAATGATCATGGTAAGGCTAAATCACTCTGTCCATACACACCGAGATAGACTCTGCTCATTGAAGCTATTACTGTCAGGGACTGCAGGCTCTTCATGCAGAAATACACAAGCTGAAGTCCCGCATGTGGTGCTTGAGGAATGTGTGAAAAGAGATTGCATCAAGGATGGAGAGCTGTCACTTTGATTTTCGTAGCTTTAGCTGGTTTAGAATATTTTTCCTAAATGTGTTAATTAAGGGATCCTATCTTTGAATCTTTATTTTCATGTTCATTTAGAAAGTTCCAGCACCATCTGGCAACTCGAGACAGTCAGAATAGATTTAGATGGAGAAGCTGCAGTATGAAACATTTTGCTCTGATGGAGAAAGTGTATTTCTAGTCTACTCACCTCCTCCTTCTCAGTTGGTAAGTTTCTGACCCCAACACTTAACACTTGTCTTGTTGAGCAGCAAAAACATCTACTATTATGGGGCTGTTTTTCCTGTCTTTATTCAAGAGCTTGGTCTTTCAATTTGAGCCCATGACTCATTGATTTTCGATTTTTTTTGTAATACTTTCACATAAAACCCTGCCCTCACACTCAGTCAGCCACTGTGTGTGCTTAGATTTGCTTTGCTTTGCTCGGACGGCATGCTTGCATATATTGTTGCTTGCACAGATTTCCTGTGCTCCATGTTCAGCCCTTCAGTCCTCTGCTCTTGGAGTTTTTTTGTGAAACAAGCTGCTCAAAATGACTCAACCAACAGAATGCTTCATGTAGTGTTGATCAATGAAATGAACCCCGCCTTGCTGTGGGTGCGCTCTAGGGGTGGGAATCCATAGGATCCACGATACGATATTATCTCGATACTTAAGTCATGATACAATATTATTGCAATTTCAAATATGTTGCAATATCCTGAGTATTGCGATAAAATATATTGCGATTTATTACCTTTTTTAAACTATATATTATATGGTATTAATGGTCTGTCTCTGGAGCTGCCACCTGCTCTCTCCCACCATGGAATCTCCTAGTGGCGGGGAGTGAGGCGGAGGGACAGCAGGGTGCACTAGCTAGTTAATTCTTGTCTCATTTATGGTCTCGCAAACAGTAAATTCATCAGTTGCAGCACCTTTTTCACAGGCGTGTGAGCGTGGTTATCATTAGAACGCAGTTATTGAGGCTTTCATCATTTTGGAGTGGGCGGGGTTTCATCCAAAGTAGTTTGGAAAAACGATAGACGCAACCTGGTTGAAGAGTAACCACCTATAAGGGAAGCTTTCAGAAGTAAAGTGAACTTGCCCACAGCAAAGCAGGGATCATGTCATTGGTCAACACTACACCTGGCCTTCTATTGGTTGAGGAAATCTGAGTGGGTTATTGCAAAAACAGTCAGAGAGCAGAGAAGCAATCTGAGAGCAGATGTTTCACAAGTGCACAGAAGCAGCCAGTGTAAGGAGAAGGGCTTAAACCGGAGCACAGGAAATCTGTGCAAGCAACAATATATAGGTACAAGCATACAGTTTGAGCGGGTGATTTGAGTGCAAGGGCAGGGTTTTAAGGGAAGAGCTGAAATCAATGAGTCATGCTCTCACATTGAAAGACCACGCTCTTGACTAAAGATTGGAAAAAAGCCCCTATACCATCATGTGGCATCTGTTAAGCACACAACAAACATTTCTCAGGCAGATGCTGAACGCAGATTTTCTGTGATACAAAAAGTAACAGTTTTTTCTTGTGACTTTTGGCTGCCACACATTGTTTTGTTGCTGACACGTTATGGCCATGTTGATTTCTCTGAACTCAGATTTGACTGGAAGAATGTCACTTCTGAAACTGATGAGAATCAATCAGCAAGAGCAAGGGCCTTAAGAGTTTCTGGGCCATGGACCACTACATATATTGTATAATATTTAGTTGCATATTAAACCGTGAAGTAGAGCCCTGTGCGGGACTGTTTTCTTCATCCCGCTCCTGCCCGCTCCCGCTGAATTTCTGACCATTACCGCCCGCAACCGCAACGTGTGTGTTACACTCCCGCCCGCACCCGCAATGTGTATGTCCACTCCCGCCCGCTCACGCAAAACTCTGAGAATTTATGCCCGCACAATAATTTGAAATGCATTGATTTTGTGTCTTCTCCCGTCCCGCAGGAGAAAACACTTCATTTTACAGGCTATTAATAAAGAGATTTATGGGGTTGTTTGTTTCGTTTCCCTGGCCTGCATGTCTTTTGATGCACTGGTCAGGAATAGCGCTCCTATTTCGTTGTTTTCATTTAGTTTTTAATGAAATAAAGGCTGTTTCATATTCTATTCTCCTCCTCTGTATTTTATTTATTTTTTCTACCTTTATATAATCGCGCAGTGATTGAGGTTAAGGTCTCTTTTCTAAGAGAGACCTGAATAAGAAACATTAAAGAGATAAAGATAAAGCCTATGCTCAATAACACCGGCATCATCATGCCTCTTTATGTAATTAACAAATAGCAACAAGAGTAGGCTGTGAGTGGCTCAAATAACACTAATAAATAACATGAAATAAACAAAGTTAACAAATGAAACGAATGAATTTAACAAATGAATCACTTGGCCATAATATTGCTGTGGAGGAAGAGAATGTTGCTGACCGACTGCGGTCCCAATCCCGGGCGTCTCTCTTCCAAGATGCGCCCACAGACACTAAAGGCCCGCTCTGAAGGCGCACTGGATGCGGGGATACTGAAGATGAAACGTGCCAGCTTTGAGAGCGCTGGGAAGTAGAGGGCTCAGTGCGCCTTCAGACCTTGTTTGAGCTTCTTTTCCACATCATTTGTTAACTCCATCCTGTCGCTATAGGCTACATCCCGATCCCGCAGTGTCTTTTTTAGCCGCCCGTTCCCGTCCACAGCAAAGTTCAAACCGCCCGCTCCCACAAGATTTGGATTGGGTCCCACGGGACCCGGCGGGACCCAATCCCAATGTAGCCCTCTACCATGAAGTGCCACTTATAATCATAGCCTTTTATGGTGCATACAGTGCTAAGCTGTTAAAATAATAAGTATTGGTAGATATATATGTACATACATCATGTTCGTTTCTGAGGTGGAGAGTTATTTTAGTCTCCTGTTCAGAAAGGTACAAAAAAATCCATCATGGCTCGCTTGAAATAATAATACAGCTAATTGGCCATTATTTGGCAGTACTACTTCAGTGTTAGCTAACTAATTCACCTTACTGTTATGGAAAGGTTTCACACTGTGATTTAACATTAGCTTGGTAATATGATTTTTTTTTTTTAATCAAATAAAAAAAAAATACACAATTAATCTTTGTGTCCTGAAGCCCCGACATAAAAAGTTGTTTGGAAAAAATTCATTTGAACTCTGTTTTTAGCCTCCTTGTAGCCTGTAGCTCTAACTGCCTCTGTGTACACCACGCTCACGTGTGCGCGCCTGCGCGAGACCGTGAGACATGGCCACTGCCTACATGTGTGTTCACGTGCTTTCGCTGGTCTTGCACGCAAGCGCGCACGTGAGCTCAGTGTTAAGAGAGGCAGTCAGAGCTACAGGCTACAGTGAGGCTAACAACAGAGTTCAAATGACGTTTTTCCAAACAACTTTTTATGTCGGGGCTTCAGGACACTTGGATCACTACGGACGAGCAGTATGGAGATATTTTGTGGATTCAATTAGGTGTTGTTGGACGTTTGAATCTGGGGCGCCGTCAGCCTGCATTAGGTGGAGTTGTGTTGCTACCTCCTCTCCCCTGAGATCTCCGCAAGGGATGTGAGGACTCTAAAACTTCACCTGAGCCTCCCTCGGCATATGGGTGAGTAGATAATGGCTGAATTTTCATTTTTGGGTGCAGTATCCCTTTAAGCTAATGGCCAGGCCAAGAAAGACTCCGGCGGGGTGAGGCTACATTTTACTGATTATGAATTCAGCTCTTCATTTGTGATATAAAGTTTGTATCCATTCTTTATTATTACACAGTCTCGATTTAAACATCACAAAAAAGGTAAGTGTATTTAGTAAAAGGGGGTATAGGTGGGGATTTCTTTGTCGCATAAGAATGCTAATGACACTCTTAAACGTGCTTTCTAGCATTAATGGGGGTCTCCTTAAATATGGAAACATCATGAACAACCAGTGTGTTTATAGCTCTCTATATGTCATACAACTGCCATAAATTCCAACTTTCTGGAGCTCTCAACCTACAGTTTAGGGTGTGTCTGGATGACGGAGCGCTAATTAAATTTTGTGGCATTTTTTTTTTAAAGCTTTTACATTGGTGTAGTATTTTGTCACCAATGTCACATTGTCACCTTGTTCTTTTTTGCAGCAGTTTGTCATGCGTTTGACATACTGTCATACAGCTGCAAACAAAGCAAACTCAATGGTAATTATATTCCTGAAACAAAAAAAAAAGGTGTCTTTTAACTTATTTTTGTGAAAGTGAAATTGCTGTAATCATATTACATTACCATGTGAATGTGACATGGCCCCTGCAAGAAAATGAGACATCACTGACTCCAAATGCAGTGAGAAAATACCACCAAACTGAGCCCCGAAAAATCTGTGACAGAACCAGTTTTTAAAATATGTATTGCCAGAGTTCAATGTTCTTATTTTTATGTGCTATAATTTAGATTTATAAGCTGGTTTCGCCACAGAAAGAGTCATTAATAAGGGTAAAAACAATATTACCTATTCAGTGAGCAGCTTATGAGTACAGTTAGTATAACTACATCAACAGTATGGACCTTAAACAATGACTTGAATAAATATTATAGTTTACAGCTGGTACCTTGAAGCCTGCTTGAGTTTAAATCATCCTAAGTGCCCCAGCCTTCCTCGGACCTCCCTGATAATCATAAACATAATGAAATACAGTGGCTGTCCACACGCTGACTTGGCCTTCTTGAGATCTTTGAAACATTTAAATGGATTGTAATTCACACACAATGGGTGTGTATTACCGGTCAACTTATCCTTCCCTGTCCCTCAATAGGCCTCCCCTCGGTGCCGAACCCCTTGTGAAAGAGCAGACTCCATCTGCAGCAGGTGCAGGTCTAATGATGCTTTGATGCCATATGTCAAATCTCATCACTTGCTGAGTCGACTGACATTTCCGTTGATGGCTCCTAGCAACAACATTGCGAGTGGTTGACGCTCACCTCGCATGCAAAGGAGAAGAAAACGCTAAGTGCTAACGAGAACTATATAAATATTCAGAACCACTTCCCACTTTGTACACACGTGAAAACGCTTCAATTCTCAGTTCCATAACAGACACGTCTTCAAGGATAGAAATTATTCTGAGAGGGACACAAGGTCAATGGAGAACATATGGTGGTGTACAAGTCTTTTTTTTTTTTTTTTTTACTCAGCTGGCATGTGTTACAGTCTTGTTGGTTGGAGTATTTCAATGCGTGTGCACGCTTGCAAATAGTGCACGCCCATGTCTGTCGTCTCATGTCGTCAGCAGACAACTTCTGATTATTGCATCAACAGCAGTCGCGTCTTTAATGTCCCCCTAAATTTTGCTTTTTTTTGTCAAATCATAGCTCCACAGCCCACACTTGGCTGGCTGAGTAACTAGTAATCATTCCACTTCTGTTTGATGTGTGGGGCGCTGTCTAGTCACAGGCAGCCCATCAGAGTCAAGTGCTATGGAGTGATTGCCTGCATTGTGTCAGTGATGGAGATAGAAGATGCTGTTTGTCCTTGTGCAGTGTGTATAAAAAACAACAACAACAAAGACATTAAAAAACTCAGCGGAGCCATGCGTATGTGTGTGTTAGGGAGTATTCAAGGCCGTCTTTGTCCTGTGTGCTGATACGGCTGGCAGAAAATGCATGACGCTACTAGCAGAAAGTGTTTGTGCAGCAGTGTTTCCCTCCCTGCTTGAAAGTTAAGTGTATTGCACACAACCGGCGTCAGTGATAGGTGTGGTATGGCGTGGTCAGAATCTCTGTTGCACCCACTCTGTCAGACTGCAGACTGGCCAATCATAATGTGGCACTGGGCCGGCTCAGACACAGCTGTGCTCCATTGACTCTAATGCAGTCGTTTCAGATTTCCTTCATTTTCAGGCTGGTTTTATGGATTTGGAGCTAAATGTTGTGCCTGGGGCACGTCGTGTATTAATGATACTCGTTACCTGGAGAGGTTGGAAAAAGATATACGTTTCTTCCCTGTTCCAAAACCAAAATCAGACCCTGAAAAGTGTAGGGT